>NW_012109808.1:98810-126035 GCF_000951045.1 Mandrillus leucophaeus | reverse complement strand
GTCCTATATAAACAATAGACAAAGAAAGATACCATCCTATGCACCTGGACCTTCAGTACTATATAAACAATACTAAGCATTTCAGGGAACTACCAAGTTCAAAGAAAGAAAATCTGATATGATGAGAAATGAAACACACATGAGCATATGGAAAATTGCACTGGTATAAAGAACATCAGCTGAATAAAATTACAAATCACTCAGATGTGATAGCTTGATATAAAAGTATAAAAGATAGATTAGTTCAACAAACATTTATTGAGTACCAAGTAAGCACCAAGGACTGTGATAGGTACTGGAGTTCAAGAATAAAGAAAGAAGCCATTCTTTGGCATTGGGAAACTGGCACAAGAAATGCTATTTTAAAAACAAAACGTCCTTGCTAATGGTTTCCGCACCATGATCTATCCACATATGACATATTTTGTTGTTTTCCCAGATATAACCTTAATACTGTACCAAGGGATGGTGGTTTCCCTTTCTTTGCCACCAAACCACATTTCAGTCAAAGCTCCTTTAATCTTTTAAATAGTTTCCCACAGATACCCTTTATCTTTTCTCTGATAGAATGGGGCATGGGTCTTGCAGTTAGAACAATATATAGTGCACTTTAAATACTTCAAGCCTTGAAAATAATTATTCCCAAATGCCTATCACAGTTTACCTGAGGAAAAATATACAAAACAGGCACTATCCACATATCCATTCTGCTTTTGGTTAGACAGGAAGAATGCAGAAGTTTTCCCACAGCGGTACCATCTTGTGGACATCATCCTGAGCTTCACATACCCATTAACAATGCGGAGATTGCACCAGCAACTCATGAGGCCCTGGCCAACTGTAATATTTTAAGATCAAACTGTAGGAAAGTAAATACTTACTGTAGAAAAAATGTCCACTGCTTATTTAGTCTAGTGATAGCATTTCCTGCGAGAGAGAATTGTGTATTTATTCATGGATATTTGCATGTTTAATGACCTGTGAGTTCTGCTTTTATGAATAGCATTTCACAGACATGTTTTTATTGAACACGGGGAATTGAAAAATTGTAGTAATTAATTAGACACCTTGGGCAAAACCACAATCCTGTGTGTACCTGCCAAAGACCTGAATTTTATATTTTAATCTGAATTGTTTGTTAACGTCTTCTTTAATTTTGTCAGTACGGCTATAATTTTATATTATTATCCAAGACTAGAAGAATATATTTATTATCCTAGGTACAACAGAAACTTAAAAATAAATACATAAATCAAACCTCTCTGGCTAGCCTTGCTTTTAAGCAAAATACACCCTTGGGCATTTCAGGGAATATCCTAACCAGACAGAATCCTGCCATATTACTAAGAAAATCAGTTTCATACATAAAGACACCCATTAACAGAGTTGGTCAAGAGAGAATGAAATTCATGCAAGAGCAGTGGTACCGCTAGTACTCAACTGCAGTGAGATCTTTACTTGAATCATGACTAAAACTCTGAGCTTACCTAAAAGCAACATGCATGAAATTATAACGTGGATAATAATTACTCAAAAAAGATAAAAATGTGTCCAGGAAAGGCTCTATATGACCAGTGGAATGAACTAGAAGACCACATCTCACACCTTTTCACTCTGTCCTCCTAATTGGAACACAGTTTTTCCTATTCATCTCATCACTCCAAATATCTCAAATCCCCTAAAACATCAGGTCTGCTTCCACTCAGCAGTTTTTACTGCTGTTAAATGCTAATTGTTAATTTATTTCTCTTTCCAAAAGCTCTCCAAGAGCCTGAGCTTTTCTTCATTGAATCAGCTTGTCCTGAGGATACAGCTAAACCTGTCTTTGATCAGTGTTTAATCCTTCTAGATGCTCAGGGGGGTGTGGTTTAGTATTTATGAGAAAGTAATTATAAAGGATGGAGAACAGGAATATTATAGCTTCTTCTAGCTCAAGAAATGACCAATCAGAATTTTCTGTCCCCTCTTCTGTCTTTATAGAGAAGAGATCATGCTAAGGAATGTAAAATTTGAAAGTCTGGGAATACTTCTAATTTAAAAGGGAATGTAGATTCCAAGTCCAGCAGATTTTATTCTACTTACAATGAAGGATCTTTCAGAAACAGACTGTAACATATATGGAGAACAAGAAAACATATCCTCTTTTATGTTTAAGCAGTTATGGGCAGCAGTTTCTAGCATATATTCTTGGGTAACTGTAAGAAAGTATTACCTGAAAACCAAATAACTATATAACTTGGTCAAAAACAAAGTGAGTGCAGAGAAATAAATAGAACATCAATATTCAATGATTAGGATATGAACCACAAGGAAGGGAAAGCAACACTTAGAGAGGCTGAAGCCAACACACATGGGAGTAATGAGGCAAGAAATTTAGAAATAAAAATTTAATATGAGTATTATAAAATGTTCTCTGGTGAACAATCACAAGAACATGCAAAAAATAGTGATAGAAATCCAATAGTGCCTAATGATTATTCAAAACTGACCCCAAAGAATGTTCCATAGAAATAAAAGAAGCAGAGGCACCCAAGCTCATTTCTAGTTCTTGTTTCCTGGACTCACGTAAAGGAACACTCCCAGTAAATCCCATATTACGTACCAACACTGCCTGTGTGACTGAAACATGACAACAGCTGGAGAATGGCTCAAGGTCAACAACAGTTACTGCTTCATTCTAGAAACTTGGTGATGACGCTAAATGGGAAAGAAATATTTTGGTGGCATTCCAACAATGGCTTTTCACAACATTCCTCACCACAGATAAAGTAATCATTCTAGCATTGGACATAAGAAAAAGCAAATCCGAGATCTACTCTGTGTTGTTTCTGGGTCAGGACCCAGCTCCAAACTGTCCCTTCCTTCCTTCCCTAATTGCTTCTTCACATCTGCTCATCTGCAGAGCCTATGTTTGCCTTTGCATGCATCAAGGGCTTCTGTGCTGATGATCTGACATGAAAGAAGATACTTTCTTTTTGAGATATGAATTCATGTGTTTTCATTTTGTCATGCTCTTGAAAATGTTTGACCATTTAGCATATACAATGCAAGTTGATTCTCTGTTGCATAAAACACTATATTTTTTTTGGAAATGTTACTGTCCAAAAGCCTATTGAAAGAAGGTACTTTTAAAATTGTGGGTGAATTTAGTGCTCCCCCCTTTTTTGCCTAAATAATCTCATTTCTTGCCCAGTCTAACTTGAATTGGGGCTATGAAAAACCTACACAGAGATTTTCTCTGAAAAATGTCATTAATATTTCACGCTCTTACATTGGTTTGAAATCCTTTTGCGTACATTCCCTGAACCAGCATCAGTAAAACTTTCTGTGGACTCAGCCCACTCCCATTGTAGGTATTTTCACTCATTTTTAACACATAGACATTTATTATTATATTTATACACTAAGTGTGTTACGAAACAGACTATAACAAAAATGTAAAAGAATAGAATTAAAATAAATATAAATAGACGTTCTAAAACTTTTATTCTATGCTGCCTTCCAATGTATGTATCCCACTTTGGAGCAACCTGTCTACATTATGAATTGTCATCATCTAGCAGAACAATACAATTCTGTTGCCGGGGCTTTTCCTTCCTGTCCTGGGCTGAATTGTGTCTCTCCCACTCCCAAAAGATATGATGAAATCCTAACCCCCTAGTACCTCAGAGTGTGACCTTATTTGGAAATAGGGTCATTACAGATGTAATCAGCTAAGATAAGGTCATATTGGAGTAGGATAGACATAGTAGGATAGTAGGATAAGTCATCCAGTATGACTTGCATCCTTATGTGAAGAGGGGAAGACACACAGGCACTAAAGGTGAGAATGTCATGTGACAACAAGGCAGTGATCAACGTGCTGCAGCTGCAAACCAAAGAATGCCAAAGATTGCCAGCAAATCACAAGATGTTACAAAGAGGCATTGAAGGATCCTCCCCTAGAGCCTCCAGAGGGAGCTTGGCCCCGCCAACACTTTTTCTTTTTTTTGAGAAGTAGCCTTGCTCTTGTTGCCCCGGCTGGAGTGCAGTGGTGCAATCTCGGCTCACTGCAACCTCCACCTCCCAGGTTCAAGCAATTCTCCTGCGTCAGCCTCCTGAGTAGCTGGGATTACAGGCACCTGCCATGTAATCTTTTTTTTTTGTACTTACAGTAAGGACAGGGTTTCACCACGGCTGGTCTCAAACTCCTGACTTCAGGTGATCTGCCTGCCTCAGCCTCCCAAAGTGCTGAGATTACAGGTGTGCCACCATGTCCGACCCTACCAATACTTTTATTTCAGACTTTTCACCTCCAGAGCCATGATATAATAAGTTTGTGTTGTTTTAAGCCTCCCAGTTTGTAATTCTTTGTTATGGCATTCCTAGGAAATGAATACACTTCCTAATATGAGAAAACTTCTAAATTCCCTCTAAACAATGGGCTACTATCCCTAGAATTCAATAGAGAGACAGAGAGAGAGAGAGAGAGAGAGAGAGAGAGAGAGAGACAGGACAGATTACATGATGATAAAGTCCAGTGTAACAGAACAAGAGTTATCTGAGGAGCGGAGTCTGCATCGTAAAGTTATCAATATGTAGGGCCAGTATCAACCGGCATACACCCAGATAACTGTACCAATTATTAAAATGTTAAAATACTTGCATAAATAGATGATGAATGTCACTGCTTTCAAACATACCCTTACCACCAATCATCCGGTCCCTTTCCCCTCCTTCCATAATTCAACAACTAACAGGTCAATGCCAGTCTCAGCAGGCGACCTGAGTCATTTCCATTGGTCCCATTTCCTACTGGTCGTTGAATATTTTTAATATCATCTCAGACAAGATAGCTAACAGAGATTGGGTTTCTTGTTGGCTAAACAATCTCCACAGCTGAGACCTATAAGAGAAGTAATGAAATCCCTGTTCTATCTATGTACATTCTTTTTTCTCAGTATCTGCACCAAATGTTCATTTTGAGTCAACAAGATACAGTTACAAGGTGTTGGAAATAAGCGAATGTTTGCATGGTGCTCTTACAACGTAGATTAGCGTAATGTTTTTTCCAGCATTCTCAGTCATGTTCCTGTCTTGAGAATACTCAGGTTGGGCGATCAGAAGAAATAAGAATCACACCTTCCTTGCGATTCAGGAGTCCCAGCACCGAGGTAAGGTTAAGTAAGGCTAGAGATTTACACCTTACAAAGCAATGGATTCAGCCTGATTAATTTTGATGCCTAGTGATTTCGGAGTGCTATTTACATGTGACATCATCTGGAAATGTATTTCGTATTTAACCATCTCCCCAAAGGGCCATATCTCGCTCTGCTTTCTTTCCAGTAGCAAATAATAGTCCATATTAAGAAATAAAGCTTTGTATAGCATTGAATTATATTAAATAAATTGTTTTCTAAGGCATAACTTCTTTCTATTGTAGCTTGTTCTGGCTAGGCTAACACAAGAAATAAAGCAATCAAGTATATACTCAGGTTTGCTTTCTTATATCCCTTTTTTTAACTTAAAGGAAAAGAAGATGGGGAAAATAATTAACCTGTTTAGCAAAAACTACATAACTTTTGCCTGGCTTGAATAAAGAATCTGATGTTATTTATTGTAATATTTTTCTGCACTTTGGTACTTGTTTTGTCTGGTGATCAGATATCTTTGTGTGGAGTCAATTTTCATTTTGACATTTTATTTCTCACTTTTCTCCTGGTGAGCTTTGGAAGGGGTGGTGGTTTCCCTTTCTTTGCCACCAAACCACATTTCTGTAAAGGCTCTTTTAACTTTTTAAATAGTTTCTCTACAGAGACCCCTCTTCTTTTTTCAAATAGGATGGAACATTCGTCCTTCATTTATTTAGAACAATATATAGTACAAATCAAATACTTTCAGTCTAAGAAAGAATTATTCCCAAACACCTGTCAACGTTTACTTGAGGAAAAGAGTAATAACTAAGTAATAACTAAGTTACTAGTCTTTGAGCTTGCTATGAAGACTCGCAAGCTTTCACTATTTTTACCAGGCATGTTTTAAGTCTTAATGGACTGAATAATGCCATTACAATAATAATGGTTATTCTCCATCACAGCTCAGCCACGGGAATCAACAGCACATTACAGGCAAAGAGAAGTACAATGAGGGAAATTAGATACATTATCACCTGAGAATTTCATCATAACTCATGGGCTGCCAAGTTTCCAAGGGAAATCAGGCTGTAGTGGCAGCCGGAAGATTTGGACAGACCATAGCATATAATAAGCAGGCATCCGGGCAAAAGCTTAGAATGCTTCCCTGTGCCGATGAGGAACAAACACTGGCCGTTGTATGCAGTCAGTGCATATTCTTAATAATTTGCTCTCAACTGCCTTCTTAGTGATAATAGCTTTTATCATGCAAGACAAGAGACACATTTTGATTTTGTTCTTCATCTAGCTTCCATCTGGTTCTCAGACCATTCCACAAGGCATCAAATCTTACAGGGCATCCAGGAAAAGGGTTAAGAAAGATGCACAGACCCTGCCCTCAAAATAATTAAATACTCTTTTTCTTGGCACACATACATGATTAAAGAGTAGTTTATACAAATATGTCTGACTTTAGCCACAGCTTCTTCAGGAGAATACCATATGCAAGTTAAATAGTTTCTAGAAAACTCATAAGCTTGTAGTACCAGTCTAACTCTCTAAGACCTTAAGGTATAGCATCCTAAGTCCTTCAAGTGTAAAGGGCAATCAGAAAAGCAGGCAGTTAACTCTTAAAGTTGGCTACACGACAGCTTTGAGAACTTGAGGCAAAGAGAGGTTAAGAATGGAGAAATGACATCTAAGTAATAGGTAAGACAGTGTAAAAGGAAATTCTCAAGACATACAAGGGATAAAATGGTATTATAGGCTGAATTACTTCATTCTAACATTCATATGTTGAAGTCCTAACCCCCTGAAGTCCTAACACCCCTCGGAATGTGACTGTATTGGAAGACAGGGCCTTCAAAGAGGTGCTTAAGTGAAAATGAGCTCAGATGTATGAGCCTCAATCCCATATGACTAGTATCCTTATACGAAGAGGCGATTAGGACACAGAGACAGAAGAAAGTGCATGTGAAGACAGAGAGACGAGATCACCACTTCTAAACCAAAGAGAGAGGCCTCAGAGAAAACAATGCTCCATTACACCTTGATCTTGGACTTTTAGTTTGCACAACTGTAATAAATTTCCGTTGTTTAAGCCACTGGTACTTTCATATGGCAATCCTAGCAAACTAATACAAATGACTTGACCAAAAGAAGACTGCTAGGGGGGAGAGAGAGAGAGAGAGAAAAGAGAGAGAGAGAGAAAGAGAAAGAGAGGTGAGATGAACCCTCATGTGAAGACTGCACTAATCTATGGTAAAATAAAATTAGGATCAGACATTGCTGGAGAACGAAAGCCTCCTACCATTAATGAGTAGTAACTTGCCAGGAATGTGAGTGAACCTTGGAAACATATCTTCCAGCCCAGTCAAGCCTTCAGATGACTGACTGCAGCCCTGGCCAATTTCTTGACTACAATTTCATGAGAGACCCTGAGCCGCCCAGCTAAGCTGCTCCGAATTTTTGACCCATAAAGCCTGAATGAGATAATAGGTGTTTATTGCTTTAAGCTGCCAAGTTTTGGGGTAAGTTTTCATGAAGCAATAGATTACCAATACACCTGACAAAATCAGAATGAACTGATGGATTTTGAAGACCAATAACAAGGGGTAAACCTAAAATATAATAAAGTAACTAAAGGTAGTATGAAGGTGGTAGAATATGGTGGTAAAAATCTTAAGCTCTGAAGTCAGACTTAATTTGATTCCAATTTCAGCTCTGTCCATTTATTGATATGAGACCTGGAGTAACTTATTTAATGATTTTGAGGCTCAGTTTCCATATGAGGAAATTAGGATAGCAGTAATAAAGCCCATGAATAAGGAGGAAGAAGTAAGATCATTCCTAGGGTTTGGTGCATTGTTAACATTTGATACATTGTGGCTGTCCTAATTAGGGAGGTGAAAGAACTCTAAAAACTGAGACAAAGTTGTTTACCAAAATCAGCTATTTTCTGGAAGTAGAAGGAGTGACCTCCACTATCCTTTCTCGAATGACCCTTCTTAAGGAGATAGCTCTTAATAAGGGTCAGTGAAAAAAGGTTCACCCTATCTGGAGACTAAAAAGGCTGTCAAGTTTAATGAAGCCAATAACGGGGAAAACTGGAATCTGTTCATCAACCACAATCGCCCATGTGGTGAGGCCTGGCTCTTCCCAAAGACCTAGTCCCAAAGTGTTAATGGAAGGTGTAGAAAAGAGTCAAACAAGATGCTATCTTGCAGACCTGATGAGATTGCAATTTGCCGACAACTGGGGCTTATCTCAAATGATGAACTAGGTGTCAGGACTGAGCGGAAAAGTAGAAAGCTAGCATCTTGGAGACCTCAGAAAGCTGGCAGCAGGGGCTGAGAACAGCACCTCTCAAGCTCTGTGCAGAGGAAATGAGGATAAGATCACAGTATTAATGAGTGGTCATTAAAAACAGCCAAGCAAACAAATAACCTTGTATTAAAATAACTATATATATGCCTGAATTTCTGCCAAAGCAACTAGCATTACCTTTATAGGCTTTTTATAGGTGAGTATATTACAAAGAGAAAAACCATATTTAAATGGCATTTCTCTTAATTTAAAAAACACAGAGTGCTGGATGTGGAACAAAGTGCATGATGTTGAGGGGAAGGGACATGAAAGTGGCATTATAATGAAGCATAAAAAGGAATAGTTGTCAAAATGAGGAGACTTCAACAAGGATGCGTGCATTATCTTCAGAGGGAATATACAGTCTAGTGTGGCTGTGATGTCTTGTTTTTCATCCCCCACCTATGGGCCGAATAAAATAGAATCAATGTATATTTATCACTCTGGAAAGGATTTTAGCTGACAAAGCATCCCAACTCACAGAGAAGCTCTGCAGCACTGCAAATGTCCCCAGAGAGAAAGAGAACTTAGGGTGAACACATGCTCATTTCAATGATGGAATCACATCACACATTTTCATGCAGCCTGGTGGCTATTTCACACTGGAACACACCTGTCTTTTCAGGTTAAAACAAACATATTGTTCTTGAAGTTTCCATAGATTTAGAGTAATATCCCAGTCCCATTGACACCAGGATTTCAATAACATCCCACTCTGACCCCATTTATTTGTTAGGATTGTATCTTATCTGAACCAGGAACCACCTTAGGGATCTTTCAATGTAAGTTTGCCTCACTGGACAGATGAGGAAACTGAGGGCAGGTGAGGTGAAGCCACTGGGATGGAATTATAAGGTTAGTTCATTATTTCTATGGTAGCTAGTGGAATCTTTGAAACAGTCACAAACATATGCAGAAGGTATTAGGTGAAATTGGTAAGTTAAAAATGGCAGAAGGAGGAATTTTGAGGCCAGAGGAAAAAAACTAATCCCTGAGGTTCTGGCCCTCATTCTGTCCTGAGTGTATTACTTTGGCAAAGTCATTTACTTTCTATGAACCTCAGTTCCTTATCTTGAAAATGTGTTTCTGGCTGAGATGACCTCTATGATTCCTTCCATCTGTAAAATGTCAGGGTACAAATGCTGCTTACTTCATCTAGCTCTGTGTTTGTCAATAAGTTTCCAAAGATATGTTGGCTGTGGAATCTCTTAAGTGCTAGAAAAATGTCCTGAGAACCAAGTAGCCAGGATTCTGAAAATGTACGAAGTCCATAGTGAAAAGATTAAGGTTTGCACAGGACTTTGTATGTTAATTTCACCAGCAATTATGATAATAATAATGACTGGCATTTATCTGAGTATTTATGAATGCTAGGCATTAAGCTAATATACACATATTAGCTCATAAATACCACTGTACATACCATATTAGCTCTTAAATCATCACATACTACATAAATGGGTAATTTAAAAAATACCCATTTTACAGATGAAGAACATGAAAAAGAGACTAGAAAAAGAAACTTGCCCAAGGTTACATGGCTAACAAGTAGCAGAGCCAGAAGTCAATCACAGACAGCAGTCTAGAGATGCCAACAGCATTGCTGTGCTTCTGGCAGGCTGCAAGATTCAGAATCTTCAGGATGTTCCTAAGGGTATGTGTTTGGAGAGTTACAGATGCTTTAGGGACAGAGTCTCATATAAATGTTTGCCTTTAGCACCAAGCAAGGCCTGTGTTAAATAAATGTTATTGAAGGCATGGTGTTAACAGGTGTTAAAGTAAATTAAAATGGGGACCTTGAAGAATGCTTCAATGGTGGAAGAATTCCTGAGCAGACAGAGCCAGTTAGGCCTCATAAGTGGCCTTAGCCTTGCTTGAATTGCAAACAACAGCAGAACTATAACTTGAGCTATTTCTTGTAAATACCTATAATAATGACAAACAGAACTTAAGCTCAACCGATCACACTTATAATTACATAACTAGGAATTTCCCAGCAAAGACAGCTTTATAACTGTAATCAAGCAAATATTTTATTTGTATTATTCTACATTCTCTTTATAAAACCTTAGTTCTCATACTTCTTCATTGGAATCGCCATACCACTTCTGGTTTGGAGCTGCCCAATTCATGAATCTCTGGTTGCTCAAACGAACTCTTTAAAATTTTACTGTGCTTCAATTTACCTTTTTAACACAGGTCACTTTTTACTGTTGCTCACTAAAATACAGGGCGATGGGTGGAAATGTAGAGATTTCCTTACACCACAACCTCTTAGACCAAGCCTCTCTTTTCTGGACAGCTTTAAATGCAAAATGCCTACAGAGTGAGGGAACTGATTTGCAGCCCTATATTTGGGAACTCTGATACTCACCTTGCTGCTGAATGAACTGTCCCCTAATGGGGCCAGGAGACATACACCTACTATCTCTAGACACACACCTACCAATCTCTATGACTAAATGCAGTGTATCTCATTCTCCTTTCATTGTACCACACTGCTCAGCTAGCACGTTTCCCTTGCTTGTGTAATTCTTGAGTAGGAATTTAAAAGGGTTATGTGAGATGATAATTGTAAAAATACTTTGTAAACCTTAACGTATGAAGCAAATGTTAAAAGGTGCCATTGTTGTTGCTGCTGATGTCACTACTGCTATTATTACCACCACCATTACTATTCTTTTAGTATGTTATTACTACTGGAGCATAAATCTCAAAGTGTAGAGATTTCCCCAGGGCAGCCAAACCTTTAAAGGCCTAAGGCAGAGATTGGGAAGCCCAATCCAGTCCTCTGTGCCTTTTGTAAATAATGTTATCCTGGATACAGTGCTGCCCACTTCTTTACTTATTGTCTGTGGTTGCTTCTCAGTCATAAATGCAGAATTGACTAGTGGCAATGGAGATCTTTCTGGTGTGAAAAGCCAAAAATATTGATTATCTGGCCCTTTACCCCCCCCCCACACACAAAAAAATTTGACAACTTCTGGCCTCAGTTGATCACAAGTAGGTGGCTTGTACCTCAGTCTTTGACAGGAAGTCTAAAAAATAGTAAATTATTTCACAAGGGATGTGCAGTGTTGCAGAGGAGAAATGTCAAGAAGCAAAAAGGCATTTCCCATTCCCATTAACTCCAATACTCTCGTCATGCCCTTTGACCTATCCAGACCTCATTTCCTCCACAAGGCAGAAAAAGTGGCCAGATAAGATGTTAGATTAGAATCACAATATGACCTAGTAAGTCCTTTCTGATTCGAAAAGTCTGTATTGCTTCATGATTTTTAGTTTCTTGCTAATAACACTATTAGATCAAGTAGCTGGTATTTTGACCTGTCAGTAACTAAGAAGACTTTCCAAAGAAGATCTAGACAAGAGCTGATTGAAAAATTCCTAAATGCATCTTTATACTGCTCGTGAAGGGTATTCCCTAAAGCCCCAAGGCTGGAAGAGGCAGGGTAATGCAGTAGGAGGGCATGAGCTTTGGGGGTTTGGATTCCTACATTGCAACACATATGTTGGGTAAGTTACTTAACCTCCCAGAGCTATAGTTTCCTATTGATACAGTTTGGACGTTTGTCCCCTCCAAATTCCATGTTGAAATGTGATCCCCAACATTGGAGGTGGGGCCTGGAGAGAAGTATTTGGATCATGAGGGAAGGTTCCTCATGAATGGCTTGGTGGTCTGTGTGGTCTGTTTTCACACTGTTATAAAGAACCACCTGAGACTGGGTAATTTATAAAGAAAGGAGATATAATTGACTCGCAGTTCCATATGGCTGGGGAAGCCTGAGGAAACTTACAATCATGGCAGAAGGTGAGGGAGAACCAGGGCATATCTTACATGGCAGCAGGAGAGTGAGAGAGAGGGGAAGGGTCACACTTTTAAACCATCAAACCTCCTGAGAACTCACCATCATGAGAACAGGATGGGGGAAACCACTCTCAAGATCCAATTACCTCCCACTAGGTCCCTCCCTCTGCACCTGGGGATAGAAAATTCAAGATGAGATTTGGGTGGGGACACAGAGCCAAATCATATCATGCCCTTCTTGAAATAATGAAATCTCACTCTGTAGTTGCCATGAGATCTGATTGTTAAAAAGAGCCTGACAACTCCTCCCTTATCTCTCTTGCCATGTGGCATACCTCCCCTTTCTTTACCTTCCACCATGAGTAAAAGCTTCCCGGGGCCTCACTAGAAGCCAAGCAGATGCTGGTGCCATGCTTGTACAGTCTGCAAAACCATGAGCCCAATAAACCTCTTTTTCTAATAAATTACCCAGCCTCCGGTATTCCTTTATAGTGACACAAATGGACTAACACACCTGGGAATAGTGATATCTACCTTGTAAGAATTCTTGTAGGGATTACAGACACAGTAATATATGTAAAGCACCTGGCATATGACAAAGGTTCAATAAATGGTAACTGCTACTATTATTATTACAACCCACAGGATGTGAGGTGTTAGACTGAAACACAAAGGAGCCTCAAGAATAGAGAGAAACACCCATGCAGGCTGACATTTGAAATGCTTGATTGTCAGAAGAAAAGGAATGTTTTCTTGCCTCCCTTCAGCAAATATTTCTGGAAGAAAAGAGCTCATAGCCACAAACCTGGGAGACTGAATATTATTTGCCTACTTATTTCGATATTTCCCTAATCAAGACGGGATTCCCTCTTCTCCTTCCTTCTTCAGAATACATCTCAGTTCCCCTATTTCAACTTCAAGTCCACAAATGCATCCCTTAAGCATACACATATGTATTAATAGCTAATTCCAAAACTTCAAATGAGGAGCCATGTAGTTTTTTGTCATGTTTGCACACACACACACATATATATATACACCCCACAAATACATACACACACGCACACACTTGGATATTAATCTCATATGATCTTCTGCAAGTCCAAATGATTTGTTTGAACCCTGCCTTAGAGAATCAGGCACTGTCACTTCCAAGGGATGATGTGCAAGGGTTTGATTTGCAGCTAATAGAAAAATCTATTTCTTTCAGTTTCACTTCTGTCACACAAGGACCATTGTGTTCCCTACAGTAGATTCCTTCTACTTTTGCAATAACTACCGAGATGACAGGTCTCAGGCAATAATACGAACAGCTCAGGTGAGTGGCACCTATTAGTTTTATGACCACTGGTTCAGAATGGCCTTGAAGTGTCCACAACCCATCTTAATGAAGATGGGTAAGACAGCTGCCGATGAAATCAAATTTCTCCTCTTCCTTCCTTTCCATCTTAAAGTCCATCAAACTTTCATCTTCAGCAACAAAACAGCTGCCAGGGCAAACACTCAGCCACAGTCAATCACAGCATAGAGTCCACATGATTGTCTTTTGGAAAGTGAGCTGGGAACCTGGGCTTTGTTGCAATGACGATGCCAACTTGCAGAGAGGAAAGGAATTAGCAGATTTGCTATCTTTCTCTGAATAAAGCAATGCAACAAAACTATATAGCATATTTAATGTTATATAGGAGAAATAAAAATCCTCTGAAAAGTATTATATATATGAAATCGGTAATTATGTCCCTGCAACTAGTAATAGCAATGCTCTTGTGGAGCAAAGGCAAGAGGAAATTTCCTCAATAATGCAGTATAGGCACGTGTCCTCATTCTCAGCTGATCTGAAGTAATGCTCTTCTTTATAATCCCTGCTCTGGCAAAGTCCGTTTCCCAAATCTTTATTTTCTGTGAAGGTCCAACTCAGTTATCACTTTATGGTAGATTGTTTGCAAACACAGCAAGAAACCCTCCCATCCTTGCATGCTCACCCTTTTGTAATATGATGTTACTGTTCCTCCCACTAAGACATGTCATCTATTTCCCTGCCCATTGAATCTGGCCTGATTCTGCGACTTGCTTTGACCAGTAGAATGCAGCGAAAGTGTTCTTGTATGGTTTCCAAGCTCTCAAGGGTTGCTGCTCCTGTTATATCCCTCTCTGGGAGGCAGCCCTGAGACCACCATGTGAAGGAGTCAACAGCCAAGATGAGAGGTCATGTGGCACAGAGATATCACCTGAGGCTCCTCAGCCTAATAACCAGAACCAACTGTCAGATATGTGTAGGAGACCATATTAGACCATCATCATCCCCCGTCTATCTGCCAGATAAATAGAGCTACATGAGGGACCTCATGTAAGATCATCTCACCTACCCAGCTGAATCAAGTTTAAACTGCTGACCCACAGAATCACAAGCAAATAACATGCCCATTTTAAACACAACTGTTTAGTGTAGTTTGTTTTGTAGCAATGGCTAACTAAACTACACTTAATCTATGAGGATTTCCCCAGTGTCTGGTAGAAAGCACACTGTGCAATTAGAGAAATGAGTTTAAATCTTTGTTCTACTACTTAGTAACTTTTGACCTAGGCCAGATTACTTAACATTTGAATGTCATTGAAGATGAAATGCTAAAAATTCACCTGCTGGGGGGATCATATGAGACAACACATGTAAGCACTTCAACATAGTGCTTGGCACGTAGGGGACACTCATTCTTTTGATACTTGTCGCTTTCCACTATTTTTTAGTTACTTGAGTGACTTAAGCTGTTAGATTTTCCAACACATGAACTTTATTGATCTTTGTTTCACTTGTAATATATTGTGCAATGTCTTATACATGGCTGACATTCAATTCATACATGCTGAATGGATGCTCAAATATCCCCCAATATATAGCTTGGCTTCATGCTGTCATATTTCTTGGGATTTCTGGAAGTGGTATACAAGTAGGATTGTGGGAAAATAGATCCTGTAACCTTGGTTAAGTACCTATACTTCTTGAATCCTCCATCTAGGTATCTTTTAAAAGCAGAAAATTGTCTGTCACACCCAAGATTCCTTGCAACCCTAAAACTTATAATCATGATACTGGTTATCATTTACTGAATACTCATTAATATGCCTGATTCTTTACTAAGTTTTTTGGGTATATAAACATGTTTAATCACAACAGCTGTGCCATATAGGTTTTATTATGGCCATTTTCATACCAGCAAGTTTAAATCTGTGGGCAGGGGTCCGCAATTAGGTGGTCTTGTTTTTGCAAATAAAGTTTCACTGTGATATAGTCACAGTCATTTGTTTGCATATTGTCTGTGGTTGCATTCACATTACAGTGGTAGTGTTGAGTAGTTGTTGTGGCAGAGACTATATTGCTTGCAAAGCTGAAAATGTTTACTCTCTGGTCCTTTACAGGAAAGGTTTGCTAACCTCTGGGTGACCTTCTGAGAAAGTGATCAGTGACACTCAGATATGTGGAGTTAAAAGCTCACATTCGGTCTTCTACACTACGTTGCTTCTTATTGTCTCACTTGCTTAATCATTTACTCATTACACCTTATCTTTCAAATAGCAGCTCACCGGCAAGTATGTGGTGAGAAAAAAATGTTAAGACCTCTGAAAGAGCAGCTGAAGAAATGTCAACTGCAGAACCATGGTCTCCCTATTCATGTATCTGGTTAAGAACGCTCTATCATCTGGCCTTCTATAGCTAGAAGCCATGGAGCCACACTTGGCACTAATTGAAAAATAAGCAGTGAAAAGATTTGCTTTCAACACAAATTTGAATGACTGGAATTATATCTTTATTATCTGAAGTGGGTGCTTGTGATTTGTCTACCTATTCTGGCATCAGGAAGAAATACCACAGAAATTAGCCTCTGGCTGGTCATGTCATTATAAGCCAGTTATAGCCCATTTTTAGAAAATCTGATGGATATAAAATCAACCTGCTCATACAAATGAATTTCAGATTTGTTATGCATAATACAAAATTACCTGGTGCTTCAGAAATAAAGGATTCAGCGCTGAAAAATGAGGAACTTAAATAAAAGAAACCTGTTAAAAAATAAACAGAAATGAAGACAAACATCTCTGAACTGATAAACTACATTGACTGGGAAATGTAATTGAATTTACAAAGAAAAGTGATAATTAAATAGCCATCTTTTTAGAAACAATACTCTCCTACAAAGGGGCATAATGGGGAACATAAAACAGCACTTTAAAAGTTGTGAAGCACTATATAAATGAGAGGCATTATATTTATTTTTCTCTCCATTACTGGTTTTAATCCTGATCACAAGTAATTTGAAAAGGCCCTTTGGCCTCTTCTTCACAGTGCTGGTTTGCTACCCACTCACACCTGTGCAAATTCTGAGTCCCACTTGGAAATGTTCCTTCTATGCATCTCCATTTATCCAGCCTCAATGCCACCACTCTGTCCTTAAATTTCCCTTTGATGATTTTCAAAGTTTGCTAATGAGTCCTTCCAAATTCAGTCTCTTGTCATTCCAATTCAGCCTACATGGTGCTGCCAGAATATTTTTTAAACTCATTTTATTTATTCATCCAACATTAGATGATTACCTGTTTGTTACAACCCCAGTGATTATGCTAGAAGAAAAAAACATGTAGTCTCTGATGAGATAAAATACAGGATGCCCAGTTAAATTTGAATTTCAAATAAACAACAAAATTTTAAAATTATAAGTACATTTCAAATATTGCACAGGACATACTTGTGCTCTTAAAAAGTCAGTTATTTATCTGAATACAAATTTAATTGGGTGTCTTGCATTTTTATTTTCTGAATCTAACAATCCTGTCTAACCCCAGTGGAATCTACTTAGGAAATGGATATTAATCAAATAATCTCACAACCAAATGTATAAAAAGGAGTTGTGAAATGAGCAACAGGGGAGAGTTCTAGAAGGTTATGAGAACCTATGTTCTGGGAATTTGAATTTCTCAAATAAATGGCAGGGGGATTTCTTTGAGGAGGTGCTACACTAAAGAAGAGTTCTTAGTTCTGAGTAGGCGACCATCAGAGGAAGAAATCAGGATGCTGCTTAAATAGGATGAGCAAAGGCAAGTCTGTAGTGGTGAATATGAGTGGCTGGGAGAAGGCCAGGGGGCTGGAATAAAGAAGGCAGAAGGACCTTTGAGTGATGAGGCTAAACGTGCTATGCTAGTGATGCCAGATCACGCAGGAACTGCTAGGCCACATTAAATATTTTCATCTTGATTTGGAGAGCACTGGAAACAGTGAAGAAAGAGGCTTATTTATTTATTTATTTGCTTTTATCTTTTTAAGCCAGGGATTTACAAAACCAGTTTTATATTTTGAAAAGATACAGCACCGACCTATAAGATTTAAGCATCAACTTCTCAGCCTTGACCCTTTTTTTCTCTTGTAAATAGTGATAATGATAAAAGAATTATAGGGCAATTGAAAGGGACAAGTCATATAGTATTTACATTACTGATCTGAAAACTGTAAATGCCAAAGGTGTCCATTATAATTATAGTTATTACTCAATGTCCTCCATAAAAGAGCCCCAACCTCCTTCACCAACCCTTCTCACAACAGAGCTCTACAAGCCCATCACTCAGCAAATGGAGTCACTGATTCCAGAACATCTAATTTTTTCCCCAGGTATATTTCACCCCATCTCCTGCATGCCTGTGGAAATAATTCTTCAAAACATGATATAAAGTTTATTTCTCCTATGAAACACTTTTTAATGACCTAATTGGTTGTGACATCTTCCCCTCTAAATCCCCACGGTACTTTCTACTTATCTCATGGTATCTGTCACATTACAACATGCATTAATACACTGTATATTCTTACCTTTTCAACCCACTCACTCTTTTTTTTCATTAATGAGTGTCATTAAGCACCTTTTGTAAAAGAAGAACTATGTCAGCCAATCAAAATATAGAAATGAATGACTCATTCCTTACCCTTAAGAAAGGCAGAGCCTAATGAGGAAAACAATCACCATCAATAAATAACAGGAACACAATGTTACATGTTTAATAAAATGAGAGCTGTTCCACCGAGGCATGAACCTCTTGTAGGCAAGGCTCAAATCTTATTTATGTTTAAGAGTCTGACACCCAGGACAATGCCTGGAAAACAGTAGAAGACTTAATATATGTTTAATATTTTTTGTTATTCAATGAGAAAACTGCTATGGAGAAAAAAAAAAACACAGAAGGCTGAGGAACTCACTGTGCAGTGGGAGACAGGGAAAACTCTGCAGACCAGATATTAAGGCGTGAGCTGTAATGTGAAAAATTATTAGCAGTCTACCAAATAGGAGAGATTCTCAATCAAGAGAAAAGAGAAAAGTACAAACTAAAACGAACTAAAACTGTAATGTTTTTAAAGGGTCTACTGAGTATTGAGGCTAAAATGCTAGGTGGGAGTCCATATTTGTGAAACACCTATGCCATTTATTCATCCATCCCTTTATTCAGCAATGTTTATGAAAACTCAGTCTTTGCTAGTCACTTCCTTAGGTACTGGGAATACAACCATGAACAAGCAAGGTCTCTGCTCTCAGAGCTTTCATTCCAGTGGGTTAATGGAAGCAATACACACATAAGGAACCATAAGAGAGATATTCAAGCTACAGTGAAAACAAAACAAGGTGGTATGCTGGAGAGACACATGAAAGAGAGCTTTTTGTTTTTAATTTTTTCATATAATCTTGCTCCTTCTAAAAAAGAGTGCTTTTTAGACTGAGTCATTAAGGAAGGGCTCTTGAGGGGATAACATTGAAGTTGAAGCCTGATGTATAAGAAGGAGTGGCCGGCCACATGGCAATCTGGATGAAAACATCCCAGAGAAAAGGAACTGATCATACAAAGGCCCTATGGTGGCAGCAAGATTGATATATTCAAGGGGGGAAAGAATGGAAAAAGAAAAAGATGAAGGTCAAGGTGGTCAAAGATCATGTTAGGAGGTGAAGTTGGAGATACGCAGGGGCCAGATCATAAAGATAAGGAGCCAGCCTTTGTTCTGAGTACAGAGGAAATGACATGATCGGAGTACAGAGGAAATGACATGAAGAGCCCATGGAAGAGCGGCATGATCAGACTGGTGTTTCAAATGGATGGCTTCAGTGGAGGGAAGCACGGACAGGAAGGAAAAACAGAAGCTGAGAAAGGTCTGTTAAGGGACGTTGTCGCAACTGTTTAGATGATATGGTTGAAAATGCAATAGAGACGGAAAGGATAGATCTAAGCATCATTTTAATGAATTGTAACCACGCTGTAAGCTTTTGAGGGCAAAGCTCACGTTTCACATTCCAGTTCAGGGCATGAACCAGTGCCTTGAATTGCTTATCATAAGTACTCAATAATAAAGTATGAATTCCAGTGCATTTCTTTTGCAAACACTCCTCTCTGCTGTTTACCTATCCCTCTCATACTGAAGAACCCAGAAATTCTGTACAGGATTCTAGGTCATACAGGGTGATATAATAGAAGCTGGGTAGCAGTTTTTGCTCTGTCACTTAATACTTGAATGACTCTGGTCAAGTCATTTATGCTTCTTTGGTTTTGATTACGTAAGTTAAAAAAATAATGGAACAAATAACAGTCTTACCACTTGTCTTCCTACCACACAAGGCTGTGCTGTGGATCAAATAAATACCATGAATTTTCTCTGTAACACTGTACAGCATTCTATAAATAGCAGTAATATTAGAGGGATATACCCAAACTACATCAACCACAAAGAGAAACTGGCCAAAATTTTGAATACTGATTTCACGTGTTGTAACTAATATTGAATGACTTGATAACATACCCTTTCCTATGTAATAATTACCCAACTTACACACTACGTTATTTACCAAGTCATTGACTTGAAATACACAACACCTAATGTGTGCAAGAAAATATGCTAGGTATATAGGGGAAATAAAGATAAAACAATCACAGAAAAATCAACCATCCTCCCTTTTAGTGTCATGCTCCTAAACTGCAGCACGACCCTCAGATACTTCCTTTTTATGGACAGATTGTACATTTTTCTTTTTATGACAAGCCATCTTCAGTCAAGAGCTCCTTGGGTAGTTAATGGTGTTTTGTGATGATCCTTAAAACTCTCCTCTCATTTTACTCTTGATTAAAAAGAAAGAATGCGCGGGATCTAAGCCCTTGACTGATTTACGCTTCAATTTAATTTCTCCCTTTCTCTTTCCTCTTTCTTTTCACTGGATAAAACCTTCCATGTAATTAGGCTCAAAAGCTCTCTTCAAACAGTTTGATTGAACTGCAGCATGCTGAATTTCCCCTTTAGGCTGCTGGGGCAGAGAGAAAGCAGGAGACCCTGTGAGGGGGTGGCATGCCTGAGATGGAGTGGGAGCTGCACTCTGGATGGCAATTACAGGAAACAGTGCGAGTGTCTGGAGTATCTTGGTTGTCATGCTGCTCTCAGGTCCTTCTGTGCTCATTTGTTACTCAAGTTGTGCTGGAGACAATCCCAGTCTCCCAGTCCACAGCAAAACAGATGACACCTGGAAAGCTTGAGTGCTAACACTGGGATGCAGTAGAAAGAGACTGAACAGAGAAGCTGAAAGCTTGCATGTTACCCTCACCTTGCCTCTAATTTGAAAAGTGTGATTTGGGAAAACTATTCACAAACTTCTGGTCTATTAGTTTTTTCACATGAAGAATAACTTGATTGAAAAGAGCCTCTAAAGACCTCTTGCAGGTTTAGCATTTGATGATTCCACAAATACAAAGCAGATTTTGAATCCAAAGAAAGTTCTTCATCAGAACATTGTTTTAGGGGCATCATCATTCCTCAGGGCCTGGGGAACTTGGTGGTGAGGTTGTGGATCTATTTCTCAGGGACCAATATCAAGTTACTTTGTGAAAGGAAATAAAAGGAACTATCTCTGGATTTTCTGAAACAGAGTTCTTAATAATAATTAGTTTAACCAGTCTTTAATAGCTAACAGATGATGAGGTTACCAATACATACACATAAAATGGCTCCCTGGCATGGAAAAAACAAGAAACATGAAAACATACGTCATCCCAAAGAAGGGGGTTGTCTATATAAGGCCAAGACTCTAGATTTACCTTCCTATTTCACATAAAAGCTGTCCTCTCCTGAAATTATTATTGACATGTTGACATGAGCCTGTGACAACACTGCACTGATAAATGATGCCAGAGCAGTAGAAGCAGATACTGAAACCTCCCTAGGTCTGTAATGCATGGCAGACTTAGTTCTCATGTCTGATCTTTACATTTTAGGCTAGGAACTAATTGGCCTGCTATGAAGGTTTTCTGTTACCTCGTTTAATCTGGCTGACACATTTACCTATGTGTGCAAGCAAACACACACATATTCACTGAAGTTGGAAACCCACTACCCCGCTTGACATATTCATTAGTTTCACCCTCATATTTAAAGAACTATTACCATATGTACGAAGGGCCAAGAGTAAAAGTAGATTCAAGGTGACCTAATAAGATCTGATAAGGCTGGGGAAGTATTTTAGAAATCATTGGAATTTTGCCTTTTGGCATTAATGAAAGATGAATGCCACACTTGTGAAGGCAAAGCTGGCAGGCCACCACACAACCATTACCCACAATTCCCTTTCTTTCAGGTGAGAGAATGAAAATCAGGAACGTTTGGTTGCTTGCCTAAAATCGTAAGTTGGGGAGAAAGCCTATCATAATTACTGGAAAAGAAACTTCCTGAAAAAACAGATTCTTAGAGTAAATTAAACATGAGGAGAATGAGGCATCAACAGGCTTCCATGTCAAAGGAGAGGGGATTCCTCACTTTTGGGTCTTTGATTGAAGATGTAACCATTCATTGCCAGCAGATTCTGGAACTGGGGTGAGTTTCCAAAGGCTGTTTTGAAAAGCCTCTCCTGTAATGTAATAGAATTTGTAAAGCTAGGGAAGCGTTCTGATTAGTTGCTTTCAGTATCCGGGAACAGTTCTACATTTGCACAGATTACCTGACCTAAGAGTTCAACAGATGCTATGGGCTAACTGCTTAGTACGTGGAAGAACTTGAGTGAGTTGCTTAACCCTCTGGGGCTCAGTTTCTGTTCCTATAAATTCACGATAACAATATTGCCTACCTTGAAGGATGGTCAGTAAAGATTAAATGCAGTAAGCTAAAGTATTTGTTAGAATACATGACACGAGGTAAGTGTTTACTGTTAGCGGTTAGTTTAGAAAACATTCAGAGACTTCATAATTTATCCTGTATCTAGGTAGACCCTAAGAAGCCCCTTTAAAAATGTCCCAGTATTCCATTTAAGAATACCACTTTGAAATTTTTTCCCACCATTCAGGTAATATTTCATAAATACTGAAATCTTAAGAGCACAGGGCAGGTTCAAACTGATTAAATACCCAACCTGGTTGTGCCTTATATTACCTGTAAGACCTTAGGCAACTGACTCAAACTTTCCATATCTCCGAGTCTGTGTCTTTAAAATGGGAAAACAGGCTGGGCATGGTGGCCATGCTGGTAATCCCAGCACTTTGAGAGGCCAAGGTGGGAGGATCACTGGAGCCCAAGAGTTTGAGACTAGTCTGGACAATACCACAAGAACCTATCTCTGCTAAAATAAATAAGTAAAACCTTAAACATAGGAAAACAACTCTACCTACTTCATGGGCAAATTAAATGAACTATAACATTTAGAGAAATGTCAGGCATATTAAAAGGCAAAAATGTCAGGTATAATAAAAAGTGATCAATTGCTATAAGAAAAATAAGAAGATGTTATTGTCATTCTTATGAAAATAGAGGTTTTCTATCTTGTGTTGAATTACTCTAAGAAGTTTATTTTAACAAAAGAGAACATTCAAAGGTGCCCATTCCATTATGCAGAGATATTGATTCATGAAAAAAGATATATAATAATTGGCTCCTGGAAAATATAAACAATAAAACTGGCTATCCAAATCACGGGCTCCTCTCTCTGCCCAAATTATTCATGAGACCAAATTCTCCCGACAGCTGAGCTTTAACCCTTTAATCATCTTTTCAAACTTTTAAATGTACCAGAACATGGCTAGAATGGACCCGAAGGGTCTGAAGATGTTTTGCTTTATCTGTGATCCAGTTGTTTTCTCATAAGAGACTTTCAGCTTTTATGAAAATCAGGGTTTCAAAGAAAATTTGAGTTCCTCTATTAGTTATCAATTGTAAAGTAGCCACAATGCTTTTGCTGCCTGTCACCACTTGCTGATGGTAAATCTGGGATTTCAGGCCAGGAAATTAAATGACCCATAGACGCATGTTTAAAATTTTCAATGAGCATGATGGCTTTTTTTTTTTTTTTTTTTTTTTCTGGAACCACCAAAGCAAAATCCAACCTGGGGAATCTCTTTAGTTCCTCTTTCTACCACATCCCTGAATATGTCTGCTATGCTTATGCATTTCTTCAGGTTTTGCATGTTCTTCGTTAAATGAGTTGACTGTGCTGTGACGTCAAATTTTTGAAAACGCTCATGTCACTTTGGTGTTTGGGGTGATTATTTCTCCTACTTGTTTGAGTCTCTGCAGACAACCAGACTCTGCCTGTCTCCTCCTCCTTTCCCTTCTATGACATCACAAATGACAAAGGTGCAAAGCAAATAGATGTTAAGTAAAACACCAACGTGGGTTCAGTTTAATATCGTGCTCTATCAACCCGCTCTACTGCCTAGCAACCATGGTGGCTCACCCTGAGTTCATTTTCATTTAAATGTGCCACACAGAAAAGCAGCCTAAATATATATCGTCAGTTCTGAAGCATATAATCTGTAAACTACAGGAACAGGCAGATCATTTCCATTAGTTTCTTATGTAGCAAAAACCACAATTTTCACCCAAAGAGTATAATTATATTCAAATTCTGAACGACTGCCTCGGAAATAGTTGAAATTCATAGTTTGGGGGGAAGTCACTCAGGAGTGAATATACATGGTCATGTTTTAACGTGGGGGGTAAGAGGAATATTTCAAAACAATAAAAAAGGGAGGGCAGGATAGTATCTCAGAAAATGTGGCTTGCTGGTTTCCAGGGGCTTTATGTTTTCATAGCCACTCAATAGCTGGTAAGCAAGAGTTCAAGACTGGGGCTGTGGACAGGTCTTCAAACAAGATCCTGGTCACAACTTCCAGATGAGGAGCAGCAACAGGTGAGCAGACAGGTCATTTCTTTCCTGGTTTCTGGCAAGTGACATTCAACTAGGACAGGAAGTGTCTCCTTTCACAGAACCCTGAATCTGAGTACTCTTTCACACTGAGGTCTCCTATACAAAGGAAGTCTTCAGAACACCCCAAGAAACCCTATCTTGGCACACAAAGCCAGGCACCTATTAGAAAGATTCTTACAATTTTTTTTTTTCTTTGAGATGGAGTTTCTCTCTCATCACCCAGGCTGGAGTGCAAATGGCGCGATCTCGGCTCACTGCAACCTCCGCCTCCCAGGTTCAAGCAATTCTCCTGCCTCAGCATCCTGAGTAGCTGGGATTACAGGCATGTGCCACCATGCCCAGCTAATTTTTTTTTTATTTTTAGTAGAGATGAGGTTTCACCACATTGGCCAGGCTGGTCTCAAACTCCTGACCTCAGGCGATCCAGCCGCCTTGGCCTCCCAAAGTGCTGGGATTACAGGTGTCAGCCACTGCGCCCAGCCAGTAATTAATGTTAATGGAAGGCCTGAAAAGTCCAACACTGGCAGAATACGTGCCTGCAGACATAATCTGGATAAGAAGAGACTGCTCTGAAGAAAGAGACGGGGAACAAGTCTGTAATTTAAGAAAGTGTCTTGAAGGACTGAGAAGTAGAAGAAAGAAAGGGCAATGGACTCAGAGTGATGACGTCTGTGCTCCTGACCAGTCCTGACACTAACTGGATGCTCTTAGTTGAGTCCTCACCCTGCCTACCTGGAACATTGAGCTATCTCATATCTCTAAGTTCTATGAGCCCATTGATGTGCTTTTGAAGGGTGTGTAACTTCCCATGCCTTTGCTTCTATTATAAACTAGCATCCCTCCTTTCCTAATGCATGAGATTTGATCATGTCGAACCTCACTCATTCATTCATTCATTCATTCATTCAAAAAAACACACATATCAGTTATGAATGTTTCGTCTGTCCGCTCCTTTTAATTGCTATCTCCTTGGGTTGAAATGGGTTCAGACAGATTGGAAAACATTCAAATACTTATTAGGCATTGGACAGTCTTGTAGATACTTTGGAAAGGTGTGTTAGCCGCATTAATCAAAGTGCTTCATTAATCTGTGCACTTTATTTCTGACAAAAGAGTTTGATGTGTTTCTGCAGTCTGTTTCTTGAGTTGACAGACTATGTGGTACAGAGAGACCAAGAGTTTTGTGGTCACAACCAGGTTTGAATCCTGGCTTTAACACCATATTAATCAAGCCACTAAACCTCTCTGAGTCTCAGTGTTTTTAATTATAAAATAGGCACTTTATTAGGTTCAAAGGCTAGCGAGGACTAAATGAAGTCATATATGTAAAGCATTTGGAAGACTACCTGTACACCGTGGGTGTATAATTCATGTGTTGGTGTATAATTAAAGCAAGTCTCTCTCAAAATCCTAACTGTAAGTAGAAATACATCATTTCCTCTTTATAAACCCAGTTGCTAGTCTGCCCCCTGCTCTGATATGGCTAAACACAGCAGAACATTTTAAACATAACATATAGCTCCTTTCTAGTATTATTAAGGTGTGTTTAAATGAAAGCTGCATTCTTCCCATCTCAGCATGACTGCACTGAAGTTGGATTGTGGGCTTTATAACATCACAGTGTGCCACTCTGGTACATTATGCTGCTTCTGTCTGAGGGGAAAAGAGAAAATCTGGCTCATGGCTTTGGCATAAGTTATTATGATAGTCAAGAAAATAGACCTATAAAATACTGGCAGACTTGTAGAACTCAGATAGGTTTGAGATGCACAGTGGTGTCTTTAAAGACATACAAATCAGAGACTTATGCAGTTCTAGTGCTGGAAAACATTTGGAGAGATCATCTCACTCAACTCTCTCATTGTACAAATGAGGAAGAAATGAAAAGGAAAGTTTTCCCTAGCTATGGCATTAAGGTGCTTTCATACTACATGCCATGCAGAAAACTACAGGTAAAGCAAAGAATATAGGTTAGGAAATCAAGATATCACACAGAATGTTTAAAAGTTAAAAGATTAATATAATTAAACAACAAAATGTTATAATCCAAAGTTAAAGAGGTGGCCAGGGAGAAAACTGGGGGAAAAAATCTATGTATCAGCACCATGTCCTCTCAGTAAGAATTCTGTTTTAAATTCAGGCTTCACAAAGTCAATTCTAAGAGTTCTGGCATAATAATGTGCTCCTATCTGCTCTACAAACTTTGAACCCTAGTAAGCCTAAGACATTGCATTAAAAGATGTTCTCCACTTCCAGATCTGAAGATAGTTGTCCCTAAAAACGCCTGCTTCTTCCTAGTACAAATCAGATTAAAAATCTTAGTTTATGATAGACACTGGGAATCATGTCGGCATGTTTGAATTCTGCACAGGTTTACTACAAATGGGATCCAATTCTGACTTTCCAAAATGATGTCAGAGTATTTCTTGGAGTCCTCTCTTTTCACTTTACTAAATCGCTGAGCTTCTAAATAACTTACTGTAATATGTTGGTCCATGCTAAAATTTGCTTGGCATGACTTTCTACCTAAGCAGACCATTACCAAAAGTCACAAGCTGACTTTTGTCCCATGCTGTGTTCTAGTGCCATGAATATGAAAATACAGTAAAGGTTTTCTCATTTACATTTACTCAGAGTACTAGGTAAATGAAGTAATTTCTTGGAGGCAAAAAAAGTGTGTGTATTGATAGGAAAATGAGGAGAAACAGCAGATGCATATTCTTTTTTTTTTTTTTTTCTG
>NW_012109808.1:83205-98760 GCF_000951045.1 Mandrillus leucophaeus | reverse complement strand
TTCTTTTTTTTTTTTTTTTCCTGAGGCGGAGTCTCTCTCTGTCGCCCAGGCTGGAGTGCAGTGGCCGAATCTCAGCTCACTGCAAGCTCCGCCTCCCAGGTTTATGCCATTCTCCTGCCTCAGCCTCCCGAGTAGCTGGGACTACAGGCACCCACTACCTCGCCTGCCTTGCTTTTTGTATTTTTTAGTAGAGACGGGTTTCAACGTGTTAGCCAGGATGGTCTCAATCTCCTGACCTCATGATCTGCCTGTCTCGGCCTCCCAAAGTGCTGGGATTACAGGCTTGAGCCACCGCGCCCGGCCCAGATGTATATTCTTTAAACACAATCTACCAGCCAGCAAATGATCAACATTGAAGCTTCTCTCTGTGCAAGGAAATCAAAGAGGGCAGCTTTATCATGAAAATATGTCTCATAAAATATTTAACCTGGACACATTGGTTTACAATGTACAG
Source organism: Mandrillus leucophaeus (assembly GCF_000951045.1). Taxonomy (NCBI): domain Eukaryota; kingdom Metazoa; phylum Chordata; class Mammalia; order Primates; family Cercopithecidae; genus Mandrillus; species Mandrillus leucophaeus. Next base: position 98,306 of record NW_012109808.1, on the reverse strand, counting down.
AGCACAACTTGTCTGATCTCATACAATTTATGTGATATAAGTATGGTTAACTATTATTATTGCTCACTTTCAAGGTGAAGAAATTGAGTCTCAGTGAAACCAGGTGACTTATTCAGGTTCACAAAGTTTTTTGGTTTTTTTTTGAGACGAAGTCTCGCTCTGTCACACAGGTTGGAGTGCAGTGGCCGGATCTCAGCTCACTTCAAGCTCCACCTCCCGGGTTCACGCCATTCTCCTGCCTCAGCCTCCCGAGTAGCTGTGACTGCAAGTGCCCACCACCTCGCCCAGCTAGTTTTTTGTATTTTTTAGTAGAAACGAGGTTTCAATGTGTTAGCCAGGATGGCAGGTTCACAAAGTTTCTTAATGATTTAGTTTCTTAGAGACGAAGTTTCTTAGAACCAAAGGTTGAAGGCTATTTCCTCAAACCATAGTTGTTCCCACCTCACCTAACAGGACCCTGTCCACTAGAGCACCATTATTATTTACCTATTATCATCAGGAGCACACATTTTGAGCACAGAAACAAACAGACAAAGAAAGGTATTCGCTTTCCCCAAAGATTGAATGCTTTGCTTAGGATTTAGAACAACCAGAGCTTTATACATTACATGGCCTCTCAATCATCTCACCAAGGTTCATAACCATGTCATAAAATAACAATTTACCTCATATTTGTATTTTCAGATGAACTTTCAAAAAATAAAATTGAAGAGAAAAATAATGAAATTGATGCCTATTTAAGTAACATATTTTTCAATTGAGAAATTTGAAAATTGAAAAACGAGAAATTTATACTTAGTTAACCTATTTTTTTATTTTATTCACCAAAGGCTGAGAAGTGAAAGTAGTTGGTAATTTGTGTCTCAGGAAAAGCAAAGAGTGAGCAACTGTAGTTCATAAAGGAGTCAACGGCAGGGGTGGAGGGTCTGGCTCAGAAAGGCAGCAGGTCTAGGTAAAGAAAGCATTAATATGTGGACATTAGAGCATGTGTCTGCAGTCAGACAGAATCAGTCTACGTGCAAATAAAGATCTGGACTCAGTCACAGAAGATAAATTGAGAAGAAAGCAAACATGTCTTCACTGAACCAATAGCTGTTGTTTTCCCCATATATGTAAACACAGCATTACCACTTAGGTCACTATCTTATGAATTTTGTAAATTGCAACCATCGTAACTGAAGTTTTATTTTTCTGCTGTGAAAGTTTGAGTCCAATGGGGATTCACTAAACAGTACAGCTTTACTTCTTTCCCAATAACTTGGTGGGTGGGCAGGGGGGTGGTGAGGAGAAAGAGCATCAGCGGCTGAACTGTGTCTCTTCAAAATTCATATGTCAAAGCTTTATTCCTGGTACCTCAGAATGTGAGTGTATTTAAGGACAGGACATTTAAAGAGATGATTAAGTTAAAATGAGGCTTTTAGGGTGGATCCTGATCCAACCGATGGATGTGCTTAAAAGAAGGGAGAATTTGGACACATAAAGAGACACCAGGGATGCATGCATCTAGATCAAGGCGAGACCCTGTGAGGACACAGTGAGAAAATGGTCATCTGTAAGTCAAGGAGAGAGATGTCAGAAAGAACTAAACTTGCTGACACCTTGATCTCAGACCTTTACTTTCCAGAGCCTTCAGCAAACAAATTTCCGTTGTTTAAACCACCCAGTCTATAGCACTTTAGTACTTTAGGCAGCCCTAGCAAACTAATATCAGGAGGAAAGTATGAGTAAGTTCAAGATTAATCTTCAGAGATTTGCCTCCCTCCCTGATCACCCAGAGTTCTAGTAAAGCAAACTTCTTCAGGGCTGATAAATTCATTTACTAAAATGTAAAATGAAATACACTCCTCTTTTAGATTCAAAATCTGAGGCGAAAGGAATCAAGTTCTTACTGTAAAATTTCGTCCCGCAGCCAATATGGGCAAGATTTTTGTGTGTGTGTCTTGTTTTTTGTTCTGATATCTTATCTCTCCTCTCTATGATATAGCTGCCCCTACTCCACACCACCCAGTGATCCACGTTGAAAGTCCTGAATAAATTTACACGAGGATATTATAATCATCCCATGGTGGTCTCTCAAGAACAAATTAATCTCCAGACCCACCACTTGCCAGTGAATTTTAGAGAAGAAAAACAATGCATCTAGAGGAGCCAAAGAAGGAGAAAACAATTTAATTAATTCATCACCAAGGCCAAAGATATATAAATCTTATCATTTGATCTGTCAACCAACACTATGAATTATTCAACTCCCCGAATCTCAAGAAGGAAGGCGTAAAGTGGTTAGAAAGCAGCTGGCTGAGCAGAAGAAGGCACTCAATAGATCAAAGCAAACAAGCCCCCAAGGCTGAAAAAACTTTGGGGGTGGATCCCTGGGATAAGGAATAAGCCCAAGAAAGACTCCAGGATCATGTGTCACAAGTGGGCCCACCACCACCACTTCTGCTAAGATGGTTTGAATAGGACTTTTATACCCCCTCCTTTTCACACACCCTGGTTTCTGAGCAAGAGTTCTTCCTGCAAATATATCATGGTGTGTTTCCTTTTAAAATTGAGCTTTCCAAGAGTTCTATGTCCTCAACTAGTCCCCACAAATGTCTACAGAGGCAGGAAACTCTGCTGTTTTGTAGAGGATAACATTTAAGGTACATACAAAACCTTGAATTCTTAGGGAAATCTGCCTTTAAACTACAAATACTGAAGCATTTTTTAGGCAGACGTACATTGGAGGTTTTGTTTGTTTGTTTTCTGTTTTTTAGTAGAGACAGGGTTTCCCCACCTTGGCCAGGCAGGTCTCGAATTCTTGGCCTCAGATGATGCCCCCACCTCGGCCTCCCAAAGTGCTGGGATTACAGGTGTGAGCCACCGTGCCCAGCCACATTGGATTTCTTAAAGATGAGAGAGAGGGAAAAAAGAAGGAAAAAAATATACAAAAGTTGCTTATGTAATTAAAGTTTGGTAAACAAATATATTTTACTATTTATATATCTGTAATCACTACACTACCTTGCACTTTGTTTCAAAAAAATGATATTTACATATGGAAATAAAGCCAAAGATGAAAAGGAACCTGGAGGGATATTTTAAATAACAGGATAATGTAAACCTTTATTTTATAAAGGATATTTTGATTTTATATTAATTTGGCTTGGTATTTGGATCTCCACCCACTCCTTGCACTTTTTAAAATATGGAAGCATATATATATATATATATATATGCTTTTGCAATTATTCCTAGCTGAACACCACAATGTCTTATTTGGTTCTGTATCTTCAGCAGTAGCACACAGCCTGGCGCAGAGTACGTGCTCAATGAGTATTGACTGAATGGTGAACAGAAGAGAGCATGAACATGGGGTGAGGACTCTAAGAGAATGGGGAAGGGCCTACTAGATTCCCATTAAGAAGAGGGTTAATCCCATCCTGAAACACAATCCTAATGTGAGACACTTTGCAGCACCCCAGATAAGTGTGGCCTTAGTCTCCCTAATTCACAAAGAATCCCAGCATCCTCTAGGCTGTCCCGGGATAAAGGCTTTAAGTAAATCTATAATATAAACAATTTTCTAAAGCTTGGAACCAAGCACAGGCAAAAGCGTAGGTAAAATATCAGCTATTTGGAGGATTTCTGTTTCTTCCATCTGTCTTAGCACGAATCCCTCTATAGGGCTGGATGGTGGGGAAAAGGGGTTGGAGCACCAACTGACGAACAGCAGCTTTGAGGACTTTCGGTTCTCAGGAAATGGGCAAGAGGAGAGCAAGTGTAGTTAAAAAACCAACAATCTCTTAAGTCCAAAGAAGATTCTGGGACTCAAGGCTCTAGCTGTGTTTCATACCAAAATCAAGGGCATTTACTTCTTCACAGACAATAGAGAGTGCTGCCTTTAACTCTGGAATAAGATTGGCAGTAAATCATCAGTAACAACCATCAGTCTCTTGGTGCCATGCCTCCTACCACCTCCACCCAAATTATTTTTTAAAACAATTGCTGTTCGCTAGGTCTTTGTCTTGGACCAGGAAAAAGCAAGTTTACACCAAGTAAGAATGAGAAGTGCATTAGCAAAACTCTGTGGAGTCTTCTGGTCCTTTTAGTTAGAGCTGCAAAGGGTCACAGCTTGGGTGCAGAATGGGAGCCAGAAGTAGGGATATTTTGTTGATTGCTGCTTCTCTTGATTTTATGCTCAAAAACACCAATTTAATATGCAAGGAGTCTACTTAATACAGATGCATTCACTCTCCAAGCTCCAAATCAATGAGTTGGGACTTCAGGATTGAAAGAGGATTCTGAAGAGTTGAATTCATTAGCTTTCTTATCTCAGCCATGCCAGACCCTGGAGTTCACTGTACTCTACAGCTCTGGTGGGTCTGAGGGCCTTTTCTGGGGTCTCTAGCCATTTACTTACTTCCTTCTTATTTTCCATCACACTGAATCTTATCAGATGTAGGTTAATGAGAAACCAGACTGGGGACCAGTCAAAAAGATTTAGAGGAGACTGAGGGACTGAGCAAACGATCCTGACGAAATAAACTAAATAAAGGGTCATGTGTAAGCTGTGCAAGTCTCAACCCTTTGTGTGTGTGTGTGTGTGAGAGAGAGAGAGAGAGAGAGAGAGAGAGAGAGAGAGAGACTGACTCTGACTTAGGGACCCTAGGGAAGTACTGCTCTGCAAATTCCATCACTTACTAGTATCTGCTGTAACTGTTTACATCCCGAACAAAAGACATCAAGACCCTGCCATCCATAACCTCTGATGCATAATCTTCCTCTCCCTGCTGATCATTTACAATAATTAGCAAAATTTAGCTAATTATCTCTGAGCATTTCCGTGTTTAATTATGGTTATTAGTAATAGTCTGTCTGACTTCCCCTATCTCCACTCCCTTTTTTTTTTCTGTCTTACCCACTCCCCCGAGTCCCTCTCCCCCTTAGGAGCAAGTTTCCATGTCAATGAAATTGCTTTTTTGGTGGTTGTGGCTCTTTTCTCTCCTAGGTTTGTTTGCTTCTTTCTTTTTTAAGGGAGCCATCACCAGACCCAGCAGGAGTCACAGAGAAAAGAGCCACCAGACCAAGATCAAGCAATCCCTTATTTTCACCATCCCCCTCCACCAACCTTACAAACTGCGAGCTGCTTGACAACTCCATCAAATAAAATTTGAAGACAGAGTCAAAAGAGCCAGAGTATGTGCTGGCATTTTCTCAATGTGCTTCCACTTACACTACAGACAGCACAGAGCGGAAGCCCAGGGCTAGGAGGCAGCAGGAAGAATCAACTTTCCGAATAGGGTCTGGATGTTATCAGTCTTCAAAATACAAGGGCAGGAGCCCCCTAGGTATGGTTCACGCTCCTGTTCCCTGGAGGGCTGCTCCTGCAGCCAGTCTCCGTTTGTGTGTGTCCTACTCTCCTTACCATCAGAGTGGAGTGCATAGTAAACAAATAAAGAAGCTCCTTTCTTTAGAACGGTTTACTACAGCAAGCTCTTACCTTAGCTGCAGACATCGCCCTTTTAGAGGCAGCCGGCTAAGAGCTGAGTATCATTTTCAGAGCCATAGATCTCTTCCTTCAATAGCTATGTAAGGAGGGTTGTTTGGAGTAAAACACATCATACCTGTATTGTGTGAACATGCCCATCTCTGCTACCTAAAAATGAAATAACATTTGCATACACGGGGAATTGAAGTTACTATCGTTTACACTTGGGTAAGTTATAAATGAACTTAGCCTTATCTTACATATTGTTTCCTCACTGATAGCAATATTAGATGTGTAGTTTTAGAGATAGTTGCTTTTTCCACTAGACATGTGGACAAACATAAAGCTGCCAAAATCAACACAAATGGCCACGGGTTGTTAATTACATTTTCTGCCTTCTTATATTCAGCTACTTTTCCCTGACCATTACCACACAGGCTACTTTATAACAGTTCAATCAACTTCAGGCTGAAAACCTGATTCCTGTTGTCAGCTATTCCCACTCCACCCCCACTAAGTTCCCAAGCAAGCCCACAGCAAAGAAGGGTGAAAGCAAGGTGAACGAACATTTCTCCAAGCACAGCATTGGGACTCACCTGGTAAGTTGCCTGTCTCTGTAGGGGTGGAGAGAGTAGAAGGTTGCAAAGAGAGTGTAGTGTCTGTGCATCTATGAATGAGGGAGCGAAGGAGAAAAGAAGCCTTTAGAGAAAAGTGGAGGTGGGCGTCGCGGGCTAGGGGCAGAAAACACTAACCTTTATGAGAAAGTAGAAATTTGCTTCCCTCATGGACATACCATGCTTTTCATCATTTTAAATTCTTTTTTTTTTTAGTTTTTTTCCCCCTTTGGCCCTTCCTTGCAGGGGGGTTGGTTTAAGGAATTGCTATGCCCCATTAGAAGGATAAAGAGCAGAGAGACCTACCGTGCCCTCCTCGAAGGGAAACAGGGGAGCGATAGATAGAAATAGGCACTGAGTGATGCTTGCTGCCATGGAAATGGTGCTCGTGCTGAGAGTGAGACCCCGGCGAGGATGAGGTGGAGGAGGAGGAAGCTACATTAGAAGAACTCCATACAGAGCTGACGATACATCCCCAGAACAGGGACCAGATCCCAAGCGTCCAGGCCGGCCGGCGAGGAGGGCTCCGTCTCGCGTGGATTCTCAGGTGCATGGTCAACGCACGGGACCACTACAGATGGGCAGTTTGAATTCCAGCCAGTGAAGAGTAATGAAGTTCATGATGCCCAAGGGCCCATCATAGCAGGAGGAAGAGTTGCCAGAATTTGGGGAAGAGGGAAGCAATATGCGCTTTCAAGACAATGATGTTAGAAAAAAAAAAAAAATACTACTTAAAGAAAAAAAAAAAAAAAGATAAAAGGCAAAGCCCCTTCTCTTTCCCGGGGCTGAAATTTAGGATGCCAGAGTCCTCCCAGGTATAGCAAACCTCCTAGGGAGCCCCGGCATGCCACGCATGTCAGGGGAAGACCGGCGCGGCTTCCTCCGGATCTCTAGGCACCGCGAGTCTGATGACTTAACTGCACACTCCTGGGAGCCACACAGAAAAGGTGGTAATGAAGGAAGAGAAGGAGGCAGCCCGAACCCCAAGTGGGTTCAGGTGAGTTTATCCCAACAGCCAAGGAGTTTGAACATTTTTATTTTCCTGTTTCCACTTCCATGAGATGCAATGCAGAACTGCCAGGCAAAAGGGGGCTGCAGGTGGAAGAGTTCCTCGGGTGTTCCTGGGAGTCTCTGGGGAAGGGCGCGAGGCTTTTAACCCTGCACGTGCTGAACTAGCGCCACGGAGCAGCCGCCGGCTTCCTGGGTTTCCCAACTGGATGAAAGGCAGCAGCAGCAGCAGCCACCGCAGCCAGAGGAAGAGAACAAGCAGGACTGGAGGGAAAGAGGAGAGGAGGAGGAACCCGGTGCGGAGCAGCCACCCAAACCAACGTGGCACGGGGTGGAGGGAGGTGGGTGGGCGAAATCAGCGAGAGCGCAAGAGGAGGTCCCCGGTAGGCGGCAGAGGCGGCAGAGAGGCTGGCGGGCGCCTGCGAAGTGCGCGGACCAGGGAGGCACAGGTGAAGTGAAGCGAGGAGTTGGGGAGCCAAATTCACAAATGGGCAAGTCATATGCAAATAGCACACTCCCGAGAGCAAATCAGTGCAGCCCCAGCGCTCTGCCGAGGGACTGGCTGGCTCCGGAGGAAGGAGGGGCCAGAGCGACCCGGAATCCCGGCCCTCCCCATTCAAGCACAGGCTCGTATACACCCGCGCGAGCCTCCAGCACACGCCGTCCGCACTCCTCTCGCTCCCTCGGCTCCCGCCCCGCCGTATGTGCGCGCGTGTGTAACACCGACAGACCGACACTGCACCTTCTTTATCACCCTGCCCTTGCTCCTCTCCCAGGCGCGTGTAACCAAACTCGGGCCATGAAGGCACCTTTTCGCAATTTGGGAGGAAAACTAAGGGCGGCGGCTAAGGCCGAAGTAGCTCCAAATAGAAATAAAAATAAACCCCTTGAGTCAGCGCGAGCGCTGGAGCTGCTTGCAGCACGCGCGCTCCTCCCCGCCTGGCGGTGGCTTGGGCGGCCACTCTCCAGGCGCGTGTGTCTCCCGGGGTTAAGATGCCCAGGGCCCTACCCGCAGGGCGAATGATGGGAATCTGAGCCCGGACTCCCAAAAGTGAAGGTGGAGTGGTGGCCCGGGTACTCCAAAGGGTGAAGGGCTCCGTGGTTGGCAGCCCTTCCGGAAGGTGGCTGCCACCCCCGGTGATGGAGAGGACACTATTGGGATTCAAAATCCAGAGGTTATCGTCCGCGCCTGTAGTCCTGATCAAAAAACTTGAGAACGGGAGAGGGCCTCGTCGGCTGGCTCAAAGAGAAGTGACTGGCCTGTCCGGAACCGGCTGCAGAAGGGCTGCCCTAGGTGGATGAAGTCCCCTGGGCGCTGGGCATCAAAGACAGCACCGTGTTTACCTCAAAACTGAACACGCAGGGGAAAGCCAGAGTGGTAGCACCTGTCCTCTGTCGTGGCCATCTGTGATTCCAGGAGGGGACTGACCCAAGGCTCTGCCAGGACACGGTAACACTGTGGACCAGGTGGCATCCACCCCTCCACTATGTCTGATGCGCAGGAAGGACAAACCCAACAAGGCTGCCCTCTCAGTCCAGATCGTTGTCCACACAGGTCTTGCTAGCCTTGACTCCCTCCTACCATTCACCTTGGGTAAAAAGCCCATTACATTTGCAGGGAGGAAAGGGAGGTGAGTGAACAATACTTACTGCTTAAAATATATATATGTTGTATTTAGGAGGCTTTTTAAAAAGGAGCTTGTAGCACCTATTATATACTCCACTCTCATTTCAAACCCCCTGAGGATAAAGAACAAGGATTAAGACAGCCCTGTTCATCCTTGAGACACCCCAAGGAGATGTTGAGGAAATAGCATTATGTCTCTCTAACAGACAAAGATACCAAACCTACAGATAATTTGCCTTCAAGGTCATACATCAAGTCCATTTCAGAATTTATGGTAGTGAATTGGTATTCTGGTTCTGAAATTGGTATCCTCCAAAAGCTCCAAGCTGCTCATAGTAAATGATGCACAGTCACCCTAACTGCCCTGGCTCTCCGTTGTAAGAGTGATCCAGGATCCACAGCCTCCCAGGAAATGGCCCTCTGACAAGGTCTTCCATACCTTTGGGTGTGCCCCCACCCACAGTGTCTTAAACCAGGAGCATGTGCTCAGTGACACCACAGCAAGGGGAAGGGGTGGTTTATGGACATTCCACTGAAACCTCAGTTTCCTCCTCTGTAAAATGAGGGAAATGCCTCCCTCTCGAGCTTGTTGGGGTTTAAAATTAGAAAATACACAGTATGTGGCACAGCACCTGACAAACAGTGGCAATATTCTTTGTCAACTAGAAAAATAAGCTGAAGCTCTAAAATGGTGAAGTACAGGTTAAGTACATGGTTAGGATCTTATGCTATTAATGCTAGAAAAGCCAGAAAAAAAAAATCTTAATATCCTAAATATCCATGATAATTTCCCCTCAAGTCAACCACTCCTTCATTTAGTCCCCAGATGGATTTCCACTGCACTTTTGGCCTTAAGCGGCCTAGATGACTCTGCTTACCCCTAATGCTTCAGCTCCATCTCCTGCCACATGTCCCATTCCTTGCTACTCTTTAGTTCCCCAGGTCTTTCTGCTTTGATCATGGGAAGTTCTTTCTCATCCCAAGGCCTTTATAGCATTGTTGGCCCCTTCTGTCTGGAAGGCTTTTCCCCAAGATTTTCATGTGATGGGTGCATTTCAAATGTCACCTCCTCAGAGACCCTCTCTGGTCCTCATCTAAAGTTGACCACCACCCCTGAAAGGCATCCCCTCCCATTACCTTTTTTTATTTCCTTGACAGCACTCTCCATGTCTGAAATTATTTTATCTGTATATTTGTTCATAGTTATCTCCTTAAAATGGTCATAAACTCTCTGAGGGCTGAGTCTTTTTCATTTTCTCCCCTGTATTCTGTGTGTGTGGAACAATAGGTAGCACATAATAGGAGCTCAGTAAATACTTGCTGAATGAATGAACTCAGTGAATCAATTACCAATCTCATACTCACGTTTTCCTTAGGCCATTAATTTTGCTGATGCATTTGTCCCTCTTTAGCAATGTAAATCCCCAGAGACAAGCTTTTCCGGGGTTGATAAACCGACCACCTACCCACTTACTGTTTTCCTTTTTTTTTAAATTGGCACTGAGCATTGGAGACTGCTTTGACTTCATTCTGAGGATGTGTGGGAAGCTTAGATGGACTTTCCAATTAATTCTCTGCTGGGCAATAAAGGGAAAATAAATCCCTAATGCGGTACAAAATCTGGAAATGCTGCTGGTGCATCACAGCTGGAACTATTCATTTCACTTGTCATACTTATAATTTATTTATTTAGTTTTTGCAAAATGTCAAAAGAAGTCACCATGAATTTCGGTAAGGGTGATTCCATCTGGGGACACAGTTAAAAACTGAGAAGAGTCTTCAGAGGACAAATGTAAGACAGGTCTATTTTACTTCTTCCACTACAAAGAGACAACCCCCAGTTATCCTAATAAACTGAATGTCCTTCTCCAATTTACCCCACTGTTAATTTTTTCATGTATTTCTTATCCCTCCTGCCCCTCCCTCTAGTTAACACGTTCCTATTTGGACTTCTTTTCTGAATCCCATTCTTTTTAGGTCTTTTAGAGCTTACATTAGTCAAACACATTAAATACATTTTTAAAGATGTTTAGTTGCAGTGATACTTTCTAAATACTGCCTGTAGCTAGAGTTCCAGCTGAAGGATTTGTCATCCCTTGTTCTACCATCAAAAGCTCTCCTCTTCCTCTTGAGTTGTCTTTTCTAGTGAGTCCCTTGAGTGACAACACTTGGGAATCAAGTGTACAGCTATAGGATGAAAACGAGAGTCCACTTTTAAGATAGAAAAGAAGAGAAATAGATTTAGAAACACTATGCTCACCCAGATTTCAAGTTGAAAAATATAAATAATTTCACAGGAACAACCACGCTTAGCTCCACTTGAATAACCCCCTCCATGGAATCCTAACCATACTCTTTGGATCCTGAAATTTCTAAATGGAATACAATTTTTAAAAACCTCTTGATTACTTCAGGCTTTAGAATTGGTATTATGAACCTTCTCCTCTTGCTGTTTAAATGTCCCTCACCCCGTCGTCACCCTGCTAGAGAAAGTCCCAGGGTAAGGTATGAGCATCTTTACCCATCAGACCCTTTGTCTTGTGTTGGTCTGTGCCTCGGCTATGCGACAGTCTGGAGATTCTTTGGCTTCTAAAATAAGCCTTGTGATTGTATTTAAATGTGTCAGGCATCAGGAATCTAATGCAAAGTTGCTCTGTCCATCTGCTTGTTTTCTACAGTACTGTACATTTTATCTCTGCACAGGCCTCTCCTCACTTGTATAGACTCTGACTTGCCATTTTGCTGCCAGCAGGAGCTACCTGTCAAGTTGTTCTTCGCAAGCACATCTCATATGAACTGCACAGGAACAGGCACACCAGAAAGCATCAGAGCTGCCTGTTTCTGTGTGAGCCCTAGGTTTTTAGGCGAACACCCTTTTATTCCAAATATGAAGAGCAGAGATGCTTACTTTCTATCTCTACAAAGGGCTCCAGAAGGCAATTTAGGAAAAGAAAAACAAACAACTAAACTCTCATAATGTGAAATGAAATAAAAGTCCTGAAAAAATACTGGGGACTGTTAACATGGCTATAAATACATCTAAGGGTTTCAGTGACACCATAAAACAGTTCAACTTTACTTTATTACATGTCAGTAGATTTATTTATAGCCACATAATTCATCCTTCTGCTTATTTATTTAAAAAAGCCATCCTACATAAAAGCAGATTTTGATTATATTTTCTATTTGGAGGTATAAAAGAGAAGCTTTATTTTTTTAGACATCACTTCTACAAGTATTTGATTAAAAAAAGACAATGGCATCCTTGTATAAATTTATAGTTTAGAGAATGTATATACTGCTTCTGCCTCTTTAACTTATCCTTCTAATAAACACCCATAGTTATCCCCTTGTCCTCCTTGTGGCTGAAATAGGGATATCAGGAGTTTGGATGTTGGAAAAAAAATTTTTTTAATCTCTTGAGTTTGAATAGTGTAGCTGAGACATTTCTTTAAGGATTAGAAAATATGAAATCTTCCTGTGAAAACCTTATTCAGCTTCCTTTGAACTCCAAATGAAGTTATTTTAATATAGCAACATTTTTTTTTCTCTTTTATTCAAAGGCAGGGCTTAATGAGTTTCTCATAGACAGATTTGGGCATTTACAACCTGTTTGTCTTCACTAAGCTTACATTGGATATCAGATCTCCAGTAAGCTTAGATCAGCTATCAAAGGTCTAAACTTTGTATCCTCAGCACCATGGAAATCTCTATCCGGTTTTAGGAAATCAAATAAAATGAGTTATCATAATATGTTATCACAATAAAAGAAGGAATAATCTCATTTGTTTGTTTATAGGATAAAATATTAAAGATTTAGAGAATACTTTTTTTTTTTTTTTTTTTTTTTTTTTTGGTACAGGAGACTTTATTCAGAATCACTGCAATACGTATAGGGACCATGGCAAAGGGTCTTGAAGTCTGGGAGAGACAGACTGGGCTCACCTGCCTGGAGGACACTTTGAGAGTGCATACAGATTTAGATCAGGCTCTGGTACTCCACAGCCTAGGTTCAAATCCTGATTCTGCTTGTTAGCTGCTGTGAAAACGTGGCCAAGATCTTAGCCACTTTTTGTTTGTTTGTTTTTGTTTTGTTTTGTTTTGAGATGGAATCTCACTCTGTCTCCAAGGCTGGAGTGCAGTGCGTGATCCCAGCTCACTGCAACCTCAGCCTCCCGGGTCCCAGTTCAAGCAATTCTCCTGCTTCTGCCTCCCAAGCAGCTGGGATTACAGGACTGCACCACCATGCCCAGCTAATTTTTTTTGTATTTTTAATAGAGACAGGGTTTCACCATGTTGGCCAGGCTGGTCTTGAATTCCTGACCTCGTGATCCACCTGCCTCGGCCTCTCAAAGTGCTGGGATTACAGGTGTGAGCCACCATGCCCAGCTCGATCTTAGCCTCTTTGTAGTTTAGTTTCTTCATCTGTGAAATGGGAGTAATTATACCATCTATCTAATAGGTTTGTTATCAGGTTTAAAGTTAATACATGTAAATTGTCTAGAAATATATCTGACAAATAAAAATGATCAATAATTATTATTTTATTATTATTATTATTATTTTCTTTTGATGAGAGAAAAGTCTTTAGTTTAGAAGACTAAACAAGAAAATAGTCTTCTTTTCTTGTTTATATAAATCTCCAGGGCAGGGAGTAAACGCCCTCCCTCCCATCCATAATTTTTTTTTTCCGACAGGGTCTTGCATTGTCACCCCGGCTGGAGTGCAATGGTGCAATCTCCGCTCACTGCAACCTCCGCCTCCCAGGTTCAAGCGATTCTCCTTTCTCATCCTCCCGAGTAGCTGGGATTACAGGCACCTGCCACCACGCCCAGCTAACTTTTTGTATTCTTAGTACAGATGGGGTTTCACTATGTTGGCCAGGCTGGTCTCAAACTCCTGACCTCATGATCTGCCCACCTTGGCCTCCCAAAGTGCTGGGATTACAGGCATGAGCCACTGCACCTGGCCCCCATCCATAATTTCAAAACACAAAATGCAAAATCTGTCTCACATGTTACCCAACTCATGGGATTCTCTTTGCCCATCTTCTGCAGAGAAAGAGGCAACTTCATCACATGCTTCTTATAAACGTTCTCCAAATCAACTCCAAAACAACGAAGCTCGTGATTGGTCCCAGAACCAGGTAGTGCAGGCTATGAAACCCCAGAATTGTTTTATAAGTAATTATTTGTCAGGGTAGGGTAGAACTTTCAAGATCCTAATCTTCTCTGGGATGTGAAAGGGCTCTCTAGTGACTTCTCTTTCCTATTTCTTTGATCCTTTATTTTCTCTTTCTTCTCTAGAATAAAAAATAAATTCTAATAATTAGCCTTCTTCCTAGAAAACATGCCTTCTAAATATTTTAAGAATTTCCATTGGATTTAAGCAGTATTTCATTATTATTCAACATTTTTTTAAGTTATTGTGACTGTACCTCCAAATTAGGTTCCACTCAGGATAGAAAGAAACTGCAGCCCCTGTCCTTCACTTTGGTGCATTGATTCATTTACTCCATGAACACTAAATTTATGCATACTATGAGCAAAGCACTGGGTGAAGTCCAGCAGGCCAAATAATGAAGAAGAGATTTCAGGCCTTAGGAAGTAAATAATCTAACAGGAGGAAAAAAAAAAAAAAAACTTATACCAAATTAGACCAGCCATAAATCCATTTAAATATACTGCTTCCCAAATACAATGTGGTAAGTGCTAGAACAAAGGTATAAACAAAGCACACAGAGGAATAGAGAATGGAATTGATCTACAGCAGGGAGAGCAGGGACTATCAAGAAGGATTCATAGACAAGGTAACATGTGAACTGAGTGTTAAAAGACTAGAGTTCAAATCCTGGGTCCACTGGCTATGTGACCTTGAACAAGTTCCCTTCACCCTTCTGAGCCTGCTTCCTCAACTGTATAACTATGAATCATCTCTACCTCATGGAATAGTTTTGAGGGTTTGAAAAGAAGTTATCTTGGAAGACAGCATTGCAAATTGATGTTCACTATTATGATGAACTTGATCTTGAATGATTTTAAATTGGCAAAGAAAGGGGAGTGTAAAGTAAGGAGATTATCAATGAGGGGTGGAATCATCCACAGGGAGTTCCCTAAAGGAGGCGAGCAAGCCCAGCGTTCATTTGGCACTTAAACCTTTAAAGCCTGAAGAGCTCCAAAATCGGTCAACTTTTTCTTCCAATGCCAAAGATAGGTATTCCATGGGATAAAGAAAGGCAAGGCAAGGCAGGAGAAGGGAAGGGAAGAGGAGAGGAGGGAAGGGAGAAAGGGAAGGGAAGGGCAGGGCAGGGAAAGGGAAGGGGAAGAAAGAAGAGGGGAGGAAAGGCGAAAAAAGGAGGCAGGAAAGGCGAAGGTAAGGGAGG
>NW_012109808.1:45272-83155 GCF_000951045.1 Mandrillus leucophaeus | reverse complement strand
AGGGAAGGGAAGGGAAGGGAAAGGAAGAGAAGGGAAGGGAAGGGAAGGGAAAGAAAGAGGAGGGGAGAGAAGGGGAAAAATGGAAGGGGGAAGGAAAGGGAGGGGGAGGGGAGGGAAGGGAAGGGAAAGAAAGGGGAAGGGAAAGAAAGGGAAGGGGAAGGAAGAAGGAGGAAGGTAAGGGAGGGGAGGGGAGAGGGAGGGGGAATCTCATGTGTTAGAAGCCACATTCTTTATTTCCAAGGAAGGGGTTGCCATACTCAGAAATGTCAAATAAAGACCATATTTTCAGAAAAGTTTAATAATGGCATAGCCAGGAATTTTCCTGTGTTTAATTTATTCCATGTAGTTACTTTTCAGACACTAAAGTACTCATGAGATCCAATGTATGAGACTACCATTTAATTCTGGGAACATCCTAGTTCAAACATCACCTGACTCAAGTGTCTGTCTCACTCAACTATTCCATGAAAAGTACATCATCTAAGATAGACAGACAGAGATCTAAAATAAATGGTCACTTTCCTCTTGATACTATGTAGTATTAAATTCACTTAACAGAGAATTTGAGAGGAGAATAAGATGAATGTTCTCTGAACAGAAGGTACAAAGTGTTATTAAGCAGCCCCAGAAATGTTTGCAAGATGGGTAATAAGGGCATTTCTCAGTAGTATTGAGAATTTAGCACATTCCAAAACTGATGGCAAGGTGAGGTGGGAGATACTAAAATGTAAGTTTATGTCCTAGGTAGAAGAAACAGATTTTTCTTAAAATAGATGAAACAACATTATAACAATACTTTGGCATTGATGGTATCTATGTCTTTAAAACTTACTGTTTCCAATCTGGACAGGCAGAATTAGTTGTTCTTTCCTAGCTTCCTAAAGTACAGTTCTGTTTGCACTTGTCACATTCTGTTATTATCAGTTGATTTATATCTGGGTTCCCTACATGATTCATGAAATCATGAATTCTGAAATCATGTAGGGAATGAGGGCCTAGTCCTAGAGCCAGACAGCTTAAATTCCAGGGCCGGACAGCTTAAGTCCAAAATCTCTGCTCAATCGTTTCCTTGAACAAGTTACCTAGCCTCCGAAAACTCTTTTTCTCACAGGCAAAATGAAAATGACAATATTCCTCATCTCCAATTGAGCACAGTTTTAGGCCCATAGGAGACGCTTAATGGATATTTGTGCAATACTATCGAGATATATTGAATAACTACAGGGGAGAATATTTCTTCTGTGTATGTGTATGTGGTGGGGGAACCTCCAAAATATGCAATTATCTCATAAGGAATCACTTTCCAACATTTGGAGCCACAGTAAAATCAAGGATGCACTGCAAGGCAGTGAGTTCCCCATCACAGTATGCTCAAGTGAGAGATGCCTGTTAGGGACCCTGAAGCAAGAGGATGGAGTATATAACCTCTAAGTTATCTTTCACATTTTAGATTATATGACACATCATTAAAATTGTTTTCCCTTTGCTTTTTACTTCTGAATTTACTTGAATGTCGTCCCTGGCCTTATTTTGAGGCTCAAATCCAATGCCTGGATGCTGCAAATACTCTAACACACTTCTGTTTGTTAAAACCTCATACACTGAAGTGAGGAATCTTAAACTTCTGTAAAATGAATCCAAGACCAAGCAGCATTGTTGTACTAGAACTTCATTTTTTATTTCTGCATGCAATACAAGTTGTCTGTAGACTTATTAACAATTTTGTGTTTCTATTTTAAATACCAAACATTTTTTTTTTTCCGCACTAGCAACACCTACACAGCTACTGTTTCTGTGATCTGAGAGGGCATTTTCCTTTGGTGAAAAGCTCATCGGTACGGGAAGAACATGCTGGCTTGCTTGCTTACCCTATTGTTCCTTACCTCTTCAGCATGGAACCATGGTGGGCTAAAGATAAATAAAAATGAATCACCCTAAATAAAGACGTGCAGCCTGAGAACCTTGGGACAGACAGCAGAACTACTTTGCTCCGTCTAACCAACACAAGGCCATCTCTCCTCAGTAGCTGGTAAGAAAAAGAAGGATGTTAGCTATTTAGGAGATACCTAGGAAAAACTCAGATACAGAAGAGAATGACTTGTTTAGTATCATATGCCATATGAATGTCAGAATAGCTGGGATTTTCTTCTAGTGTGAGGCATGCATAGCTCCTACAGTATCATAAACTTCAGTAGAAAATAAGAAAAATAGGGCTGGGCACGGTGGCTCACGCCTGTAATCCCAGCACTTTGGGAGGCTGAGGTGAGTGGATCACAAGGTCAGGAGATCAAGGCAATCCTGGCTAACATGGTGAAACTCTGTCTCTACTAAAAATACAAAAAATCAGCCGGGCATAGTGGTGGGTGCCTGTAATCCCAGCTACTTGGGAGGCTGAAGCAGGAGAATGGCGTGAACCCAGGGGGCGGAGCTTGCAGTGAGCCCAGATCGCGCCACTGCACTTCAGCCTGGGCGACAGAGCGAGACTCTGTCTCAAAAAAATAATAATAATAAAATAAAATAAAATAAGAAAAATAAAAATTTAGTAAGAAGATAGTCCACCATGAGAGAGAGTTAATAACCACAACAATGGTGGAATAAGGGTTCAAATAATGTGATGTAATAGAACAATCTGAAATACATTGCCAAAATAAATATGGTTGAAATGATTAAACAAAGGAGTTCTAGAAACTGCAGAAGAAAAATAAAGGTAATAATAATAACCAATACTTGATTAATGTTTATAAGCTATATATTATTATAAGTATCTCTATTTTACAATTGGAGAAAATGAGGCACAGATTGTGACTTGTCTATAGTCACACAGCCAGGAGGTGCCAGAGCCAGTATCTGAACCCAAACCACTGATCTACTGTGTCTACAGTCTAAATTGTTTTACTATTCTGTTGCTAAATCCTTTTGCAATTTATGTGTGCAGTTCTAAGTCATACCTTAAGAGGCTGATGCTTTCTTTCTGCTTTCTCTTTGCCCTTTTTCTAGAATGTGGATGAGATGATGAGCCAACTTTGGCCATGTGGACATACCACATGTTTTCTTCTGGTTAACATTTGCTGAACTGATAGATCACCCAATGTGCTATGGCTGAGCAACAAGAAAAGGCAACCTGGATCTGGAGGTGACCTAGAGAAGCAGAACTACCATACTGTCAAACAAATATTCTAACTAATATGCTTCAAACATGTTAACCAGAAGAAAAGAAATACGGAAATATTATTGCCAGACAAAATAGACTTTACATCTAAAAACATCATTATATCCTGAAGAAAAACAATTAACTAGATCAGCTGTAACAGTCCTGATCTGCATGCACCTAATAACATAACCTCAAAATACATAAAGCACATACTGATAGACTGAAAAAAAAAGACAAATCTGTGATTTAAAAAACCCACTAAAATGTATATTCCATGGGAGTAGATGTTTTTGTTTCTTCAATCACTGTTGATTTTTCAGAACCTAGAACAATGCTTAGAAAAAGTGTTTACCATTTGTTGAATAAATTTACCATATCCTTCTTAAAACTCATAAGCTGGAAAAGGTAGCAAGGCTATACCTAATTTAAATAGCATAACTAACAGTCCGGAAATAATGGACATATCTGAAATAAAACTATTTGAGAGCCCTATTCTTTTAAGAATATATGGAACATAATGCAGAAAGTCCATATACTGAAGAATCAACAATAACATACCATATCTTCAGTCCACAATGTCATACCAGTCTAAGTCAATTACAATTTTAAAATACTCCCAATAGTTGTGATCAAAAATTAAATGATCTCAGCTGGGTGTGGTAGCTTGCCCAGCACTTTGGGAGGCCAAGTCAGGGGGATCACTTGAGGCTAGGAGTTCGAGACCAGCCTGGCCAACATGGTGAAACCTCGTCTCTACTAAAAATACAAAACTTAGCTGGGTATGGTGGTGCATGCCTGTAATCCCAGCTACTAGGGAAGCTGAGGCATGAGAATGCTTGAGCCTGGGAGACGGAGGTTGCAGTGAGCCAAGATTGCACCACTGCACTCCAGCCTGGGAAATAGAGGCTCTGTCTCAAAAAAAAAAAAAAAAAAAATTAAATGATCTCTCATTTTATCATTGAAATGAGATGCTATCTTTCTCTTAACTATAAATTTATGTGTGTTTAGAAAAATAATTCTATGTCCTTAATTATCACTACCTGTATATAAGAGAATATTAAAGCAATGCTTTTAGAAAGAGAACTGTGATCAAATTATTCTCTCTCATTCTCTCCTTTTGTTTTTCTATATGCTTATAACAGGTCACCCAACACACATGTCAACATGCCTACTTTGAAATAAAACAAATGACATACAAATGATAGTCGGTGTTGACTACTGAATAATAATTAGTTTACATATCTTTTGTGTCCTCCTGTGTAATACTTATAGACAACTTTCAATTATATATATGATAATTAAGTGACCAAAACATTTGTATTAGATATTAATATTTATTACATGGTACTTGAGCAATTTACAATTTAGAGATTAAAAATATTTTGTGTTACCTATCTAAAAATGGGAACTGCAACCTGGGGTTACATTAAATTAGTTGATGATCCATAATTCATTCCATATTCAGATAACTTACAGTTGTTCATATAATTTGTTGGAGTCTTAGGAGATATGGACAAATAGGTTTGCTTTTTGTGTTCCCGTCACAAAACCAAAGGTCTCTTAATCTCAGAAGTTTCTCCCTTCCCTTTGGATGTCAGAGTGAGTCCCCAGAACATTTATGCCATTCTTGTTACTAGTTGATGGCTAGAGATGTACATTTCCTGATACTCCACTCTTCACTCCCAAACCCAAGACCTTGACAAAATCAATTATACTTTGAAAATGTACTGCCAAGCCTGGGAACTAAATGCCGGAAAAATGCATCTGATGCTCTTTGGGTTTTGATCCTCTCAAAGTGAAAATCCTGGAAACATTATCCCAAAAGAGAACTTTGATATGATCAATAACATCAGTCCCAATAATGAGCATAAAGCTTACCTCTAAGAGAAAGAAGAGAAAGCATATATATATATACACATATATGTATATATAATATATATACCTTTATAACCAGAGAAAATTAGAAGGCTTTTGAAAAGTCATGAAAAAATATCATACTTTTGTTTCTTTAAACCAGGTTTTGAAGTAATACAGAAAGGACTCTAGTATGTATGATTTCCAATAGTTTAATATCTCATGGTTGAGACATATTTTAATCATACTTTAGGAATCAAAAATAACTGGATTTTAGTCCCTGGGTCAAAGCTTAATTGCCAGATATTAGGCAACTCGCTTAACCACTGACTCTCTCCTATAGATTCCCAGGTGCCTTTTAAAAATTTTAAATTTTGTAATAGAAACAGGGGCTAAAGAGCTGCACAGCTTTGGAATAATAACACCTGCTGGTATGTTTGTGCCTACTATTTATTTTTCCTGTCCCACGTCTCTCCTGCCTTGCTTGGCCAACCACCTACCGGTTAATTTCAAGCAAATGAATATAGATGACAAAGTATTTACTGTAGATTCCCTAGGAATAAAGAAGATAATTCACAAGGGAGGGGTGGTAGAAGAGAGATGGGAAGGCAGAAGTCCTCAGCAGGCATATATCTTAGCCCAATTCAGGTGGAGAGAAAGCCATTTCATCTAAGGGAGTGTTGTGTGGGAGTAAAACATCACAGAGGGAGTCATTGTGCCTGATAGATGTAATTTCCTAAAATGTATACTTTGTCGGTGTACAGAAGATGAATAGAGAGAAAGGTCAGTACACGCAAAGCAAAAAGGACGAAGGGACAGTGTGCTATTGGGTGGTGCTATACATTCTTGGTGGGTCTATAACACTACTAACTCACAGGCTTGACTCATTGCTGAATAGACTACACAGTCATTGAATCGTGGTGAGGCTTTTAAGAATGAGAACATCCAGCAATACGTAAATCTTCTTCTTCAACGTTTCTCTTCTTTAGCTACCATTGGCACTAGGGGAACTGGGGGTGAGGTGTAGAATGGTTGTTACTTCAGGAATTACTCAGAAGGTGGTGGTTACTATATGTGGCACTGGGGGAGCAATAATAAATAAATAAATAAAAATGACAAGAAACTCTTGGCCTTTTCTTCTCAGCCCCTAATCCTCCAATATAGTTAAAGAAAAATCGGGAAAACACAAAAACAACAGCAATCCCTAATTCCCCCTACCCTCACTTACCAGATGTGAAAGACATTTTTGGTTGCTTGATTTATGTTACACGATGATTACTTGCAGGACCCAAAGAAAAACAAAAACTAAGAACATTTATAGGTTATTAAAATTTTTTCCTTCTTAACTCATTCTTTGTCCTAGTATATACAACATTTGGCCAATTAATTTAAAAGTTAATTTATTTTATACAACATCAAGTTAGACTTTTAAGTATATGTATATATACACATACACATACATATATATTAAATATATATGTGTGTGTGTACGTGTATATATGTAATACTAAATAAACCTCTGTAACACTTTCCCCTTGAGTAAGAACAGTAGCAGATACATTCTGGTTATTTATCATAAATTCCCATTTAGAAAGTAGCATATTTCATTCTAATTTTTGATAGACTTTTTTGCATGTGGAAGGGATCTGAATGATGTTTTGCTTTTTCTAGTTATCTCTGCAATGTGTTTATCAGTTTGGGATTTGTTACAGACTGAATTGTGTTCTCTTAAAATTCCTGTGCTGAATTTGGAGATACAGCCTTGAAAGAGGTAATTAAGGTTAAATGAGGTCATAAGGGTGAGGCAGTAATCTAATATACTGGTGTCCTTATAAGAAGGTAAAGAAACACTCGGAGTTTGGGGACACACACACACACACACACACTCACATCATGTAAACACACAGAGAAGGCAGCCATCTGCAAGCCAAGGAGAGAGGAGATCTCAGAAGAAGCCTAACTTTGTGACACCTTAAACTTGGACTTCCAGCCTCTAAAACTGTGAGAAAATGAATTTCTGTAGTTGGCCAGGCACGATGGCTCACACCTGTAATCCCAGCACTTTGGGAGGCCAAGGCAGGCAGATCACTTGAGGTCAGGAGTTTGAGACCAGCCTGGCCAACATGGCGAAACCCTGTCTCTACTAAAAATACAAAAATTAGCCAGGCATGGTGGTGGGCTCCTGTAACCCCAGCTACCTGGGAGGCTCAGGTGGGAGAAGCACTTGAACCTGGGAGGCAGAAGTTGCAGTGAGCCAAGTGAGCCACCATTGTACTCTAGCCCGGGCAACAAGGCAAGACCCTGTCTCAAAAAATAAATAAATAAATAAATAAATAAATAAATAAATAATACATTTCTATTGTTTAAGCCATACTTTCTATAGTATTTTGTAAAGACGGCCTAACCAGATTAGTATAGGGTTGTTGGTAATAATAATGACATTTCTGGAATTGAAGAAATTCAGATCCAGAAAGAATCTTAAAGCTCATCTGGCACAAGAGTTCTTAGCTTGGAGTTCAAGGTACTGCTATAAAGAGAGTCACCTCTTTGCCCACCTCCAAGGAGGTGTCATTTACATCACAGTCTGTGAATTGTGCCCCCTGGAGTTGTGTAGTACATAATATCTATGGTAGGATAAGATAAAAACTCCTTTCCAAAACTATATTCAATTTAGTCTGGGTGTGCATTTTTTTGCTGAAAAAAAGTCCAAAGATTTCTTTATATTTTTAAAGAACTTTGTGACCCAGAAAAGTTTAAGAACCATTTATTACTTCATTTATTACCATTTATTATCTTTCATTAAGAACCATTTATTACCTCCCTCATTTTACAGAGGAGGAATTCAAATCCTAGAAAGGCATAGTGCTCAAAGATGGATAGAAACAAGTAAAAATAAGATCCAGATCTCCCACCTCCCAATTTGATGATTAACATGTTCCTGTTTGTCTCTGGTTACTAATGAATGAGATAAACACACACACTTTTACCAAAGTACCAAAACATGTTTTCCCTGGATTTTATTATTTCACCTGCGCTCAGCTAGGGCAAAGGGATGTCTTCCTATTTTTCAAAGTGTAAAGATATGAACATAATACTTAAAATTCAGCATATTCATTTAAATAGTAAGATTGGTAATCTTTTAAAAGAAGTATGCCAATATTTGCCTAGTCTGTTATATAGATGTGGTATTCTGTGGCTGACAACACGGAGATTTCTATACATGTGGTTAATAAAAGAATTCCATTAAAGGATGTTGTTCAAGACCCAAAATTATAGCTTTGAAGTTGCTATAAATCTTAATATAAAGTCTGCGTGTTCTTCACTTGAGGAATGGTCAAGAGGTAGTGAGTGCCTCAAATTCCATTTTCCTGGTAGTTTATCATTAAGACTGAGGTCAAACAAACAGGCCACAGACAGCATACATGCACACACCCATACTTCAAGTGTGAAATCCCTTAACCTCCAGCTGTAGACATCCAGCAGATTCAATCCTAGCAGTAGTCAGATACATAGGCCCTAAAAGATGATAAAGTAGAGGCTGAAAGCCACCCACCTCTTCCTTCGCTTTGTGCCTATCAGTGTTGCTATACACCCAGGAGCCATCCACTTTCTCCAAGTTTCTGTGAATGTCCATAGCCATTTGCCTTCCCTGAAATGCAGAACTCTCTCTTTGCTTTGAAGGCCCTGTATATGTGCAGCATTTAGAAGAGTGGCTGCCTCCTTATACACATTTGTCTTCTCCCCAAATTCCCGAAACATAAATACGCATTTCAATATTTTAATAGAAGCATTATGCTTTTGACAAGTATTTGGAAAAATGATTCTTCTTCTCCTTGTTATTCTTCTTCTTCCTCCTCCTCCTCTCTCCTTCCTTTCTCCTTCCTCCTCCTCTTTCCTCTTCCTTTTTTCTCCTTCCTCCTCCTATTCCTTCTCTTCCTCCTTTCTCTTTCCTCCTCCTCCTACTCCTTCTCCTCCTCCTTTCTCCTTCCTCCTCCTACTCCTTCTCCTCCTTTCTCCCTCCTTCCTCCTCCTCCTTCCTCTTTCTCTTCCTCTTCTCCTTTTCCTTCTTCCTTCTCCTCCTCTCTCCTTCCTCCTCCTCCTTCTTCTCCTTCTCCCTCTTTCTCTTCCTCTTCTCCTTCTTCTTCCTCCTCATGCTTCTCTTCCTCTTCCTCTCCGTCTTTATTTCTAGTATCTCAGAATTTGGGGATCAGAGAGCAGTCCCAACCTCAGCATCCATTCTTCAGGGGTTCACTTGCATGAGAAGAAATGTGAGGATTGGGCACTTCATTTTTCCTTTTGAAAGAAGTTGTGGGCAAGAGGGGCCCAAGAGATTGTTTCATGAAATTCAGACTAACCCTGTCTTTCATACTGGTTTTAAACAATGTTGAGTGTGTAAACATTGTATAAATGTGGAGCATTCCAAGCCCCCACATTTCCTCTAAAAATTTCCTTTCCTGTGTTTCCTTTCTCTGATGCCTTGGATACCCTGAAGTATAATCTGAGCTCCAAGAACATGCTTCCTTCTTTATTCCCACCACATTAGCATCTGAGGGTCATACGACAAGCCAGGTAGTATTTGAGCTAGAGGAGAAGCAAGAAGTGGGAAAAATCTCCTTGCCAACTAGCCCCAAACTGCCAAATTCTCAAAGTCCCAGAGCCCCTCCTCAGTACCCTCTCCCATTTCACTCCTTCTATCCCACAAGAGCCACAATTTACCAGCAGGATTGCAGTCTCATTAGAGGCCAAGATAATATGTGCAGAGTGCTAAAGAAGAAAGTTTATTTGGGAAGGTAAATTGTTATTTCACATCCCCCTGTAATCTATGGGCATGTTGTCATCTCCCCACTCCCACCGCATCACACACACACACACACAAAAATACACACACATACACACACACACAAACACACACACACACAGCACTTTTCTTATCTCTGGGCTTTCATCTCACCCACCATTTTCCCAGACTGGACTTATGCTTCCATTCCCTACTTATGTGAGGCAGTTAGCATCCTCAGGTCTAGCTTAACTGCCTCCTCTTCCATGAGACGTCCCCTCATCTTCAAGTAGAAAAATCTCTCCTTCTCTGTGCGCTTTCTGCATCTCTAGTCTGGAACTGAACAGATATGTTCCATGAATGCAAATCTGCATATGTCCCTTTCTCCTTCCCTTACAGGAGATCTTGCCTGTGGCGAACACATCTCATTCAACTTTGCTCACTTTTCTGGCACATACGGGATTGGGTGCTCAACAAAGTGTGTTGAATTGAATTGAATTATGTTTTGCTTCTATTCTTTGTTAACCCTCAAAGTCCACTCCTTCAGCTTTCATTTCTTCTCCCTGTGTCCCCCAATTCCCACTGCTCCCATTATTCCCTTCACATAAATCTCACCCTCCTCCTCACCCCTTCTCAGCACATCAAGTCCAGCACCTCACCATGTCCTTTTCCAGCTGGAGCCCCTTTCTTATCTTTGAATCTCCTCTCAATGTTTGCCATGACCCTGGATAAAGAACTAACTAGACTAGGATCTTTGCAGACAGCAAGTGGGTGCTTGGTTAGCCAAGATCTTGTTATCAAATCTGTAATGGTGAAAAATATGTTATTGGTATCCTAACCTAAAGTTCCAAATACATACCCTTTTAGAAAGCATTTACTATGTGACCAGGTACTTGACTATAGCATCTCTTGACTAGGACATTGGGAACATTGTAGGTTAGTAGGTGTTTCAGTTCTGGAAAGAGAATATACCATTTCTCCGGAAAATATAATCTGAGCTCTGAGAATTTATAAAGTAACTTTGAGAATACAACCCTTTCGGAAACTGAGGGCTGCTTGCTCTTCTGTTATGTTGTGGGTGGCAAGTGGGGTGGTGGTGTGACTATGATATTGGGCTTTCTATTTCTGTAATGTGGCAAGGATGCTGAGGAATTCAGCCCCCAAACTGAGAAGTGCAGAACAGCACCAGATACGAAATCATACAGAGACAATATACACCTATGTTGTGGGTGGCTGTGCGGGTGGGGGTGAGGGATCTGTCAAAAGCACTCCCCAACACAAGCCTCTCTGTTTTCTGGTTTAGCCCCGTTCTGTGGGCCTTAAATGGGAGAGAGTTTTTCTTTTTTTTTTTTTTTTGTAAGATTATTCATTTCATTTTCACTGTTGTATTAAGGATAGATCATACTTTCTACCTGCTAGCATCCCAAGACGTGTCTGCCTTTTTAAAAATTCTTAAAACACTACTCTGTTTTAGCTAGAGTCTTATAAAATAAAATTTATAGATATGGATATGTTTTAAATACATAAGATATATGTATTTGTGTATGAGAGAACATGACTCCCATCTTGCTAAGGTAATAATAAAGTAGATACATATTTTTACATATCAAAAATATTAGACAAGTATGAAATAGAAAAGAAATTTGCAAGACTTGAGAAAATTTCAAGAAAACATATGACCAGGATCATTCCATAGTTCAAATTCATCAGCTCTACTTTGTCAGCAATTATGCCCTGGTACAATTGAGTGAATGGCATTCGAGTCCTGCACACGATGGACGGTAAAGGGAAAGGTGGAGGAGACAGAACAGGAGAAATGAGATTGATTTCCTAACTTTCTTACCAATATCTAACCTTCCCATGTAATGCGCTGAAGATAGTTCATGGTCCATGTAGATGACCCCGGAATATCAATCTTGGACTCAGTCTTCATTCCACATTATGACTCAAAGTTGAAACAGAAAAGCTAAGTGTGTGTGCGTATGTGTGTGTGTGTGTACGTGTATAAAACTATATATAAAAACTATATAACTATATATACATAACTATATATGTTATATATAACTATATATATACAAGTATAGATAGATAACTATATATATACATATAGCTATATATAGATAACTATGTATATGTAGGTACATACATATATATATACACACCCTTATATAACTAAAACCTTATTCTATGGATGCTAGAACCACATTGATGTTCCCTGCAGAGAAGGGTTTTAGAAAAACACTAGAGAAACTACAAATGCTGACAACAGAACAAGCTTTACATTTGAAAATCAGAAGTTTTCTGTATGAGATCATGTGAAACAGAAGGTAGGAAAAAAGGGTTGGAAGGTAGAGCTTAGAAGAAAGACCAACGCCTCCTCTTTCATAGCTGTAAACACCAGATAAGGAAGTCTACTTCTTTTGACACACAATGTTCTTTATTTAACACCATGAACAAAAGCTCACAGTTTTCCTTGCCCTACCAAGGGACAAACTAAGATGGGATGCTGGGACCATTTTACAAGTGGTCACATGGTGGTTACACAGGTTGCAATTCTCCCCTGTATAGCTGCCTCTTATCTTTTTTTGCAAGTGTCTCAACCTGGGATGCCTGCAGAAGAATCCAGAAAAGAAAAAGTGAGGAAAAAAATAAAACCCATGACCACAGTGTCTCTCAAAGTCTGTTTGAAGGACATCTGATCCCACTGTGTTTGACACAACCAAACCCATCTCTACTTTGTTCTATTCCTCAAAAGGTCCATGGAAGTTGAAGGAAAAGACAAAGTTTCATTTCTAGAAAAGCTACCTTCACTTAATCACATACTCTTCTTTTCTCTGCCTACCTGGTTCTCCCAGAGGTAAGTGTTTTATCTAAGTATCTGTTTTAGAAGAGACACTAGGAGGAATTGAGCATAATGTTATCTCCCACTAGAAAGGAAGTGTTTGTAACTTAAGTTTGTCACCAACAATGAGCCAAGAGCTGGGAGCTATCTTATTTCTCTTCCACAAAAAACTAGAGGAACTGACCCTCAGAGAAATTATAAAACTACATCCTTTGGAGTCTCTCTGGTTATTAACACAGCTGAAATTCAAATTAAGCAAAAGAATGAAGCCAGAATTTGTAGAAACTGAAGAAGAACAGGTTATTTTTAAAAATATATAAGGAATGGGCCAGGTGCAGTGGCTCATGCCTGTAATCCCAACACCTTGGGAAGCAGAAGTGGGCAGACCACTTGAGGTCAGGAGTTCGAGAAAAGTCTGGCAAACGTGGTGAAACCCGGTCTCTACTAAAAACTCAAAAAATTAGTTGGGTGTTGGTGCACACTTGTAATCCTAGGTGCTCGGGAGGCTGAGGCACCAGAATTGAGAATCACTTGAACCTGGGAGGCAGAGGTTACAGTGAGCTGAGATCATGCCATTGCACCCCAGCCTAGGTGACAGAGCGAACTCTGTCCCCAAAAATTAAAGAAAGAAGAGAAGAGAATAAATGAAGTTTCACAATTTTTGTGACCCTTATGCAGAACTTTTAAGCATGAACATAAGAAAACATCATTTGAACTGGGGGGACATTCTGAAGACTAAGCAATCTGGACCCCACCATTTCCTCGCAGTGATTACTAACTTAAACCACTCAATTCATTTGGTCTTTTAGGAAGAAGTCCTTTACCACTGGGATTCAAAGAGATAACAAAAGAGAACAGTTATAACTTTTTTTTTTTCCCCCTAGTCTGTTTATTTTAGGTAAAGCAGTAGAGAAAATTTTAAAATTGAATAAGAATCATTTTCCTCATTGTATAATTTCTTGGCCTATAAGTTAATTTCTTAAGGAAAATGCAATAATTTTACAGGAATTGAGAGTTCCTGGACATTCTTCTTGCTTTATACATTTAAAAATCAAATGTTACTTGTACAAAGGTTGATATGATGATCTTCCTAAGTTATTACGTCATTTTATTTTCTCTGCTCTAATTTGTCTTACTTCTCAAATGCACAAACACATTCCCACAGTTTCTTGCTGATAAAAGTTTCTGTGAGGCAGCATCCACCTCCCAATACCACCACCACCATCACCACCACCATCACCACCACCATCACCACAACCACCACCACCACCACCACTATCACCACCAGGAATAAGACAATTGCTGTCCACAGAACTTTAAGCATGTGACTCTTTAAATAGCTGACATCTGGAGGAACTATCTGATACTTGTTACTTACACTCCACTCAGCATGAACGGAGGTTGGCAGGGAATTTAGCAGCACAACTTATTTTTAAAATATCTCACACCTCCCCCTCGCCCTCCCTGCCTTCAAAGAGAGGTTTAAGCAATACACTCTTATTTGATGCTGTAAGAGCCTACCACCTTATTCCCAGGCATACAAGTGCTTTAAAAAGAGGACCCAAGGCTGTGACCTAATGCCCAGGTGGATCACCCAAATTATTTAAGTATAAATAAGACAGCAGCCAAAATCTCTTGTTTTCAGGGATGAACTAGGAAGTGAACCTTATGAACCTATAATCAGTCAGGCAGCCTTTCTTTCTCTTTCTCTCACATGCATGCATGCATGCACACACACACACGTGCACACACACATACACATGCTTTAAACATTGCTTAACAGAAGTCTGCCTACTCTTTTAATGTTCTTTTTCCAAAGGAAGATAATTATCAGGTGAAGAGAATTAAGTTGACTTGACAGAATTAATGGGATTTTTAAATTCAATTGTGACCCGAGAGAAAGCCACCTGCTCTGCTTCTGGCAGAACAGGCCGTCCAAAAGATCTCTGTCCCTGTTCCAGCTGCTGTGAAGTCAGATGAACAAATCTCAGGAGATTAATGCTGGGCACTTAAGTACTTGGAAAGCCCAAGTCCCTGAAGAGTGAAAGCTGCCTTTGATATTTAGTAGTCTCTCTTTGGGGGGCTCAAAAAGCAAATTAAACTGAGAGTAGCGTGGAGGTGCTAGGGGGCACTCTACTACAGGAAATGGCATTGATGATGTAGCATGGAGCTGGCAGAATTGGGAAGTTCTGTGTAATTGCTAACAATGTGGTAAGTGTTATCACAGAAGGCAGTGGTACCCAACACTGACTAATGACAACAGTAATTATGATTAGGAGTAGTGCTGGTAAAAACAATGTCAACAGTTTGAGAATTTTACCTTTGCTTGGAACAATGCATGCTATTTTATACAGTCAAAATCTGTAATTCCTCACAGCATTCCTTTAAGTGGCCAAAATGCTCTTTTGGGGTGTGTGTGTGTGTGTGTGTGTGTGAGAGAGAGAGAGAGAGAGACAGAGAGAGAGAGACAGAGAGATGGAGGGAGAGAGACAGAGACAGGGAGAGAAACAGAGAGAGAGAGAGGAGGGATGGACATAAATGCATTTAATATGGGTAGAAGGCACAGTATTCACCCTGAAGCAATCCTGAGATTAAGTGATGTTTTTCCCTTTTCCAAGAGTTGGGTATAGGATTATCATGGACTGTTTACTTATGGGTCCCCAGCCTCCCATGGCAAATTTCCATTATTCTATATTCCCAATGATCAAAACTGAAGAAATCTGGCAAAATCACCTTCTTTCCCCAAAACAGAAGATACCAGTCTAAGGCAGCACTACCAATCAGCTTCTTGAGCAGAGACTTAAAATCCATCTTCTGGAGAAGAAAATGCGCTAGATAATGATCACAATTACCATTTAGGTGGCCTTCAGCCACCAGTCTTGCTGTGTGACAATTTCAGATGGCATAATCCTTGCTATGTAGCACCATGTTGAAAATTACACTTAAGCATTTGGAGATAAGCCATGGATGATAAGAATGATAATTAACATTAATTTTTAGAACATTCTGGGTATTGCAATTAGCATTCTACTTTAGATTATCTCATTTAATGCAACAACTTGCAGTAGTTAAAATTTTTCCCATTTTACAAAGAAGAAAACTGTGGTTTAGAAAGGTAAAACATCTTGCCCAAGGTCACACAGGGATTAAATAGTAGGATTGGAATCCAATATCTCTGGCTCTGGTTGTCATACTCTTAACCCTATACTGCCATTTAAACACTATCTGTAAAACACCAGGCAGGGTAAGCAATCAGTACCTATTAGCTATTATCAGCTAGTATTAGCCCGTGGTGTTAGGAAGATCTGGCTTACTATGGAGAAGGTTTACAGTGTCTCTAGAATGCTATGGAAAATGCCTCTATGAGGGCACTATGGAGGCTGGCAAACAGTGGAACCAGATGACCTGGGCCACTCCTGACAGTGTGAGTTTGTGATTGTTTCTGTGCAATGAGTTTAGGAGGACTGAAGAAGAAGAGTTTAATTTCAAAATTGGCTCAGGGAATCAAAGAAGGCTTACAGAAAGAAGTCATTGTGTCGTCTTTTAATTGGTCTGTCATGAAAGGAGGAATGCTATTCTCCTTCCATGAAACAGGGCCTAAATCAACACCATCCTTCCAAGCAGTTATGGGAGTTAAGGCAAACTTGCCAAGCAAAAGCACACAAATAAATTGAAAAAAGAGGTGGAATCAGTGACATCTACTAGAAAGGAGGGAAGAAAGGAAGAGAGGGAGGAAGAGTTGGAGGGAGGGAGAAACGAAGGAAAGAAAGGAAGAAGCAAGGGAGGAAAGGATGGAGGGAGGGAGGGAGGGAAGGAAGTGCGTCCCAAAGCACCAGCAGGTTTTTCACTAGTTTCCCCTCTAAAGCCTGTAATGCAAGATATTTTTTTTTTTAATGCAGTTCTTTCTTTTCCTCTCAACTGATGGCAGCTAAAGTGGTCTGAGGCCAGCACAATAATGAACTTTGCCCAGAGAAGAGTCCAATAGTAAGACAGTATCCTCCTTGGCCTGCCTACATGTTCATCACCTGTTCAGCACAATGTCAACATAAGCAAGCAAAGCTTTGGATGAAAGAAACAAGAAATACAACGTGTTCCACTTTTTCTGCTTGAGCCTATGGAGCAGAGTGAAGAGGTGAAATATTTCTTTTCAATGTCTAAATTCATCACAGAAAAGTCACCAAGGAGCTTCACTAAGTGACAGTCTTGTAAATGAGCTGATCTTCCCCACTGCTTGAGACCAAATTGTTCTTTCTTTAACAGATAGCAAATTACTAAAAGTGAGTTTCTGCCATAGAATGCTTAGATTCAACTGAGATTATCAGAATATTCTTGGTTTGTCACTGCATGCCATGCATTCTTGTGGATTGTGGATGCTTGTGTTACAGAAGCATGGATCATCCTAACAACCTCTTCTCTGAGAAGGACAGAGGGGACTTTTGGAGGATGGCCTTCAGGTTGCCCCAGAGTGTTATGGGGGCACATATGTTTCTCAGACCTTTCTCTTCTTCTTCTTATAGGAAGAGGGGTAGGCAAGAAAAAAAGAATTTAGACCATGGAATGGAAATAATGAGAGATGGATCCATTTATTTTATTATTTCTCTTTTAGATGCTCTCATGCTGATCAAATAAGAGCTGATTCATAAGCTGAAACCATGAACTTACAAATGTATTCTACTTAGAGAAACTCCACAATTTGCCTCAATGTTTTGGGCACCCACTTGCTTGATGATATGGTTTGGCTCTGTGTTCCCACCCAAATCTCATCTCAAATTGTAATTTCTACATGTTGAGGGAGGGATCTGGTGGGAGGTGATTAGATTGTGGGGGTAGTTTCCCCCATGCTGTTCTCATCATAGTGAGTAAGTTCATCACAAGAGCTGATGGCTTTAAAAGTGTTTGGCAGCTCCTGCTTTGCTCTCTCTTTCCTGCTGCCTTGTAAAAAGGTGCTTGTTTCTCCTCTACTTTCCACCATGATTGTAAATTTCCTGAGGCCTCCCCAGATATGTGGAACTGTGAGTCAATTAAACCTCTTTCCTTTATAAATTACCCTTTTTCAGGTAGTATCTTTATAACAGTATGAGAAGAAACTAATGCACTTGGTTAGCAAGAAGTCTAACATTGCCCTCTAGGATGTTCCTCCCTAGTTATTTTCTGTAAAAGTTTTTGGGTGAGAGAGGAGCTTCTCACATATGTCAGATTTCTAGCCTCATGCTCTGGAGGCCATGTATGTCACTGTCCTTGAAAGCTTTTACTGTGTTCCCCATGGAACTGGCAACCATACCTAGGCTATAGCCTCACAGGGTCCCTTGTCTGTCTATGACTAGTGGTTTAACACCTTCCTCTTGTCAAAATGCAATCCTTTCAGAGCCCTTTCCCATGGAAGAACAGTAAAGACCTAAGTGACCGGATTCTTTCTTTTGCAAACAATCTCTTCCCCAAAACACACAGACAAGGCAGGAGAACAGATCTAGGAATGTTCAGAACCAGTTTCAAACTTGCCCTGGAACCACCTCCTTCCCTCAACATCCAGGTCTACTTGACTACTTGGTCTAGTCAATGGGTCATGTTGTATCTTAATCCATGGCAAGTTTCCATGAGGGACCCCATTTTCTCTTCTTCTGATGTAAGTTCCTTGGGGGCCTTCAAGTCTTCATACAGATGTGACTGAACCTCATAGGTGTCACATAGATTAATGGATGTGGCTGGGCAACTCTTGCAGTATGTCTTGAATGTTATATTGAAAGTTATGAAGTTCTCCAAATATTCTAAGAAAGGGAGGAGGCTCATCTTTACAAAACAGAGGGAATATGTTCTAGCTCCACAAGTGAGTAGAACAGTCATGTTGCTGACTTCCCCGGCCCTCACTCCTCTGTTGTATTTGTCATTGCTTTGGAAGGTCTCATTCCCTGCTTTCAGTGTAATATTTGACATTATCCCACTTTTCTCGGACCCTCTGAAATCCTGTTAATTCCTTCTTAGATCTGAAAGAGTTTCTAAAGTACTATCCCTGGCCACCTCCCACCACTGCCCCCCCACTGCCCCCAACAAACATCCTCTCTTTTAACATCTCATCTCCTCCAAATGGATCTTTAGAAAGCCACATATGCAAAATGGAGATTTTACTGTAGCTTTAATCATTGGCATGATGGAACGAAACAAGATGTCAACTACAAGATCTGACAGGAATAAGAAGAGGGAACTCTGTTTTCCATATAAATATCCCTGGTAATTAAAAAGGAAAATGATATAAATAGATAGGGTGAAAAACAAATGAAAAGTAAATAGATTCCAGTTGTAAGCCTGATATGTCTGAAAGGTTTTCTCTTGAGGAGGATCCTCTATTAAGATCTTGGAAGATAAACTCGGTTTCTGGTTATTTTGCGTTAGTGTTATGCCAGTCACCTTGACATTCAGATGCACTACATTTGAAAGAGGTGGAATTGGAGGCATCTGATTAACCCATCGGAATGCACAAGAACTTTGTTAAATACAATAGGATATTTAACTGTCAACTAAAGAAACTATCTTTAATTTTGTAGAAGGGATTAGCTACTTAGTGTTCTAGATAAAGGTACTATCAGAAAGGGAAAAATGCAACCTGGGGAAGATAGGAAGACCTTGTCTCTACCAAATATAAATAAATTTAAATAAAAAATAAAAGATTGGCCAGGCATGGTGGTGTGCGCCTGCAGTCCCAGCTACTTGTGAAGCTCAGGTGAGAGAATCACTTGAACTCAGGAGGTCAAGGCTGCAGTGAGCCATGATCATGCCACCGCATTCTAGCCTGGGTGACAGAGCAAGACCCTGAAAAAAAAAAAAAAAAAAAAGAAATAAAAGAAAGAAGAAAAGAGAGAAAAATGGGGGTAATAGTGCAATGAACCTGACAATTTCTCATTTTCAAATATCCCATTACTTTGTCTCCTATTACCCATCACTTAAAAATGTGTTCTCCCAGGGCTGGGCTCTATTCTCAATGGTATTGTTCATCACCTGTGAATCCTCCCATGGATTCAGCTACTTTGTCTAAGTGGAGGAACCCCAGATCAATATCTGTGATGTCATCCAATAATCTGAACTATAACCACTGACTGGACCTCTTTCTATAGATGATCCAAACTCATCACTTTCCTTATTACTTTTCACCCCTCATTTTACTCCTACTTATTGTGTGTTGCATATCGTAGTTAATGACATCATAATTTTTCCATTTATTCAGGCTCAAAATTCTGAAGTCATTCCTTGGAAGGCTCCCTTCCCTCTCCCTGTCTAAACTACAGAAATGACTATCTCCACGGCATCATTTAGCTCTGCCCCAATTTCCCATTCTCAGAGTGCTATTCATTTCCTAATACCTCTTTGAATGAATACAATAGCATACTAATGCAGTTCTTAGCTGCCAACACTGTTCTAGCATAGGGCCTGCTACATTTCCCCAGAGAAATCTTCCTAATGTGCAGCCCACATAATTTCACTGCTTTGCACAAAATCCTTCAGTGGCTACTTATTTCACACCTATGGAAAGTTCTAACTCTGCCTAATAGTATTCAAAATCCTCTACAAACTAGCCCTGTCATATCATATCAGCTGTAGCCTTCACTCTAACCCATCCCTCATACTCACTACCAGACCTTTAAAAAAAAATCACCATTTCCCTGAACACACCTGATTCATTTTTCTCATTTTCATTTTTGATTGGGTTACTGAAACTTGCTATTTGATGGACATTGTGTCAAGTACCACGTGTTAAAAATAAATAAAATGATTTTTTCTTTTAAGTCATGTTGTCTATGGGGTATTCAAATTTTGAAAATCTCTCAAAGACTTATTTAAATGCCACCACTGCCTGAAATTGGATCAGAATTCCTGATTAGAGTTTCTCTGTCCTATGTGTTACCGAGGCACTGTCTACTTCTGGGATAGCATTTTTACATTCTGTTTTGGATATATAATTATTGATAGGTATGTTATCTCCTTCACTAGATTCTTAAATGTTGCATGGTATGTAGACACAGGATGGGCTTTTGAGAGATGAATCTGGGATTATTTCCTGGTTTTTACCACTAACCACTGAGTTCTTTTTTTTTTTTTTTTTTTTTTTTTGAGACAGAGTCTAGCTCTGCCGCCCAGGCTGGAGTGCAGTGGCTGGATCTCAGCTCACTGCAAGCTCCGCCTCCCGGGTTCACACCATTCTCCTGCCTCAGCCTCCCGAGTAGCTGGGACTACAGGCGCCCGCCACCTCGCCCGGCTAGTTTTTTGTATTTTTTAGTAGAGATGGGGTTTCACCGGGTTAGCCAGGATGGTCTCGATCTCCTGACCTTGTGATCCGCCCGTTTCGGCCTCCCAAAGTGCTGGGATTACAGGCTTGAGCCACCGCGCCCGGCACCACTGAGTTCTTTAACTGCTTTGTGTCTTGGCTTCCTTACTGTAAAAATGAGATAATAATACTCTTAGTGACTTGTGAGAATTAAACAAGCAAAGGTTTGTAAAAGCGCTCAGCATATCATAGAGACTCAATAAATATTAGTTTTTCTCCTTCTTTCCTTCTCTGAGGACAAGAATCTTACAATTTAGGATGAAAATTTAACAATATCCATCCTTGTCACATTGTTCACATTTTCTCTATCTTTTCTTTCAGTTTAGGCAAACTCTACCTTTCATTTTCCCAAAGCCTACTTCATATTTCTCTCCTTCACACCGCCTAGTCCAATTATATTACCTCATTCACTCATTCATTATTCATTTACTTAGTGCTGACTTTTTGCTAAGATTTTCTTGAATACACACTATTTTTACTATGTATTTAGAATTCCTCTATCTGTTAAAATAAAACAAATTTCTGTTTATGTTTACATGAAGGAAATATTCACATGTCACAATTCTGTTTATTAACGACAGTTGGTAGCACTTACAGATAAGTGACTTGACAGCTCTCTGTACATTGATTGGTTATTAGTGCATATGCACCATTTTTAATAACCAGAAATGTTAGCATAAGAACATTAATCATACAGGTATACATTTTATGAAAAGTTTATAGTCATTTATTATTTCAAAATTTAACAATGAAACATTTTTATAGTCAAAGATTCCCCTCTGCTGTTAGGCATGTTCACTGGGTTAGATATTCTCACTTTCCTCCCAGATTCATTTCCTTTCCTTCTCTGCCCCACTGGAAAGACTGAGTGCTATAAGCTCTATAGATCACATCATAAGACTGTCTTTTACTCTGACTTCTTGTATATTTGGTCAGAGGAGAGCTCAATAAGAGAGACACTGGGCATTTATTCATTCTTCCCTCCAGAACCCTCCCCGATGTGTTATGAATGTGTCAGTAGCTGGGTTATTTTATTTAGGACCAAAGTGATAACTGAGTTGCTCTCACAAGGTTACAACACTAGCCATGTTCATAGAATCCAATTGTCTTCTGTGGCCATTCAAACCTAGGGACAATTGAGACTTTCATATTTTCTCATCCCTAAGTGTTTCACCAGCACTTGCTAATTCTCTCACCTGGGAAATAAATTCCTTCATTAGTTTTTTTCATCTAACCATTTTGTGTATGCTTTCTTTCCTTTGGGACCCTGATTGATAGGCCTCTCCCACTTCCAAGTTTTTGATTTGTAACTCTCTTTGGTCAGTCAACATCACTGAACATTCCTGTGCCAGACACAGTTTTGTAATGCATACCCCTATTTTTCTAAGAGATACTGTATTTTTTCTCTTTTCTCTTTTCCCTACTTCCTACTTAACTCTTTAGAAATGCAAC
Source organism: Mandrillus leucophaeus (assembly GCF_000951045.1). NCBI lineage: Eukaryota > Metazoa > Chordata > Mammalia > Primates > Cercopithecidae > Mandrillus > Mandrillus leucophaeus. The sequence goes on along the minus strand of NW_012109808.1, from coordinate 60,765 downwards.
TATAACCTTTTACCTTCCTTTTTCCAGACACTCCCTACAGGGCAAGTTCATCTAACTATGCGCTTAGAAGCTCCAGAGCAGAACTCTGTCTCACCAGGAGATCACCTCAAGAGGCAACAGTCAATCTACCACCCGAAGTAGGCCTGCTACAAAACTGTCTCCCATCAGGAGAGCTTCGGCCATGTTTACAACCTAGTTCGGCCCATGAAGGCACCAGCTGTCACCAGCTCAACCACACAGTAGATTAGGCACTGCAGTGAGTTACATGACCCCCACCTGCATTTCCCTCCCCTGTGAGCCATTCATGCCAAGATGCCTTTTAAAAGTGCCTGTTCTCTGCTCCAGAAGTAAGCAGTACCCTTAAGGCAGGAAGCCTATACTTCTTCCCTTAAACTGGCTTTGGAATAAAAAGTCACTTTCTTTATACTAGAACTTGCTCTTGTGAATTGGACTCTGCAGGTGGCAAGTGACTGAATCTGCATTTTGGTTACAGTATAAGGCATTGGTGATTCACTGACAAGCAAGTCACACTTTCCGAAGACAAGGAGACTGTGCAACTATGGTCCACTGAAAGAGACATCCAGAAAGCTATGCAATTACGGCTCAGCGTGATAGATGCTTCAAAAAGGATGAAGAAGTCCCATGGAAACACAGGAAAACTAGAAGGAGTACAGGGGAGGGGGAAGCAGGAAATCTGGGGGGTCAGAGGTATATTTCAGAGCAGTTAGAACATGAAAGACAAGTATAGTCAGTCCACAGAAATGGCAGCAAGCAGGGAAGAGAGAAGAACAGATAGAAGGCATTTCAGGAAGGTGACCCGGCATGGGCAAAATCCTAGAGTGGAGCCATAGTGCATTCTTTGTGGAAACTTGTAAGTTGTGGGGTATGGCTAGAATTTGTGTGGGGGGGGCATGAAAATGGGATAATGCTCCAAAGGAAGGGAGAGCAGATCAAGAAGGGCCTGGAAAGTCATAGCACATTTGTATTGTAAGCTGAGGTCACTGAAGGGTTGTCTGGAGGGTTTTAAGTGTAGGCAGAAACGTTATCATATGTGGACCTCAGCTGAACATGGTGGTTCACACCTGTAATCTGAGCTACTTGGAAGCTAAGGCAAAACGATCACTTGAGCCCAGGAGTTCAAGGCTGCAGTGAGCTATGATCGCACTGGTGCCCACCAGTCAAAGAAAGCTCACTCTGAGGACTGAATACTTCAGAAACATTTGAAAACATCACAAGCTATGAGAAAGAGTGGTAGGTAACAAGTGGTGAAATGTGAATTTAGAGTGTTTTTATTTTTATTTTTAAGAAGGCCAGTAAACACACAAACAATGTAAGATCTTGTGATGCAGAAGAAGAGAGGTGGAAAAACTCCTGGGTTTTGAAAAGGTTAAGGACGTTAGCACAAAAAGCAACAAAAATGCATGTTAAAAAAAAATAAAAGAAGCTTTCTTATGTAAACAAAACTTCATCAAATACATACATAATGTGTATGTATACAGTCTAGGAAATGATTTCAATGAAAATAAAAGAGAATAAGACAACTACCTGGCTTTTGGCTCTTTCCATTTTAAAATAAGACTGGGAAAGGTATAAGGGGAAAAATATTTATTTTTGAAATGGAGAAAAATAAGGTGATAATTTTCTGCCAGGGAAAATATGTGCAGGGAACCTTGTTGCTCTTTCTTTGCTGAAAAAGACCTGCTGTGGCAAGTTCCACAGATGGAAGGGTTTGATTAGTTTTGGGAAAGTGGACTTGTGAAGTGGGAACATGAACAGATTGTTCTATTACTGCCTGTTAGTATGGCAATACATATTTTGCTAATTTTCACTTAACCTCCTCTTGATTTAGTGGCTGTCAATGACAGAAGTAAGAAATAAGACTGCAGGACTTACTTAGAAGCCCAATTTTTCTTCTGGTCCATAAACTGTAAGTCTTTGGTAATGCATCTTCCATTGAGAGTAAAGATATTTAGGTAGCAGGGGGTGGGGACTGGTGGTAAATGAAAAGTGTAGAAGGGAGAAAAAAAGAGATATAATGAAATTGTATTATGTAACACATCTAACTTGGTTTTCCCTTTTTCTTTCCCTCATACTATGGTTTGCAAAACCCAGAGTTCAAGCAGGTAATGCAAGTTCATGGGCTGGGTTTACAAATTCTGGTGCTCAAGTATTTTCATATTTGGTTGTTATTACTAGAACTGGCAGTTGGCTTTGGTGTTAGTGGGATGATAGGCAATGGTGGGGACTGTAACTACACAAAGAATGTCTAAAACAATCAGTAATGATCGCCAGCAAATTTTTTGCTACATGGAAATGCAGGTCTAGTATTGCAATGTCTTCTGATTTGCCTAGGGTAGCTAATAATTTTCATGGACAGCTAATAATTTTCATTTTTATCTACACTATTCCATTTAAAAATGTTGTCTCAAAAAGTTTTTAACCTTGTTGCAGAGAAAACAAAACCTATGATCTGTAAGCCGGATCCAGTTCTGCTTTATTCTAATTTTTGCCATTAAACTTTAAACAGAGTTAACTTGTATCTTGCACTTTCTAAAGACCTCTAACTTCTTTCAAAACACCTGACATTTAAAGAAGGCCATGATGTGAGAAGAGAGAGAAGTGTGTGTGTGTGTGTGTGTGTGTGTTAAAAAAAAAAGACTGTTCACATGTTTGGAGATCACAAGGGAAGGGTGAGGTTTGTGCTAGATAAAGACAAGGTTGGATTCTACTGGATGGAGAGGATCGGTTAGCATCCAGGCATACAGAATGTAAGCAGAACTTCGCACAGCATCAATGCCACCACCATTTGTACCAAACAATCCCTCTAAGGGTATTGTATTTAACTCCATGTAATCACTCCATGAGTGAGGGAAGAAAGTACGTGGAAAATCCTGGAACTGGGAATAGGTTAGTCAGGCTAGATTAGAAATCTGAGCTTTCCAGGCCAAAATTATCCCTGGCTAGGCCAAATCGTTTTAGCCTAACAAGGAATGGAAGTAATTCAACTCCTTTTGCAAAGTTGGTTATTTTGTTCCAGCCATGGGAATATGCTACTTTGTGAAAAGTGTCCCTTACAGTGTCAATTCCCCCTATGGAAAAATATAAGGAATAGGAAAAATACATCGAAGTGCACACACTATACTGCTGCAGCAATATTTCTTTTTGGTTTATTTTCCTCTTCTGGTTTTTGTAAAACGTTTTCAGAGCCGTCACTTTCCAGTAGGAATGGCATCTTTATGAAGAAAAATCTGACTAGAACCTAAGGACCTATGACCCCTGACACCTTACCAAACACACGCCTATACTCCTCCCTCTTTCCCTTTTTTCTTCCTTTAAAAACAATTTGTGTGTGTTTCTGTTTGATAGACAGTATCACAGTGATTATTTTTAAAAAAGGATGCTGGCCTCCTTGCAGACTAGTAGAGGAGGATGAAATTGAAATGAACAATGGCAAATCAGTGGATGGAATCTATAATGCAATGTATGCCAGGAATGCTTGAAACAAAAATGAAACTTACCATCAGAAACAACAATATTATTTGTTATGTTCCATGCACTGTGGGTAGTATGTAACAGAAATCACCTCATTTGGTCATCAAAACAGTTAAGATGTGATTATTTACTGTTTTACTGATAAGGAAACTGAGGCTTAGGAAAGATGGATATCTTGACCATAATTACATGAGAACTTATTCTTTCTTCTCTCTCATCTCACTTTTTTTTCTCTCCTCTTTTTTTTCTTTCCTCTGTTTTTTTCTCTCCCTCCCTTCTTCTCTCTTCTCTCTCTCCTTCTCTTCCCATGGTCTCTCCCTTTCTCTTCCTACGGTCTCTCCCTGTCTTTCTGGGTTCTGAGGAGTCAATGACATGAAGTATGCAAAGCATGGTGCATAGAGTGTGGCAACATCATAAAGTCACAATAAATGGTGGCCGTTATTACATGGTGGCCGTTATTACTTGGCCACATCAAGGATGATTGTTCAGGGGCAGCAGTGCTGGAACTAGAAATTGAAAGATGCTTAGGTCAAGTAGCTGTGACATTTTTCATTTTATTTAATATTTATTAGGAACCCTGTGAGATGGGTATCATTAACCTCACCTTTCAAAGGAGGAAACCAAAGTTCAGCAAGTTTAAATAACTGGCCCAGGGCCAAAGAACTCACAGGCTGGAGACTTGAGACTGGGACTCAAGAATCCTAATTCAAAGGCTAACCTCCTTCCACTGTTATATCTCTGCCCTGATGGCTTTTAGACTCGGCAGTTGAAGCCTCTAATCCTTTAGTGAAAACAGAGTGAAACACTGAACAGATACCAGCTTCTTATTAATCCTTATTCCCTGGAGTTTAAGTGTTCCCTTGGAGAGTTGAAAGATACATACAAATGAGTAGAAATCATTGCCTATTCAGTAATGCCTCCAATATGCACTTATATCTTCTCCAGTAACTGAAATGATTATATAAAAGAAAGGAAGGAAAAAGAAACCTGGTGCAAAGAGTGGGTTTGCAGGAAGGTCTTCTTAATGAGCTCTCCTCAGCACATCTTGTTGTCTGCAAAGGAAAGGTGTGAACAGAGCCAGTACAGATCTAGCACTAAGAATTAGTCTACCTTGCTCCTATCAATTACACTGAATTTTCTGACAAACCTCTACCGCTCACGGGAAATTTCCTGACAGGATGTTAATAAATCTACCTAACCTTGTCACCCCCCACCAATATGCCAAATTTGCAGCATTCAAGATAAATAACATTCACATGTTATGAGGCTGAACTGGACTTCTCAGAATTTCCATAAGGCTGTGGCAGGTTAATGAGAGAAAAATGTTTTTGTGTGTGTGTGTCCAGAATACAAAAGAAGATGCTTGTCTTCTGAAAAGCACAAATCGGCAGGCAAGGTGTCTTGCTTCTGGGCCCATTTTAGATGCCAGGGAGCATAGGATTGAGGAGCATCAGGTCATAGCCATGTGCTTATCTGCACAGTACAGTACCACACTGGAGGAGTATGCTGAGAACAATATAGAGGACTGGAGAGAGACTCTTAGAAATTTCAATGCCTAGATCTTGGGACTGACCAGTCAATATCAGAGATGACTATCGGCAGGTTTTCTCTCTACTCAAATCATTAACTTCTAGTTGCAAAGAGAAAATCATCAAACAATAGCCCCAGGCTAATTGTCCAAGGGTAAGGATGATTACTGGGTCCCTGAAGAACAAGTAGCTTTGTTTGATGATGTTCCTAAGTGATACACCATAGTTAATGATAGTGTGGCATATCTGTTAAAAGCTGGGATCTGGAGCCTGAGAGCTGGGGTTCAGATTATTTTTTGTCACTTGGAAATTTTATAACATGATGATAATAATATATCCATGTACTACATAGTGACATTTCCATCAATGATAAACTGCATATATGATTATGGTCCCATAGGATTATAATACCATGTTTTTGCTATCCCTTTTCTATGTTTAGATATATATAGACACACAAAAAGTTTACCACTGTGTTACAAATGCCTCCAATATTCAGTACAGTAACACGCTGTATGAGTTTATAGCCACAGAGCCACAGGTTATACCATAGAGCAATAGGCTATACCATAGAGCAACAGGCTATACCATAGAGCAATAGGCTATACCATAGAGCAACAGGCTATACCATATAGCAATAGGCTATACCATAGAGCAACAGGCTATACCATATAGCAATAGGCTATACCATAGAGCAACAGGCTATACCACATAGCAATAGGCTATACCATAGAGCAATAGGCTATACCATAGAACAACAGGCTATACCATAGAGCAACAGGCTATACCATAGAGTAATAGGCTATACCACATAGCAACAGGCTATACCATCTAGATTTGTGTGAGTACACACTATGATTTTTGTATAACTACAAAATCACTTAAGGATACATTTCTTAGAATGTATCTCCATCATTATGAGATACGTGGCTATAGTCCACATTTCATTGGATTGTTTTACGCATAGGATTATGACAATGCACATAAAGCACTCAGCATCCAGTTCGACACACAGTAAATGCTCAGAAAAATATTCCTTTTACGTAGGTTACACTCTTAGTTAATACCTTTCTCAGGTATTGAATCCCCCATGAAGTCTTGACCGCCCCCCCCCACGCCAAATCTAGCTGAGCCAGTTGCTTATCTGCTCTATTTGGATGCTATCCAGCATATGATTCGATCACAACACAGAAAATTATATTATAGATGGTATCATTGTGTTTGTTTCCCCTGGTAGACTGTGGAATCCTTAAAGATAAAGAATCTGAATTTTTACATTGTATTTCTTTGTTTTTATCTCCCATATCTATACAGTACCCATTACATGGGAAGTCATCATAAATGTTTGCTGAATTAGTATAAGAATGCATTATCTCATTTTGTTCATCTGAAATCAGGAAAGACTAATGTTTAAACTTCTAGGTTGAAAGGCCAATTCAATAAATTGTTAATTGTGTCATATTAATGTCAACTAATATTCTTCTGGGAATATTTTTTGTTTGTTTTTCTCAGTGAAATTATGGGAAGGAAGAGCTCTTAAGGTCTTATATGTTAGTAGTATAATTGCCAGCAGTGGATGTACTGGTGGCATGATTCACTGTAAAACAGCCTCCACTGTTATGCCTCAGCATAGAACATATGTAATGAATGAACTGCAAGTTCCTTCTTAAGAGTCTTCCAGGCAGATGCTGTAACAGGATCCTTGGGTTGTGCAGTCCCAGCAGAATCTGACTGATGGAGCTGAATGAGACTTTGGCCCTCAGGTTGTCTGCCTCACACTTCCTAATGACCTTATCAGAAGACCCAGAGAGGAAAAACACAGAACTGAGAGCAGATGCCATTAGTACACTTGAGCAAAATTGCAGCTACCTCTGGAGAGGGCATGATAAATACTCTCCTCACTGGAGGTAACAACCGTCACTGCAGCTTTAGGTTCAGGGTAGAGTAAGTAAACCTACTAATGGAACCCGGAGGGTAGCCAATTAAAACACACCACAAAACTGCTGCAATTATTTATTTTAGAGGTCTCTAACATTTAGCAGGAGCAGGAGACAGTGACGATTCTAGCCTCAGAAACATGCTTCTTTGAGCCAGCATGCATGCTGAGTGGCCCAGGACTCCTGTTTTCTGTCCTTAGCTTGACCTCAGATCTAGCTTGCCTACTTCATACACTAACTTCTGCAGCTGATCTTCTAGGATCTGAGTTTTACTTCTCCATGAGTATAGAATCCCAAAAAGGTAAGAGCCCAAGTTGTGTGATCAGATAGACCCAGGCCTGAATTACTGGCTGTGTTACCTTAAATAAGTTACATGACTTTTGTGAGTCTTGTTTTTCTCATCTGATAAATAGGTGCTAATCACAGTGATTTACCTGACAGGGTTGTTATGAGCATTTAATTTTTTTTTTTTTTTCTGAGATGGGGTCTGGCTCTTTCACCTAGGCTAGAGTGCAGTAGCATAATCTCTGCTCACTGCAACCTCTGCCTCCTGGGTTCAAGTGATTCTCCTGCCTTTCCCTCCCAAATAGCTGGGATTACAGTCACCTGCCACCATGCCTGGCTGATATTTGTATTTTTAGTAGAGATGAGATTTCACCATGTTGCCAAGGCTGGTCTTGAACTCCTGACCTCAAGTGATCTGTCTACCTCAGCCTCCCAAAGTGCTGGGATTACAGGCATGAGCCACTACACCTGACCAGCATTTAATTTTCAACATGAATGTAAAGCATATAAAAGTTTCTGGTACAAGATAAATCCTCAAGTAATATTACCTTTTGTTGTTGCTATTGTTGTTTTCATTACTGTAGCCATTTGAATTTGCCACTGATATGGTTTGGCTGTGTCCCCATACAAATCTCACCCTGATATGTAATAATACCCACATGTCAAGAGTGGGGCCAGGTGGAGATAATTGAATCATGGGGCAGTTTCCCTCATACTGTCCTCATGGTAGTGAATAAGTCTCATGAGATCTGATGGTTGTACAAATGGGAGTTCCCCTACACAAACTCTCTTGCCTGCCTCCATGTAAGACATGTCTTTGCTTCTCTTTTGCTTTCCGCCATGATTGTGAGGCCTCCCCAGTCATGTGGAACTGTGAGTCCACTGGACCTCTTTCCTTTATAAATTACCCAGTCTTGGATATGTCTTTTTTAGCAGTGTGAGAAGAGACTAATACAGCCACCGGGCCATGATTCTCTTTTTGATAAGACCAAGCTACATAGTAACTCACCCTGGAGGACTATTTGGCTTTCTGATGTTGGTATTTCTTGATCTTTTCTAGGCTATTTTTCATCTTGTCCTATCTCAAAGTGGCCCTCCAAACCTGCACACATGACACTACCAACCATAAGAATACCGATCTGGTAAATGGCAACTATTTTAACTACAGGTTCTTTGGAATGTGTGTCATTTCCCCAAGTGAATTCAGATGTGATTTAAACAAGAGACTGTGGATTTTGCAAAGATAAAGATACAAAGGGGGAAGGACACACACATGCCCACACAGATACACACTCAAACACACTTGTAAATTGTATTGCATAGACCCTGTTGGGGAAAACAAGATATCACTTCCAGATTCTGCACCTGCATGGCATGGGTGTAATTAAAATGCCTGTCAGGGAAAGTAATGTGTTTAATATTGTCCTAGTCTTAAACATCACCAGAGATTTCTGTGCATTGCAAATAATTCCAACATCTGCCCATATTACACTGCTCTGCATTTTATCTGTGGTGGGATGATATCAATATGTCAAGCATGGAAAAAAAAGGATGTTTTATGAGATTGATGTAGGGGAACACAAAGACAAGCACATAAAAAGGGCAGCCAAAGATGCCACAAAGTTGTCAGAAGAAAAGGGCATGATCTCTCACTGGTGTGCACTGAATTTATTCTTTTCTCACCAAGCGTCCGGAGACTGTCAAGGATGCTAGTGGCCATGATCAAGGATTTTAAAGAAGATAAAACAACGCTGATTAGAAAAAGCCTTTCAGCAAGCTGTGAGTACCTGGGAGATGAGTAACAGATAAAGGCTGTTAGGGACCGTAAGGGAAACTAACATAAGAGTATTCCAAGGTGAATTACTGAGCCATTCCCAAGAGAGGCTACCTTTACAAGGTAACAGGGAGGAAAACTTCTCTGGGGCCTGAAGCATGATTGCTGGCGTGGAGGCAGGAGTGCATTTTTCTATAAGGAATACATTTGCATATGGAGAAGAAAGAAGATGGTCTTCAATCAAATGGATACCATTCTTACGGAAGTAAAATTTAAAAAGAGGACTTAGAGATTATTTTTGGGCATATTATAATTGCATATATATATATTTGTATGGTACACAGTGATGTTATATCTATACAGTATAGAATGATTAACTCAAACTAGTTAACATATCCATTATCTTAAATAATTATCATCAATTCCTTCTAACTACAATTTTGTACCATTTGACCAACATCTCTCCATTCCCCCTACCCACTGCTGCTGGTAACCACTATTCTATTCTCTGCTTCTATAAATTTGATTGTTTTGGATTCCACATAAGTGAAACTATGCTGTTTTAGTCTCTGTATCTGGTTTATTTCTGAACTTAGCATAATGTCCTCCATGTTTATCCATGCTGCTGCAAATGGCGGAAATTCCTTCTTGTTTAAGGCTGAATAATATTCCATTGTATATATACCACATTACTACTTTCTCTTTATCCATGCATCCTTTGATGAACACTTAGGTTGACTCTTTATCTTGGCTGTTGTGAATAGTGCTGCAATGAACATGAGAGTGCAGATACCATTTAGACATACTGATTTCAAGCTCTGAGGATATATACCCAGTAGTGGGATTGCTGAATCATATAGTAGCTCTATTTTTAGTTTTATGAGGAACCTCCATACATTTTCCGTAATTAAAGATATTTTTTCTTAATCTTTACTCTTAGTGACCACTTGTGGCCTTTGTTACCTCTTCTCTACTTTTTTGTAATACCCTCTAAGTGATCTCCTTACTTTTGGTTTCCTTCTCCTTTATTAAATTATGTACGACCAGTGGTTCCCTATTGCCTTCTGAGAAGAGTCTCAGATCCAGAATTAAAGGCCCTCCAGAATTAAAGGCCCCAAACTCTCTTCTCATTGTTATTATCCACTATTTCTTTATGCGCAGTAGTTCCCCCTTTTCCACGATTTTGCTTTCTGCAGTTTCAGCTACCCTTGGTCAACCATGGTCCAAAAATAGGTGAGTAGAGTACAATAAGATATTTTGAGAGAGAGGGAGACTATAATACATTCACATTGTTTGTATTACAGCTGGCTGTCATAAGTTTCCATTTTATTATTAGTTATTGTCATTAATCTCTTACTGTGCCTAATTTACAAATTAAACTTTATCCTAACTATGTAGATATGTATTTATGTATGGAAAATCATAGTATATATAGGGTTTGGTGCTATCCACAGTTAAAGGCAACTACTGGGGATCGTAGATCATTTCCCCCATGGAAAAGTAGGGGATTCTGTACACTAAGACATTTGGCATCCAATGGTGCCTGGAATGGATATGGGATATCTCTTGGTGAAGCAAACATCTTACTGTAACTTTGAAACTGGTCCGAAATAACACAGAGAAATGCTACCTATGACATTCTTTCTCTGGATCTGTTGCTAGAGGCTCCTGGAAAAAAGATCACCCAATTCTCCAAATTACACACAAATAATAGAAACACAACATGAATGAACTTTTCACTCAGTATTTGGAAAGTTTGTCTAGAAACCACCTGCCTTAGAAGCCATTGGAATGCTTTTAAAAAAATGCAGATTCTTGACCTAATTCTAGAGCTACTGATATTATACGATCTTTGTAAAAAAGAAAATTAAGATACATTAGTAATATTCATACATTTATTCCATGATATAAATAAATATTGTGTGTTGTGTGTCTGTGTATGTGTGTGTGTGTGTGTAATGTATCACATCACAGTGCTTGACCTTGGAACATAGAAGGCTTCCAACTAGTGATAACTATTAGACAGAACAATTGTTTTTCAGGTTCATCTTCTCTCCTGGGCCCTAAATCCATTCAAGCAAGTTTCACTCCGCAGGTGCCCCACATCCTACATGGGAGAATATGTCTGTATATAGGGATAGATAAATAGATGGGTAACTGTTAAATGTATACACAAATAACTTAATGATTAATATCGTGGGCATGTAACTAATCTAAGTATGTATACACGCAATATGTCTACAACCAGAACTAACTATATAATTTGTGAGGCCTAGTATAAAAAAAAGTGAAGCATTTTGTTTAAAAAATATTAAAACTTTCAAGGTGGTGACAGGAGAGCATTAAACTAAGCACACCCACTTCTAAGTCCAGGACCCCCACGCACCTGAACTCATCTGTGATGTATATAATTTTCTTCCTATACTTATCATTCCTTCCATATTTCTCTGTTTCTCTGATCCCTTTGTATATAATCTGACTCTCCTATCAAGCTTGAATTTAAAAATACCTCAGAATTAAAAACAAAATCATTTTAGCACTTTTGATTATTTTCAGAGCATTATCATAAACCTTCACACTTAATCATCACAGTGTTCCCATGAGGTAGACACGATGATTACTCCCATTTCACAGATACCTAATGCTCAGAGGTTAATGGACCTGTGCAAGATCACAAAATCATTAAGAAACAGAATAAGGATTTTAATCCATGAATAAAATCTTAGTGTCCTTAATTCAAATCTCATACTATTTCCTTCATACTGCATTTGACGGTCTTTGCAACAAGCTCCTCAGGATAGGGTGGATGAGTTGTATCTGTTTGCTTCCCCATCTCTTAACATATGGCCCATAATAGGTATTCAACACAGATACATGAAAAAAAAGAGCATTTCTTCTTGGAGTAAAGGAGAAAAGGCCCAGTGTCTCTTCTGATTTCCAAGAGACAAGGGAAGTAGCCAAAGCATCCTTCTTACTAGGTGCCCACCCAGCCCCGCAGCCAAACTCCACGCCTTCCAGAGCATATCATCTAAGATAATACACCTGTCCCCCGCCCACCAACCCTGCACCCTACCCTTGGTTGTATTCATTTGCATTTTTCTAGGTTGTGTTAAATTTTTATAGCTCTGTTTCTAATATCCTCAGCTAGCTGTCATCTCTCCTGTATCATCAATTCTGCACATTTTAAGCTTAATAAATATATCACTATAGCTAGCTACATTAGGTCCTTACGATACTTTAAACAGAAACTGGGCAAGCTCTGATCCTTTTTAAAAAACATGTGGCTGCCTCTCATCCAATGAATTCATTGCTATTCTCTTTTCCCTTCTTCCAAATTGCTCTACTGCAACAAAATGTTGACACATAAGTTGATTTTAATTAATTTTTTCAAGCTTTCTCTAAAGTTAGGCAAAACATTGTAAGTAAAAAAATAACACCCTTGTAACACCACACAGTATAGTGTGCACTGAGAGAGAGAGATATATATATATGTACATGTTTGCAAGCAGTGAAATTTTTTAACAAAAATAAATGAGGAAGAATGTTAATTCATGTCATTTTATAATATGCAGATCTAACATACTTTTAAATATATATACATAATATATACTTTTTAGAGATAGGGTCTTACTCTATCACCCAGGCTAAAGTGTACTGGCACAATCTAGTTCACTGCAGCCTTGATCCCCAGGTTAGAGTGACTCCCACCTCAGCCTCACTAGTTGCTGGAACTACATGCGTGTGCCACCATGCCTGGCTAATTATAAAAATTTTTGTTTTAGAGACAGCATCTCACGATGTTGCCCATGCTGGTCTCCAACTCTTGAGTTCAAGTAATCCTCCCACCTCGGCCTCCCAAAGTGCTGAGATTGTAGGTGTGAGACACCATGACTGGCCAGATCTAACACACTTTAATAAGAAGCAACCTCCATACAAAAATATGTATTTTTCTACCCTGAGATATAATTTCTGTATCCTGGGGAATGGTTAATATTCAGTTTTTTTTGTTTTTTGTTTTTTTTTGAGACAAAGTCTGGCTCTGTTGCCCAGGCTGGAGTGCAGTGGCGCGATCTCGGCTCACTGCAACCTCTGCCTCCCGAGTTCACACCATTCTCATGCCTCAGCCTCTTGAGTAGCTGGGACTACAGGCGCCTGCCACCATGCCCAGCTAATTTTTTTGTATTTTTAGTAGAAACGGGGTTTCACCGTGTTAGCCAGGATGGTCTCGATCTCCTGACCTTGTGATCCACCCGCCTTGGCCTCCCAAAGTGCTGGGATTACAGGCGTGAGCCACCGCGCCCGGCCAATATTCAGTTTAATGCTATCACCTATGCTGATGGAAAGAAGAGTTTTCATATAACTTGAAAATTTTCTTCTAAGTTATTGAGAAATTTGTGTATTAAGGGAAATTTATAATAACAGTGGCTAATGCTTATCAGCAAATTATGATTCATACATAGATACATATATACATAAATGTATGTGAACATATGTACATACACACACACATAAATACACATACATATACCCATCTATATACACTATATAAATATTTAATGCCTAGAAATACATAATTGAGTACTTTCTTGTATAAGTTTGTGAGAATGTGAAGGTGAGTGGAAGTATGTGTATTTAGTGTCTGGATTTGAAACTACTTTGGAAAGCTGACATCTCCGGTTTATAAATGTAACTCATTTTTTTCACAGCTTCAGCCAGATTTTCTCATGGCATTGTGAGAAAATATCAATAAAGTGTAATTATTCTCTTGCTGGGCCTTATGTGCAGTAAATTTCCAGATAACCAAATTTTAAACAAGTTGAAAATGTCAGAAGGAACATGATTTTGGAGGATCTGGTGTTTGGGGTCTTCAGGTAAAAATTAGATATGCTAATTCCCTACAGAATCAAAAGATCTTCTGAAAAGAATCTTATTACTGCATTTCAAATGATCTTAGGTAACTCTTTTTTTTTTTTTAAACCAATGCACTTATGAGAGAAATCTGGTGATGATGAGTATAATCTTTACTCAGAGTCATTCATTACAGATTTACATATCTATATCTAATCATTTTGCTTCACGATTAGTTTTCAATAAGGCTTGAGTAAATCAACTCTGGATTAAAGATTCACTGTATGTCTTTCCTTGTCTCCTGACCTATGCTTTTCCTTACTACAATTATTTTTCTCTGAATGAACTTTTTTACTCAAGCACAATCTGTGTTGACAATGTCCTAACTGTAGATAGAGAATGCAAGTGAATAGGTGACAGGAAGGCAAGTGCAAGAACGCAAGAATGACAGAATCAATTCAGAACCAGTCAGTGAATGGGATCATAGACACAGATGTAAGGTATGGGTTGGAAATGAGGGCACCTTCTTTCAAGTCACTAGGAGGCATTTGCCCAAAGGTCAGGCTTTAATCCACATTTCATTCATTCTCTGGTGGAGGGAAGTAATAGTCCTTTCAATTATCCAGGCAGGATCAGAGAGGTTACTTGTTGACCCAAATCTCACAGCAAGTCAAAAGGAGATAAGGTTGCTTGACCCTATCACCAGTATTTTCCTTTTATCTACTTTACTGTCACATAGTTTTTATGTTACACTCAGAAGTAGGTTTTCTCTCCTTTCTTACACAAATATAGGTATGCTGTCTTTCACATGACAGGAGACATGCTCTGAAAAGTTGGATGTGAATTGATCTCTCATAAATCAAATACTGAAGAGAAGACTAACAGAACTGGCAGACAAGGGAGAAGGAGGAATTCGTTCAATTTCAAGTTCTAAAAACATACATAATACATTTTCAAAAAATGTTCAATGTTTTAAACAATTATTTAAAATAATATTTGAAGACACTTGAGAAACTCAAATGAAAAGGAGACTCACATAAAGTACAAAGTAACTCATTAATGTAAATAAACACTCTTGTTTAGTTAGATTTCCCCAACCTACAATTTTTTTTCCTAGTGTAGTATTTCCCAAATTGTGTTCCCAGGAGCTGGATATTAACAAGTATTCTGTAAAGGAATATTACAAAGTGAATGGTCAAATGAATTTGGGAAGTCTTAAATAAAATATTAAAAGACGTATTTAATACAAGACTTCACAGAACATTTAATTTGCTAATATGCACTGTGAATATTTAAGAGAGAGGGAGCAGTATTAAAAAGCTACCCAGGCCAGGCACCGTGGCTCACGCCTGTAATCTCAGCACTTTGGGAGGTTGAAGGCAGATCTGTCTCTACTAAACATACAAACCTTAGCCAGGCGTGATGGCAGGTGCTTGTAATCCCAGATACTTGGGACGCTAAAGCAGGAGAATGGCTTGAACCCCAGGAGGTGGAGGTTACAGTAAGCTGAGATCATGCCACTGCACTCCAGCCTGGGCAACAGAGCCAGACTCTGTCTCAAAAAAAGAACAAATAAAAAAAATAAACAGCTACCTAATATGTATATATATTATTAATTAAATATATAT
>NW_012109808.1:0-45132 GCF_000951045.1 Mandrillus leucophaeus | reverse complement strand
TCCCTGATTTTTATTCCCAAGGACCACTCCATAGGACAGATATTTAAGGGAATGTATACTGGGAACCAGCAGTCTAAAGATATTTTTCTCTTAGTGATACCTCAAATATGTCAGCAATTAATGTATCCAATGCTGGCCTGAAGGTGCAGTCCCAGTAAGCACATTTTTGTTTGTTTGTTATGAGAGGAAATATCCTTTAGGTATCAAATTAAGAAGGCCCTATTCACTCCCAGAGTTGAAAGTTCTATTTCCTTTATAACAAAAATAACATTGCTCAAAACAAATGTTTTAACGTTTCAAAAGTATTTTCTCTCAAAATTATTTACATCCTTCCTTCATGTCAGGCCTTTCATTAAGGCAAATAGCATCCAGTTCAGACTTGGTTTGATCTAAAAGAATATTTAGAAAAAATACAAAACCAAACAAATAAAACTTAAACATGGGTACTTCAAAAGGGTCTCTTAATTGTTACTCTTAATTAAACTTTCTAGGAACACCATGGGACTTTTCTCTAGAATTTATCTGGAAAAGCTTGCCAAATTTAAGTCTAATCCTCTTGTTATAAAGTTTCTGATCAACAGACACACACACACACACACACACACACACACGCACACATAGCAGTTATACTACAGTAAAAATTTCTGGACTACTGCAATTTTCAAAGGAACTGAAGTTATTCCAAGAGTTTTCTGAGGTAGAATATGATCAAGTTTCTCTACATGGCAACTGAATTAACTGGAGTTCATTATAGGCTCTTAGAACCAAATCACGGATTACTGTATGTTTATCTGTGTCAAAGCTCACGTGATATAAAGACCGGCACAAGAAGGCAACAGTAGATTAAAGAGGATCTTGCTAGGCTAGGCAGCACTGGGCATATCAAGTTGTACTAGACTGTATGTGAAAGAACTTACCGGCACTTTCCCACTGAACCCTGAGCCCCATTTAAATTTTCATATTCAGCACGTTGCACACAGTTGACCTAACCATATGTTTATTGAAGGGTAAATGTAGTAATGAACTAGGAATGAAAGAATTTCACCTAGATTAACAGTCTTAGAAACTAAATCTCTAATGAGATTTCAAGTCAATAAAGGTGGTTGGAGTGCTGTGAAGACTTGCTGCTAGAACTTACTAGTTAGTAAGATTGACTAACCTATGTTTTCAGAGAAATGTAACAGAATTTATGTGACAGAATATTCATGAGGATTAATTAGCTCATTTTGGGAAGGTACTTTGAGATCCCCGGAGGAAACATGAAAAGATTTTAAGTTGTTTATATTTAATGAATCACTATCTCAGTTATCTAACTAGACTGTCTCAACTGCTACAGTATTTATTTTGGTGCATAATAAATAGTTATGCATGTATGACAACCATTATACCTAGCACATTATGTCATAGGTTTAGATTTTATGCCTTGTACTTGATGAGGTGCTACAAGAAAACTTTAAGGTAGAGGAAAGTTGGATTCTTGCACTTGGTTTGTGTATCTGCAGGATGCTGATGGTGAAAATTCCTTCCTGACCATTGTGGGTAATCAGTTTATTCCCTGAAGCATGAGATCTGATTGCCTTTACCTGTACTTCACACACATGCAGTATATTGGATCTGTCACCCTAACTGAAAGAAATTCTGATGTGGTACGTGAAATTTAAGGAATTTCTCAAACTAGAAAGCCAATGTCACTAGAAGT
Organism: Mandrillus leucophaeus; assembly: GCF_000951045.1. Taxonomy (NCBI): domain Eukaryota; kingdom Metazoa; phylum Chordata; class Mammalia; order Primates; family Cercopithecidae; genus Mandrillus; species Mandrillus leucophaeus. The sequence continues at coordinate 43,433 of NW_012109808.1, read as the reverse complement.
GAGCAACCTGTAAGGGAATTGTAGGAAGATGTGGTACTCTAATATATTTAAGAAGCTCGATATCCAGGAAATATGAAGCATTTTTTCCCACAACATTCAAAAGAGAAGAAAACGATATTTGGGGCTGGGTAATTGATATGGATTTTTAAACTTTTAAGAATGAGATTCTGTTCTGAATAGAATTTCAAGCTAATATACACCTACATATCAACTCACTCATCCTGCATTTTGTTCCTTAAAAACTGACCTTAAAATGTGTTTTAACAAGGCTAGATTAAAGAAATGGGGATGAACTTGGAGCGCGCGCACACACACACACACACACACACACACACACACAGAGAAGTGGGAAGGGGCAATGATTCCGGATGCCATGGGATCAAAACTGATAGGCTCAATTTTCACAGCCACAGCCAGACAAACGCAGAATCAAATCCAGATTATTATATTCTGCTGCCATGTGACCTGGACCAAATTACTTATGTTTCTTAAGCCTCAGTTTTTACCTCACAGCATATCAAATATTTTTTATGTTCCCTCCCTTTCCAATTACTTCCCCAGGTATTCATGCCCTTATATGAGACCAATAAAGTAGTAGCTAGTTAAAAATTTTAATACTAAGTATTTTAAAATTTTCTTTTGCACTTAGCTGTTGAAATCTTAACTTCCCTCTCCTATCACCCCCTAGACCTACCCTACCATCACCAGTTTAACATTTTATTTCCAAAGAAATGGTCATTTTAATTGCCCCAAATAGAGGACTACTATTTCATAAAACAAAAGGCTGCTGACTTACGCTTTAAAAGTAGTTTATTTATTCAAATCAAAGCATGTTTCTACGATAAGCTAAGCAACTGCTAGTATTGACAAAATTGAGAAGTTCTTCCTTTTGCTAAATTAGCAGAGAAGTCAGAATATATTGACTATTTAATCATTGAATGCCTCTGACTCTTACCTTTCAGTTCTGAGCTACATGGTAACCTTAGTCCTTAAGTCTGAGGGAAGTATGCCTGGAGAAACAAATTAGCATTGCTATCCTCCATCTATCTGACAGATGAGCACCAAATTATCCTACTGAAACAGGGAGACACTTTTATACCAAAGTTAACTACAAAATGGGTGTGAGGTGGGGGATGGGAAGGATATTTGGTTTTCCTTAATTATCTGTTTGCTCATCGGTGCCACTCATCACTATGACACTAATAGGCACCCACATTGGCTTAGACTAAAACTTAGGAGAAATAAATGCTATCTCAGCCTTTGACTATTAGGAAACTAATCATATTAAGGGAATAAATGGCAACTGGTCTATTCAGATCCCTAAAGTCATTTTAAAGAGCTCTCTTTAGCCTCAGGGTAACATTTTACCAAGTTCTTCTACCCAATAAAATAAAAATACTGAAAGCAATCAGAGAGAGTCAAGACAGCCTGATGGCATGATCCCAGGAATCAAATTGTTTAGTCTTGCTTTTGAACATCTTGCTCTGAAATAAACACTACTTTTTTTTTACCTAAGGAGTGAGAAAGTCCTTAGGTTTCATTAATCAAGAGTTATAAGATACTCTAGAATATTTTAACATACAAAATAGGTGCCTTAAATAAACATAGCTGATACTACAGTGGTTCATAACAGTTTCTGAACATTCTCAGTAATTCTTGTGTGCTAAGAAAAGGGTAAAAGGCAGGACAGTTATTTTTCTCCCCATTTTACAGATGAGTAAAAGGAGACTCAGAAATATTGAATAGCAGGAGGTCACATTACGAGCAAGTATCATGACCCCTTTGAGAACACAACCTTCTGGTTTCCAGGTGAAAGTCCTCTTTATACTTTAGAATTCTGCCTGTACCTGCCGGAGAGAAAGTAGGCAGCAGAACAGAGAACCACAAAGATGCTTGCTGCATGAAACGAATTAATTAGGATACTAATTCACCAAATAAGAAGTGTTCCTTTGTGAATCATCAAAACCAGTGAACTTTTCAATGGAATGAGCTTCCAAGCTGTGGCTACTTCCATGGAGATTTTAAATTTTAAACCAGACCAAAAAGGTTTGTTTCAACCTATGGCACTGCTTTATGTGGCTAACTTGCAAGGTAGAAGGTAGATTGATGCCCCACTTACTCCAGTAGTGAACATAATGACTGTTGCTTCGACCTTCTTGAGAAATCTTCAGTTTATGTAGCTAAGATGCTGATGCTGTGCTAGAATCTTCAGGCTAGGCAACCCTCGTTCGTTTAAAGACACAGACGGGGACCACCAGGTCTCTCAGCACCGAACAATGATAGGAGAGTGTTGGTTTGGTTATGTGAGGTGGTGATGCCAACAGAACACGTTCCTCTCACACCAGCCTTCTTTCTTCAAAACCATTACCCAAAAAATCTACCCTAAATTCCCTTTGGAGAAAAAAAAATGAAATATTTCAAGTCTATTGTGTGATTTTTCCCCAGAGCCTTTTTCTTTTCCAGATGCTACTTTGAAATGCTCAGGCTCAAGTCCAGATACAAAGTGCAGCAGATTGCTTCATTTAGTTACTCCGAGTCTCATTATGGCTCACCTCTGGGTATGTAATCAGCCTTTTATTCACCTAACAGGATCGTTCTCTACTAAGGTGTTCATTTAAAGATGTTTCCCCACAGGGTCCATCTCTCAGAGAGCTCCTGGGAGTGCTGATAGGAAGCGTGTGCATGCTGAATATTCACAATTGCAAAAAAGTTACCCCTGCCATTAGGTCTAGCGGCCCTTCAGCTAGTCCCAGGGTTCTGTGGCTGCACTAGATCTACACAGCACAGGCTGGTTGCTGGCAGCGCAAAGGAGGAAAAAGACAGAGACACACTAGGACAAGATGGACAGCTGGCAAATTATATCCAAGGAGGCTGCTGTCCACTGGGAGAGCAGTCCTGGCTTCCTGGGGTAATTCATCTTCCTGACACCTCCCCTTCCCAGGAGTTAGTTTTCGCCAACATACTTTCTGCTCCCGACAAACAGGACGGATCTGTCTTTACTCCTCCATCCCGCTGACAGATAGAAAGAGTCACCGCTAGTGTGTCTTCAGCTTTTTCCTTCTCTTATGACACTGCTATTTATCTACCACCCAACTTATTGATAATTATCAGAGACTTCCGGGAGTGTGGTGATTAGATAAAAGAATCTGGCTAGAGTTGGATGGTACTTTATATTGAAGTTTCCCAGGGCTGTGTGCCCCTTCAACCCTACTTTGAATCAAACAAATGGGAAATGACTAAGCTAAGCCTAAAACCAGAATAGATGCTTCAACTTGGAGATGTGTGATCAATGAAGTATTAAATTTTACCCTAATTAAACTGATTTTAAAGGCACAGAAATCTTATAAACTATGCTTAATGGAGAATAGAGAACATACTATTTTAGATGACCTCTTAATGAAAAGAAGAAACATTCTATATTTAAGATGTTTGCTCAAGCAAGTATAATGTTGATGTAGGGAAGGAAAAAAAAGACTATGATGGAAATTTGATTAACCTGAGTCCAAGTCCTGGATGACCAGGCTGCTAAATATTTGTGTGATTTTAAATCTCTTCCTTAACCTCTATGGGGTTTAGTATGTTAGTCTATAAGAAGGGGTTTGTAACCAGTGATCTCTTTGTTACGTTCTGGGACTGAAACTCCATCTGCAACCTCATTTCGAAAGTGATGTGCAAAAAAGTGTAACACGTATGCCAATACTGCTCCCTTCTAAAAAAACTAAAAGGTGAATTTCAGCAAATGTGTAATGCAGAAAGAAATATGGTATGTTTACATTTCTAAATGACTATCTACTTTTTAGTAAGAAGAACTTTCAAAGTTTCCCAAACGTAACACCTAAATGTAAATCTCCTCTCTTTGGAGACCTCAGGCAGGCACCAGCTGCAAATCAGTCGGCTATAGCTAACGCATTTTACTAATGAATCCAAGGCACAAATATACCCTTTCTCTCTCTCCATATATATGGAGAAAGAACTCAAAACATGTTGGATGTCCCTTTAATTATCTTTACCTACCAATTGCCTCTTCTAATACTTTGACAATTCAGCGTCCTCTAATGTCAGGTAGGAAGCTATTTCTGGTGAAGCAGTTTGGCATTAAACCTTTGTTTTAGTCAAGTATCTGATTGGCATTGCAACATTTGTTGTATTTGTTGGTTCATCACATCTAAACCTAATGCACTTTTTAAAAAATTGAACAGAGTTCCTCACATGATTATTTTTAATTTTTTTTTTAGATTTTTAAATAACCAATTGTTTAACATCCCAAAAAAGTATTCCAATTGTTTATCCCTTCTCCTTGCCCCTATGAATTCAAGCACAGGAAGCTTTATCAGTGAGACTTCTACAACAGAGCCCCTAAAGGGATAAGCTACATGGCTAGCACTTCAGGGAAAGCTTTTGCTATCTCTCAAGAACTGTCAGAGGTCTAGGAGATCACTAACATCAGTTCCCTTAAAAAGGTCCTCAGCTAACAGGCAAATTAATTTGAAGAAATTTCAGGGCAGGCAAAGGTATCTGAATGCATAGGTCGTTCTATGATACGCTGTTTCTTCTTCCTTTAATGTGAGTATCCTGTTTGCTTTGACCTATTTAAATCGTTAGTTGAAAAATATCCTTTCTATTGCTTTGGGGAAAGATGTCACTGGAATCTGTTTAACTGTCACATGTGAGGTCAGGGCCTGTCTTACCATTTGAGACATTAGGTAAAGAGGCAAGAGAAGAAAGAAAAGAAAGAGAGGAAGGGAGGGAGGGAGGGAGGGAGGAAAGAAGGAAGGAAGGAAGGAGAGAGAAAAAGAAAAAAAGAAAAGAAAAAGAGAAAAAGAAAAGAAATCAGAGAGGCACAACAAAGTGGCCCTATCAGAATACATACTGCCTTTGGTGATCTAATGAGGATGGGTACAGTCCACCAATAGAAAGTTATTCATTTGGGTTAAAATGAAACCCCTTGACAAATAACAGACATGCACAGAAATAACACATTTAACCATTTGGTGACATTTTTTTTAATCAGACTCTTTCCAAATCGAGTAAGCTAAAAAGTTGAGTCACAGCCAAACAAGATTTAGGATACAACAATTTCATAATGCAAAGGGTAAAAAAAGTGTACATGTGACAAGGTAAGAAAACACCAATCCATGTAGGGAAGTATTAAACACCAATCCACATAGGGAAGTATTAACACGAAGGTATAAGAGATGAAAAGAAAATGATGCACCGAAGGCAATGCCACCAAACAGGACCCTTGAGCATCAGAATCACTGGTTTATTTCCAGTGTCTAGAACAATGCCAGGTACCTACCAAGTGCTCAGTGATAAGTGTTACATAAATGGTAGACTTTCTTCAAATAAATGTGTGTGTGTGTGTGTGTGTGTGTATAATAATGTTACATAAATGAATAGACTTTCTTCAAATAAATTATATATATAATGATGAGTGTTACATAAATGAATAGACTTTCTTCAAATAAATTTTAATATATATAACAAGTGTTACATAAATGAATAGACTTTCTTCAAATAAATTTTGTATATATATGTGTGTGTATATATATATTTTTTCAGTTTAAAATGGATATAATGGATGTAGGCCAGGCATGGTAGCTCATGCCTGTAATTCCAGGACTTTGGGAGGCCTAGGCTGGTGGATCATGAGTTGGGCGTGGTGGTGCATGCCTGTAATCCCAGCTATTCAGGAGGCTTAGGCAGGAGAATCGCTTGAACCTGGAAGTTGGAGGTTGCAGTGAGCTGAGATCGTACCACTGCACTCCAGCCTGAGCAACGGAGTGAGATTCCATCTCAAAAAAAAACAGAGAGAGAAAAAAAGGATGAGAAAAAAGAGGAAGAAAGCCAAAATATGGCTGAAATCTGCATTGGAAAACTAAAAATGGTATGTGTCCACATTTGGTATAAAGTCATTAAACGAAGCTGAAATCAAAATGGCAGGCAATGCCTGTTTACCCTGAGGCTTTACCAGTAATGTGCCTCTTAGGCTGTTTATAAGGGGCATGAAAATAGAAGGTGATATGTGAACAGTGTCATAAATACATGAGATGAAACAATTCTGTGGATAAGTGGATGGAATTAAGCAAGGAAAACTTAAGTTAAAATAACTTCTGATACATTGGGTTTAAGGGAACAAATAGAAGAGAAACAAGAGGAACTCACAATTAATGCGCTCAAAGTTAGGGCCAAAAAATAGCCCTGAAGATAAGATGCTAAACGATTCTATATGGTCCTCCATGGTATCTATAAAGTAATTTATTGCTTATCAAAGATATGTCAGACGTTCTTATATCAAATATTTTCCATTAAGTAGATTTAATTTTTAATTTCCGAATCAGCAAGTTTATAAAAGGATAAATATATTGCACATATTATAGGCAGCTTGACTTTCTCTTTTTGCTTGTAATTGACATTTGCTATGTTTTGATAAAGCTGTTTCCCCTCTCACAGTTCAGTTTCTCCTTCTACTCTGTCCTGATGGAGAGTCATGTTGCTTAGCTGCAGATAACCTGTGGAAGGAAGGATCATGGCTCCTGAAAGATGTCCACATCCTGATCCCCAGAGCTGCAAGTATGTTAGGCTACATGGTAAAAGGGAATTAGGTTGCAGGTGGAATTGAGGTTGTTCAGCAGCCAACCTGAAGAAAGGGAGATAATCCTGGATTATCTGGGTGGGCCCAATCTAATCACACAAGTCTTTAAAAAAGGACAAAGAGGCAGAAGAATGCAGGCTTTGAAGATGGAAGAAAGGGAACATGGGCTAGGAATAGAGCAAGCCTCTAGAAGCTGCCAATGGCCTTCAGTTTTCAGCCAGCAAAAATACCCCAGATCTCTATCCTTCAACCACAAGAAACGAAATTCTGCCAACAACTCAAATGAGTAGAAAACACGTGCCTCAGAGACACCAGAAAGGAACCCAAAGTGGTTTATGGAACACTTTAATTTATTTTTATTTATAAAAATAATTTCAACTTTTATTTTAGATTCAGGGGGTAAATAGTGTTGATGCCTTGATTTTAGACTAGTGTAACCCATAATAGACTTCTCACCTGAAAAGTCTAAGATAATAGGTTTTATGTTGTTTTAAATTACAAAAGTTGCCGTGATTTGTTACAGCAGTGCTAGGAAACTAAAACATAAGCCAATTGTGCCATGATAATTCCTGGGAATCCCTACCTTTTAGTACTATATCGAGAAAGACAGAGTAGAAAGAAACCCAGAGTAACACTGAGTTAAGTGCACATGAGACTATCTGTGGCCAAGGAGGGAAGCTCTGTGATGAGGGACAGTTGCTTCCTTCTTCAATGTAAAGCAAGATACTTTGCATGTAAGGTTACTTTGCATGTAAGGATCTTTTTTCAAACCAGAACCTGTCCAACCTGTCTCAGTCCATTAAAGTGCCTTGGGTATTGAGCAGATAGAAACTGGCAGCAACACTGACATCTGGAACAGGCGGCTGCCAAGAGCTCTTTTTATGACTATTCCTCATTAGGCTCCCTGCTTCTTGGATTCCTGCCTCCATATCTGGCTTCCGAAATCTAGTTCTGGCCACTCCACTTTGGTGACCTCTATGGATGCCCCTCAGTGGCCAGCTGGGCTCAGCAGCCTCCTTGACTCCTGTATTAGTTTCCTAGGGTGGCTGTAACCAAGAACCACAAACTGAGTGACTTAATAGATTAATTTTCTCACCATTTCTCATTGTTTTGGGGGTCACAGTCTGAAATCAAGATGTGAGCATGGCCATCATCTTCTAACTTTTGGTAGTTGGCAGCAATCCTTGGTGGTCTTTGACTTCCAACAGAGTAACTCCAATCTCTGCCTTCATCATCACTGGCCTCATGTGTCTGTGTCTCCACACAATGTTCTCCTCTGTGTGTGCATCCATCTCTGTGTCTCTCCTCTTTTTATTATAAGGATACAAGTCATATTGGAGTAAGAGCCCACCCATCTCCAGTGTGACCTCCAAATAAGGTCACATTCTGAAGTTCCAGGAAAGACATGAATTTTGGAGGAACACTACTCAACAAAGTATAATTCATAACTCTGAATAGGTCCTAGATTTTGGCATCTCTTTAAGCTAAGGTAAGTGATTCCCTCTGTCCACCATTACTTTGGCTAGTCAATGCTGCCCTGTGAAGTAATAACAATATGTAGAATATCATAGGTAAAAAACTAAACTAAATCGATAACTATATTATTATATTATAATTGTTAAAGTTACAAATGACTTTATATATCCTCAAGTGATTCACATTTACCTCATCTGTGCCTCACATTGACAATGGTAATCCAATTCTCACTATCTCTATTTTGTAGTAGAATAAACAGAAACATACCAAAAAAGAATGCATTGTCCAAAAGAGCAGAGTTACCTGACAACCAAGTAAGACTAAAGACATCCTGACTTCTAGTCCCAATCTCTGAGTGTTCTTTCTACAATCATAGTAGGAAAAAAAATTACCCTAGCATCTACAACTGTTTAACGAAGACTGTTCCCAAGAATTGAAAAGGACATAGTGATGATCTATCTCATCTCTTATCACTGCCATAGTACCTACATGTCCTCTCTAAGTTGCCCTATTGCCAATGATTCCTTTTTCATTCTTTTTTTCTATCTGAGAATGAAATAAAATAGGAATTCAGAACCAACATATGGTAACATCATTCCTCCTTCCCTGTCATACATAGAACATATTTGAACATCATCGTAAAGTCACATGCGATAGATAGTTATTAAAACACAGTCGCTTAAAAAAACCAGTTATACAAAAAATTCAAAAGTCTATGTTTGCCATAGGCAATCCCTTCTGTGTTTTAAAATAGTGCTTTGATTTATTATCATCATGTATAATGTTGATAATCTGTAATAGGTTGCAGCAAAGTGCTAAAAAATGGCTAAACTATAGATTTGATTCTTGAAGGGAGCAGAAAGCCAGCTGTCCTGTATTTATTTCCATGATCTCAATTACTGCTCATAGATCAGGATCACCATCAGACCACATTCACTTGAGTAAATATGATTTTTTTCTTGTAAGAAATGTGATTTTAAAACATGACATTCCCATTAAAAGTATATAATTGCTCATAGGGATAAATAACTGCATTCCTTCAGATTGTCAAAAGAATTTCTAAAAGAGAAGATGGCAGTAAATTTCTAAAAAAGAAAAATGAGTGTAAATGAACACGATAGGAGAATACTGAAACAAAAAGTTAGAAATGCCTAGCAGGAACCTGCACTTCAACAATCTAACCAAGATCATTGAAACATTAATGTAGAGGCGAAAATCCGTAAGATAAATTCAGCAGAGTAATGAACCATGCCCATGACTCCAAGGTATACTTCTGACAAACTCTTTACATATTTGGCTTCTGCCTGTCCTTCTCTTTAGGTAGAGAATTGAGATGCAAGTCTTCTGGCTCTAACTTTTGGTGAATTTGCTAAGACTTCCTAATCACTTTCATTTCACTGGAATTATTGTGAAAGAGGAAGTAAGTGCAGGTCAGTTTTCTAACCCAGATGAAAGAAGAAAAATAGAAGATAATCTCTAAGTAAGATTACTAAGGCTTTGGTTATTTCACTGTCTAATTCTACAATTAAAAGCATGATATAACTGTCAAGAGAATGAAAAGATAAGCCAGAATGGGAAAAATATTTGAAAAAGACATAATGATAAAGGACTGTTATCCAAAGTATCTTAAAAACTCTTAAAATTCAACAATAATAAAATAGCAGATGAAAAATGGCCAAGGCTCTGAACAGACACCTCACCAAAAAAGAAATACAGATGACAATAATTATATATGAAGATTCTCCGTATCATTTGTCATTAGGGAAATGCAAATTAAAACAACAATGAGATACCATTATACATCAATTGGTATGCTCAATATTTAAAACACTGACAATATTAAATGTTGAGTAACAGAAAGCCCCATCTATAGATTGTGGGAATGAAAAATGGTACAGCCACACTGAAAGACAGTTTGGCACCTTCTTACAAAACTAAACATACACTTATAATACAATCCAGCAGTTATGCCCCTTGGTATATACCCAAAGGAGCTGAAAACTTATATTCACACAAAACTCTACACAGGAGTGTTCATAGCAGCTTTATTCATAATTGCCCAAACTTAAAACTAACTAAGGTGTCCTTCAGCAGGTGAATGAATAAATAAACTGTGGTATATCCAGACAAGGGAATATTATTCAGCAATCAAGAGAAATGAACTATTGAACCATAAAAAGTAAATTATAGATTCAATGCTATCCCCATCAAGCTACCATTGAATTTCTTCACAGAATTAGAAAAAAACTACTTCAAATTTCGTATAGAACCAAAAAAGAGCCCGTATAGCCAAGAAAATCCTAAGCAAAAAGAACAAAGCTGGGGGCATCACACTTCCTGACTTCAAACTATACTACAAGGCTACAGTAACCAAAACAGCATGGTACTGGCACCAAAACAGATATATAGACCAATGGAACAGAACACAGGCCTCAGAAGTAATGCCATACATCTACAACCATCTGATCTTTGACAAACCTGACAAAAACAAGCAATGGGGAAAGGCTTCCCTAATTTAATAAATGGTATTGGGAAAACTGGCTAGCCATATACAGAAAACTGAACCTGGACGCCTTCCTTACACCTTACACAAAAATTAACTCAAGATGGATTAAAGACTTAAATGTAGGACCTAAAACCATAAAAACCCTAAAAGAAAACCTAGGCAATACCATTCAGGACATAGGCATGGGCAAAGACTTCATGACTAAAACATCAAAAGCAATGGCAACAAAAGCCAAAATTGACAAATGGGGTCTAATTAAACTAAAGAGCTTCTGCACAGCAAAATAAACTATCATCAGAGTGAACCGGCAACCTACAGAATGGGAGAAAATTTTTGCAATCTATCCATCTGATAAATATCCAGAATCTACAAAGGACATTAAAAATTTTACAAGAAAAAAACAAACAACCTCATCAAAAAGTAGGCAAAGGATATGAACAGACACTTCTCAAAAGAAGACATTTATGTGGCCAACAAACATGAAAAAATGCTCATCGTCACTGGTCATTAGAGAAATGCAAATCAAAACCACAATGAGATACCATCCCACACCAGTTAGAATAGTGATAATTAACAAGTCAGGAAACAACAGATGCTGGAGAGAATGTGAAGAAATAGGAACGCTTTTACACTGTTGGTGGGAGTGTAAATTTGTTCAACCATTGTGGAAAACAGTCTGGCAATTCCTCAAGGATCTAGAACCAGAAATACAATTTGACCCAGCAATCCCATTACAGGATATATACCCAAAGGATAATAAATCATTCTACTATAAAGACACATGCACATATATGTTTATTGCAGCACTGTTCACAATAGCAAAGACTTGGAGACAACCCAAATGCCCATTAATGATAGACTGGATAAAGAAAATGTGGCACATATACACCATGAAATATGATGCAGCCATAAAAAAGGATGAGTTCATGTCCTTTGCAGGGACATGGATGAAACTGGAAACCATCATTCTCAGCAAACTAATACAGGAACAGGAAACCAAATACTGCATGTTCTCACTCATAAGTGGGAGGTGAACAATGAAAACACATGGACACAGGGAGGGGAATATCACACACTGGGGCCTGTTGGGGGGTGGGGGCTACGGGAGAGATAACGTTAGGAAAGATACCTAATGTAGATGACAGGTTGATGGGTGCAGCAAACCACCATGGCACATGTATATAACTATGTAACAAGCCTGCACATTGTGCAGATGTATCCCAGAACTTAAAGTATAATAAAAAATATATATGTGTATATATATAAAAATATGGAGGACACTTAAATGCATGTTACTAAGTAAAAGAAGCCAATCTGAAAAGGTACATACTATATGACTCTAACTATAGAACTTTCTAGAAAAGGCAAAACTATGGGGACAGTAAAAAGATTACTTGACAGTTGTTAGGAAGGAATGGGGAAGCAGAGCACAGAAAACTTTTGGGGCAATGAAACTATTCTGTAGGATATTATGATGGTGACACATGAAAGTAATGTACAACACCAAAAGTGAATCCTAGTGTAAACTATGGACTTTGGGTGATGATGTGTCAATACAGTTTCATCAATTGCAAAAAAATGTACCACCCAGGTATGGAATGCTGCTAATGGGGGAAGCTATTATGTGTGGTGGCATAGGAATGAGGTTTATGAGAACTCTATACTTTCTGCTCAATTTTACTATGAACCTCAAACTTCTCTACAACATAAAATCTATTCAAAAGGAATAAAAAAACCATAGTAAACAAAATATTAGCTGCCTAGGAAGCCTCTGTTTTCAAAGTCTTTCAAGTGCTGAAAAATGATTTCTCTGATGTAGGCAATAGGCTTTAAACAGAAAATCAGATCTTAATCTCAGTTTGCAGATGTGAAACTAAGAAATAAAGATAGCATGCAGTTTTCCAACATAACGTGAAAGGTAGAGATATTTGAGCTGGTAACTATAAACAACATTCCATTGTAGATCCATTGCCGTAATTATAAACTCACTTCAGCTATATGACCTATAAAATAACTTCTCATAAGTATACGAATAAAGCAAGGCAGTGGGAATTTGCTTAATCTTAAAACCAATGCTGCTTGAATGTAACACTCTGAAAGGTAGTGTTTATCTTGCTTTTGCATACTTGTTCCCATTTTGATGGGAAAACAACTCTGCCTCTATAACATCACTAAACTAATTTGGGTTGAAGTGGTACATAATGCAACACAATCATAGAGCCACACCATTCTGGCAAAACTGTGTTGGGATGCTAAAATATAATTATACGACCATCAGATATAGAAACAAAAATAACTGCCTATTAAAAGTTGTGAATCCTTGCATTTTCCCTTCGAAGTCCCAAACCGGTATGTGGAATCCCTTTGTAGAGATCTCAAGCTATTCCAGTCTTCTTAGTATTTCAGTGTACCTTCAGGGGAAAGCCTTTAAAGATGATAAATACAACTTGGAAAAGTCTCTCTGCTTTACTTAGTAAATCTTTCCACCAAAGCAATGCTTATGACAGAGCCAGATCTTGCTTCCAGGTTGTACTAATGGTAATGATAACATTATGAATAAAATATCATTCACTGGCCAGGCATGGTGGTTAACACCTGTAATCCCAGCACTTTGGGAGGCCAAGGAAGAACAGCTGCTTGAGGCCAGGAGTTGAGACCAGCCTGGGCAACATACCAAGACCTCGTCTCTTAAAAAAAAAACAAAAAACAAAAAACAACAACAACAAAAAACAAAGTAAAATTAGCTGGGCATGTGGTGCCAGTAGTCTTAGCTCCTCAGGAGGCTGAGGCAGGAGGATTGGTTGAGTGTAGGAGTTCAAGATTACAGTGAGCTATGATCATGCCACTGCATTCCAGCTATGAAGTAGCATTTACTGAGTGCCCACCATATAAATCTATGTGTTTTACTTACATTTATATACTTTTAAAAAGTAGACCTTATTTTTTAGAGCAGTTTTGGGTTCACAGCAAAATTAAATATATATTTTTTTCACTTCTACCAGCACCACCCTAAAATAAGACACCATCATAGCTCACTGAGACTATTATAAGAGCTTGCTAACCAGGTTTCCCCCTTCGCTCTTGCCTGTTTATATACAAAATTAGTTCATTTACCACCTTGCTACAAGTTTTATAAATGCTGATCCTGAGACTTACAATGAATCCCAACTCCTCTTCCTGGCTTACATAATCAGTCTTCTCTCTACCTGTCCAATCTTACTTTTCTCATTCTCCACTGCATTACTGATTAGATCCAGGCTCTCTGGCCTTTTTTGTTGTTGTCCTCAAATAAACCAATCTTCTTTTTGCCATAAGATTCTTTTGCATTAATAGTTCTCTGACTTAGATGTGCTTGTCTGGTCCTTGCGGAGCTACCTTCTATCGTTTGAGTCTTAGACTTGTCCTGTTCACACTTTTTTGCTACATCCTTTTTTATCCCAGCTTCTATCAGAAACCGACATTGTCTCCTCTTCTTTAACTTTCTTATTGCCTCTCTCTCCCATTCTGCTAAGTGTGGCTGTCTTGTTCATTCCTAAATACTCCAAGTACAGAACACAATCTTGGAATACTCATGTGCTCAAAGGTTTCCTGAATGAAAGAATGAATGATTTTAATTCCTATAATAATTTTCTGAAACAGGTACTCTATTTTCTCCCAGTTTTTGGAGGCATCATGAAATAAGATTATTAAAGTTATTAAAAGGTAGCAGAGCCAGGATTCAAACCCAGATCTGTCTGAAATCACAGCGGATCTGTCCAGCAGATTGACCACACAATCAAGAAAATGTGTTTATACACAGGAACGTTTCAAATGCTTTCGGGTGCAAATTATAGAATTATCCAACACCTGGTTGAAACAAAATAGAAGCATTCTACATTCTTAGAAGTCAAAATTAGAGCAATTATGGGGTCAATATTTCAATGGTTCAATGATATTATCAAGGAAACAAGTCCCTTTCAGCTTTCTGCTTTGGATATTGTGTGTGGACTCTATTTACACGTCAGCTATGAATCCAACAGTGTCCTCTGGGAACTAATCTGTTGAAGAATGAAGAGGCAAATGAATTTCTGTTTAGATCAGAATTTAGATCTTATTGATGAAAGTTCAATCATGTAACTAAACATTATAATTAAACATCTTTCCCTGTTTCGCACATTTTACAAACTGTTTAAAGCAATAGTTCTCAAGATTGACTGCACATTAGAATCACCTAGGGAACTTTTAAATGTTGATACCTGGTCTATACCTTAGACCAATTAAATCAGTGTTTCTGGGGGAGGAAGCAGGGTAACAGACTTTTTTGTTTTGATTTTAATTTGTAGATGATTACATTGTGCAATAAAGATTGAGAACCACTAGAACATCACTTCTGTATGCTAACCTGCCTGGATATTGCTATTTCCACTTTTTGATAATTCACTAACTTATCTTCTCACTTATATGTTCCCATATGTTTCTTATTTTTTCTTCTATGATATTTGATATGGTTTGGATGTTTTGTTCCCTTCAAATCTCATATTGAAATATAATCCATTCTGTTGGAGATAGGGCCTGGTGGGAGGTGTCTGGGTCATGGGGATGGATCCCTCATGAATGGCTTGGTGACCTCCTCTTAGTAATGAGTGAGTTCTCTCTGCAGATTCACATGAGATTTGGTTGTTTGAGAGTGTGGCACACCACCACTCCTCTTGCTCCTATTCTCGTTATGTGACGTGCTGTTCCTGTTTCGCCTTTCACCATGCGTAAAACCTCTCTGAGGCCTCACCAGAAGCTAAGCAGATGCCAACCCCATGCTTCCTATACAGCCTATAGAAAAGTGGGCCAATTAAACCTCTTTTCTTTCTTCCTTTTTTTTTTTTTTTTTTTGAGACAGAGTCTTGCTCTGTTGCCCAGACTGGAGTGCAGTGGTGTGATCTCAGCTCACTGAAACCTCTGCCTCCTGTTTTCAAGCGATCCTCCAGCCTCAGCCTCCCGAGTAGCTGGGACCACAGGCAAGCACCACCACGCCTGGCTAATTTTTGTATTTTTAGTAGAGATGGTGTTTCACCATGTTAGCCAGGCTGGCCTTGATCTCCTGACCTTGTGATCCACCCGCCACAGGCTCCCAAAGTGCTGGGATTACAGGTGTGAGCCACCATGCCTAGCCTAAACCTCTTTTTTTTAAAATAAATTATTGAGCCTCAAATGTTCCTTCATAGGGTCACAAAATGGACTAACACAATGTCCCTATAACATTCATTAAATAGTTATAGTTAAATAAGCTACACAAATAAAAAAGGTAATGTTGATTGATCCCCATATATTATCTTACAGCATTTTTTAGAAAGGTGAAGAAAGACAGTGTTTTAAACATAGACCACTTTAAAGTGAACTATCTTACATTAGCAAGATAAAGTGCCTGATACAATTCTCAATGAAATATTATAAAGGTACACTATTTTTTACTCTTTTATAAGATGACCAAACAATATTGTAGAGAAGTATATTTTTCAAAATCAGATGTAACATCTTCCATCCAACATGCTCTTTTGCAATGTGACTTTGCCTCTCCTGCGTAAAGAAGTGAGGCTCATTTTTTTCTCCCCTAGAATCTGTTTGGTCTGAGTGATTCACATGGAACCAATGAAATGTGGTAGAAATGTAACTGTGTGCCTCCAGAGGCTAAGTCAGAAAAGGCAATGCAACTTCTACCCTTCTACCTAGTTCTCTTGTAAGGCTCCCTTTCCAGATACTTCCTCTCAGGACTTCTCTCTCAGAAGCCCAGCAACCATGCATGAAAAGCCTGAGCCACATGGAAAGCCACACTGTCTCAGCTAAGTTCAGCCTTCAAATCATCCCATTCCAGGCTTAGACACAGACACATGAATAAAGAAGCCTCCAGGTAATTCTGGGTCTCAGTCATGCCAGTCACTTCTAGCTCCTCATTTCTTCCCAGTTGAGATCACAGATATCAGGGAACAGAGACAAACCATCCTCACCATCTTCACTGTGCCCTGTCCAAATTTCTGGTCCACAGAATCCATGACATCATAAAATGCTTGTCATTTTCATCCACTAAATTTGGAGTGGTCTGTGACACAGCAATGGAAAACCAGAATAATCTCTGGAGGAGTCACACCAGAAAAAAACGCCAGTGAAAACGTTTATCTCTTTGAGTTTTGTTCTTTTATTGTTTCTACTTTCCAACTTTACAAAATAGTTTTCTAACATTTACTTCTATAACTTTTACCAATCTGACCTATGTATATATATGATATGGTTTGGCTGTGTCCCCACCCAAATCTCATCTCGAACTGTAGTTCCCATAATTCCCTCATGTTGTGGGAGGGACTCAGTGGGAGATAACTGAATAATGGGGGTGATTTCTCCCATACTGTTCTCACGGTAGTGAATAAGTCCCATGAGATCTGATGGTTTGATAAGATGAGACCCCCTTTTGCTTGGCTCTCGTCTCTTCTCTTGACTGCTGCCATGTGAGACGTGCTTTTCACCTTCCACCATGATTGTGAGGCTTCCCCAGCCACACACATGAAATTGTGAGTCCATTAAACCTCTTTCTTTTGCAAATTGCCCGCTCTCAGTTATGTCTTTATCAACCACGTGAAAATGTACTAATTACATTATACATACACACACACACATACACACACACACACCCCAACTCCACAACTTCATTTTCCCTCCCTATTGTTTCTAAGTGCAGTTGAATTTATGTAATCATTTAATAAATATTATTTGGCAAAGGTACAAATATAAAAAATATGACAAAGCACTGCCTTTAAATAGTGCTGGGATGAGCCATCAATATTGTGGAGCTCCACAGTTCCAGGAAAGCTCTATCTTTAGGAAAGCAACAATAACTACAAAACAGAGCTTTCTTTTGAAAAGAATCTTCTTAATACAGGAGAATATTTTAGGTCCATTCTGTTTAATATCCAGTAGCACCAGTGCCAGTCTCAGTATCTCTGAGGAGTGCTAGTCTCCAGAAGGAATTAAAACATATCTACAGTTCAAAATAGAGACTTTCCCTAACCTTTCTGGACCTTGAGCTCACAATGTGTCCCTAGAACTTTCAATTACCATTATCTGCCTCCTGAATTTGGAGAAAGTATGAAAGAGGAAAAATAGGAGGAAGGAAAATAGTTTTCATACAAGTGAAAGATTGAATGTTAATGGAAAGTTCAAAGAAATGAGAAAACTTCTAAGAACAAATGAAGAATTTGTGACTGAAAATATCACCAAGCTAACAACCTCTGATAGAGCCCCTGTCTTCTTCCCACAAAAGCACTGACAAAGATAAGCAAAAGTGTAAGTCACACAACACCATGGAAACCAAGACTTATATCCTATTCACAGAACTGGGAAGAAATTATATGCAGCTGGATCCACATCCAGATTTAGCAAAAAGGTAAGTAAGTTGTTTCTTAATTAGTTTTAATTGACAAATGATTATACATAATCTATCAGGCACATGGTGATGTTCTGATACATATAACGTATAGTGATGAGATCAGAGTAATTGGTGTATCTATCATCTCAAATATTTATCATTTCTTTGTGTTGGGAACATTCAATATCCTCCTTCTAGCTATTTGAAACTATATAATACATTACTGTTAACTATAGTCATCCTAACTTGCAGCATATTTCTTCAGATTCTGCTTTCTGACACAAAGACCACTTTAGAATCAACAAAAAGGCAATTTGACTTCCCTCCACGTTGGGCCTCTAATGCACAGTCTGGGCACTTTATCAACTAGAGATGGGACAGCTGTTTTTCCTGTGCCAGTGGTAAACCTTCCAGGTGACCACAGAATTGTCCTCACTGCCACCTTCTCTCTATATATTCTATGAGACAGTAATATGTAGTAATATCTAATGTGCCACAGGGCAATGCATGCATTACTTTCATAATCAGAAAGACTTTTTAAGAAAATTTAACTGAGAGCCTCCTGAAAAATAGATATTATGACAGAGTTCAATTTACATATTATGACAGAACACAGCTATGTGTTCTACACCAAGCTTAACTATAAAGCATTTTCATTTCAGCATTTTTTCATGAAATTAATTGACTTTGAAGGGACTAAAAACACGTCTGTAGGACTGATCTCTTAGAACCAAGTAACGTAGCTTTCCAAGAATGGAAATGCTACCTGGTCGTGTGAACACTTTACATTATGACCATCACAAGGTTCAGTCTCTCCTTCTGGAACTGGTGCCGACATTTTGAAAGAGTGAGAGGAGACAGGACTTGGGCCCATCAGGGAAGCTCTGTCACATGAGTTCTAAAATGTGCTGCATACTATTTTAAGAATCTCCTAAGTTCTTCCTTGTTCTTTTAATTGTTTCTTTGAAGTAGTTTGTGATACGATGTATTAAAAATGCCATATGAAAAGGATCACATTGTCTTTTTACTGTATTATGTCCTGCCTCCATAAATTTATGTTGATTTCATGAGCATGACAAATTAAACTTGTTAATAGAAATGGAAAAACACTTTCAAAGTGTACACGAAGAGAAATCTGGGGTACGTTCACTTTTTATAGTTTCTTAGGATCTCATCAATAAGGCCTACTTAGACATTACTTGGATACAACGTAAATAACACACCTGTCCATCTATAGAGGCATACACCTTTACCACTCACTTTGGTTTTCTCTTCTTAGGTATACTTTAATTTTTCTAAAGACAGGGGAAAAGTGGAGGTGGGGAAAAAAAAAAACACAAGATAATGTTCTTATAGTATGTTTTCAGAACCACAACTTCTGCTAGCTACTGTAAAAATACACTTGCAACCTGAAAAAAAAATATTTTATCTGAACTAACTAGTCAATTTGCCCAAACTCCAAGGTAAGTTTATAAACCAAATTGTAAAAATGCAATGAAAGTAATCTAGCCCAATACTCTCTGAAGTGTGTTCTACAGAACTTTTGTCCCTCAACTGCTTCTAAAACAAAAAGCATTCCAAGGTCAAATAAATTTGTAAAATAGTTGTATACTATATGTCTCTCCTAGAGATTCAAAATGTGAGTGAGGATTTTTTTTTAAGGCTCTGAGAAGGCCTGCAATGAAAAGACCTACTTACCTTTGTTTTATCCAGCATTTCCAACACTCATTTGAGCACAAAACCATTTGTGTATGGTTTATGTGTTTGTCTCCTTTTGAGGGGCATATAGGAAGCCAGCTTAACTGTTTATTATATCCATATAGTGAGGAAGAACTGCCTCATTTAAAACAACAGGTATAAAGTATAGGTATTAACAGGACTGGCTTCCTCTAAAGGACTTCTCAGGAGCAGATGGGAACAGGGAAGAAGATGCAGTGGTTGGGATTTTTTAAGATCCTTCTCATCTCTGTTTTCATAACACCTTCATCCATCTTTCCTGTCCCTTTTCCCCCAGGCAAGTTAATGGATTAGCCTAAGAACACAGAGTATCAGAGGCCAAAACTATGCACCGGAGAATATACTGTAGCTTCATATGTACAGAGGAATAAATCATTTCACAATCTTTCTCCAAAGAAACCTAGAAAGAAAAATCACAGACAAGGGGATTTGTCCTTTCGGTGGTTATTACCCATAGCAGGTGGTGGAAATGCCAACAGTAAAATCTGCACTTTGGCAACTAAAGCCGCAGCCCAAACACAATGATGCTCACAGGGGCTCTGTCTGTTTTCCTGGCTGCTGAGACAATACTAACATCCAAATGGTAGCAGACAAATTATCGTACTTGTTCCCTTTGCCAGAGATTCCTGAACATGCACAGGAAGTTGCCCTTGAAGCCAAGATTGGAGAAAGAAAAAGTAGAATGAAGGAAAAAGAAAAATATCATAAACAACAGCTATTACAACATAACAAAACAAAAATAGGTCTCTTGACAAGTCCAACCTCAAGTGTTTTAATTCCTTAATGTTCAGAGCAATACCAGGGAAAATTACACTGTTACTGTAACAGTGAGGGTAGGGGAGTCTTATCTGCAAATATCTTTAAAACGTGTTTATCTTGTTTTGGATTACACTGATAGACTTCACAAAAATTTTGTTTTCAGGACTTGGGTTGCTTTTGAAATTCATGAAGACAAGGATTTTGAATTCCCTTGGAATAGCTACTGGATGTTAGTAATCAAAGAAGATTAAGCCTCAATTATTGAAGACTGTAGAGGTGACATAACAATTAAGAGGACAGGATTTAAAATCAGATACAACTGGATTTACTTCTGAACTCCATCACTTACAAGATGTTTAACCCTAGAGAAAGAACTCAATCTTTGGGGTCTCCTGTTTCCTCATTGATAACATGAAATAATAATACTTCACTGTGTTGTGAGATTTCACTTACATAAGGTGGACAAAGCATTGAGTTCAGTGCCTAGCACACAGTAGGCATGTAATAAATGGCAACTGCAATTCTCATCATCATCTTAGAGATGCAATGGGTTAGTGATTCTTTTCTCCAGCATTAAACAAGGAAGTATTTTCATTGCTTCCCAATAAAAACAATTTAACATTGAGCACTTGTGATGTGCCAGTCATTCTTCTAAGTTCATTTTATGTATTGATTCATAATTCATAATTCACAATGACAATATAGAGAAGTACTCTTAATAGCCCCATTTTAAAGATAAGAAAACTGAGGCACAAAAAGGTTGACTAGTTTGCCCAAAGTCTGTAATAGCAGGTAGTGGGGTCCGGACACAAATTTAGGCTATTTGGTTCCGAAACCTGTACCATTGACAACTGCATATGAAGAAATTAACATACTTGTCCAAAGAAATGAAAATATTATTTTGAAGGAGAGTAGAGATCACATTTTCTATTTATTTTGCAATAGGAATTTTAGATTTGAGTAAGAAGGCAATGAGAGCAGGTGGCAAAAATAACCAAGTGATGAAATTTAAAACAGAAAAGAAAAAAAGGATCGTTTAAAGAGCCCTGTGTTTCTCCAAGCTGTACAGGGACTACCAGCCCACCAAAGAATAGCACAATCCCACCAGATACTACAAACAGACTTTACAGGATCAAAGTATCTCTATTGTTTTGTACTAGCTGAGCAATTTAAAATAAATGAATTAGAAAGTGACAAAGTAACTTAGATCCAATCATCATTGTTGCATAAATAGCAAATATGCAGAAGTCAGGAATGTTTATTATAACCAAGGAACTCTATATGAAACCTCAAATAAACTTTTTGAAGACATGAGCTTCCTAAAGAAGTTGGTAGACATTTTTCTTAATGAGACTAATAAATAACATCTCATAAATTCAAGCCAGCTAAGTTTCTACTGAAATAATTTCTACTGCCCACACTCAGTAGTTCAAATTAGATGCAAGCTAGACTATTCGTTGCACAGATTCTCACTGATGCTCAGAGGAATTACCCAGAACGTATAATAGATCCCAAATGGGTTTCTTGACAAGACAGAATTTGATTATCTTGTTCATTTATTCAACATTTTCTTAATGCTTCCTACGTGCCAGTTACTGTAAGTGCTGGGGATACCATAGAGAAACATATCTGTCCTAGTGAAACAAGCATATTCTCCTAGTTAAAGTGTGTATTGTAAATCTTTAGCACTTGATCTCAAAATATCTCTCAGAACACCCATTAATGGACAATATAATCTTAAGAGAAGTTGACATTAGGATCTTTAATAGTTCTGCTAAGACTTTATCCATGGAAGACAGGGACTGAAGAAATTGATTAAGATGGTTACCCAAGGGTAAAACCCTTAAGGAAACAAAGAGAAAAGTTCTAACAAACTTATCTGTAACTGTCCAACACCATTAAATAGCAACTCAAAATCAAGGGGCAATTCACTTACGCTTATAACCAAAGGACCAATGCCACTGATACTCTAATAATTGGTTCTTCCTCGCTTATCTTCATCTACAAAATTGAGTACCTTAGAGTTACAAATATTTCTTTGGCCTGTATGCAGATTTTGTCCCTTAACAGTGTTGTACTACAGACTAACAGCTGTACATAAATAGCAAATAGAGAACTTGGGGATTTAAGAGGACCAATATTTATTCATTAATCACTCATTCACAGATTCATCATATATAGACATCTTTCATGTGCCAAGAACTGTTTTAGGTCTTGGGATAAAATGGCTGGTATAAGAAAGAGCTCTTGACTCCCAGAAGCATATATTATAATGGGGAGACAAGCAATAAAGCAATAAACAAAGATAATTAGTAAGTGCTACGAAAACAAGACAGAGTAATGGGATAGACCTTGGGAAGACTATTTTAGATAAGATAGTAGGAAAACTTCTCTCTAAAGGTAACATGTGAACTGAGACTTTAATGATCTCAATGATGACACGGAATGAGATTCTCTCAAACACTAGAAACTTTACTTATGGCTCAGAGAATTTATAACACTTTACCCATTGTGACTTTTGGAGAAGTTTCCCTAGTAATTACATAGCAGTGCATTATAGACAGACTGAAATATACCCTTGATTCCCTCTTGTAAGGAAACAGGTGATTGGACCTCGGTTTTGTTTTTTTTGTTTGTTTGTTTGTTTTTTATAAAGACTGCTAGGCAACACCTTAAAAAACTCAGAGGTTGCTAACTAGCAGTTCATTACTTTAAAAACTTTTCACACCAGGCGCGGTGGCTGATGCCTGTAATCTCAGCACTTTGGGAGGCTGAGGCAGGCGGATCACAAGGTCAGGAGATTGAGACCATTCTGGCTAACACGGTGAAACCCCATCTCTATTAAAAACAAAAAATTAACCAGGTGTGGTGGCACGTGCCTGCAGTCCCAGCTACTCAGGAGACTGAGACAGAAGAATCGTTTGAACCCAAGAGAGGTGGAGGTTGCAGTGAACCAAGATCGTGCCACTGTACTCCAGCCTGGGTGACAGAGCAAGACTCCATCTCAAAAACAAACAAACAAAACTTTTCACAAAAGTCTTGCTATGTTGTTGGTGGGAATATAGATTGGTATAACATTCTTGGCAGGAAAACTGGTAAAATGTGCTGAATTTTTTTCTTAAAGTATACTCTTATACTGGCAATTCTGCTGCTGAAAATTGATTATAAGGATATAATTACAAACATTTTTACATAGTTTAGCTATAGATATGATTGATAAAACATTTTTTGTCACAATAGAAATTGAAAAATAACTGTTATATCCAATAAAATTGAGTTAATCAGAGTAAGTTGTGCTATTTCATATAATAGAATATAGGTAAAACACCCGAAACAACACAGAATAAGAGCTCACTGAATATCAGTTGCTATTATTAATATTACTGTTACTTAGTCATAGAAAATAAAAGTTTAGATGAATATTAAGGGATTCAGGAAGATATTCAGAGACATCGCAATGAAGAAATATTCTTGGCTAGAAAATCTTTGGTAAATGTTTTAATGTTCTTAGTGTGAGATGTTATTTGTGCCCTTTTGGCCAAGAAAGTAAAAAATTGGGGTACAGATGTTCTTGGCTCAGCTTTAGAAAAAAATGAACCACGATGGCATACAGCCTAATGAATGAATTCCCATTCTTTAATCCTACCTCATATGCTCATTTCCATAAATGTAGGAACTGTCCTGGATTAAGTGACCCCAAAATTTATCATCAGAAGAAAGAAAGCCCCAGAGAATTAGCTTTGCCTTCAGAAGAGTTTAAACAGTTTTGAGCTGTGGGTTCCAATTCTTTCAGAGATACACAGTCTAATTACTTCAAATAACACTCTTTGGGATAGACCCAAAATGTAGTCTTTCTTTCTACAAATACGATAATCTGGTTCCTATAAGGTATGAAACAATCACCTTGTCCCTTCCTCTTTATACCCTCTGGGCAAGTTCCTTAACTTCTTAGTTTCCTCATCTGTAATACTGGAATAATAACGTTACCTACTCCACAAAGAAGTTAAGAAGATTCAATGTGTTCGTATTTTTAAAACATATAGAACAGGGCTTTTTATATATTTGTTAAATAAAATTTAAAATATATATCCCATAAAAACTTTAGACCAGCTTCTCAGTACTATACCTTCACAACTGAATTATCATCAAGGAGCCATAGGGATCCCCTGCATCAACAAACTCAGAGGCTTCCAAGAACAACTCTTATGCATATGCAGCAATCCCCTGGGACCTTGGTTCATTCTAAGCAGGATCTTTAGTGGTAGGCTGTAGCAGAAAGAATGGGTCAAAGAAGTAAAGAGAGGAGGTACGGAAGTAGAGAGGGTACATTCCAGTGGCAATTTCCCTTATGCCACTTGCTCATCTTCAAAGTGGTTTCCTTATTCATGTTCTCAGATTTAACTCTGCTTTCTCACTGCCCCTATTCTGAACTCTGCTGCAAATTCCCTTTCCTTGCACCAGTTGTTAATATGAAATCCTCAGAAGGGGAGTCTCATTTTCCTCTGAAATGTTTGCTATTCCTACTTTAGTCTCTGTTGTCTTATTATATCCCAGATTTCTATTCACGTGCACTTTTGATTTTCTCTACAATTGAAGCTAGTATTTTTCGAAGACAAGTTGGAGGACTGGCTATGTCATCTTCACTTGGGGTGGGGTGGGGGTTCTCAGATTCCCAAGCTCCATTGCAGACCTACTGAATCTGAATTTAGTACTCAGGAATCTGCATTTATTTAAACAATCCTAGGTGAAGCTAATGACACTTAGGTACTGAGAACCATAACCCAAGGAACTGACAGAAATGAACATGGGGAGGGGACTTGCAGAGGATTTCTCATTGATGCTAGCAGGTGAAAATACTTTCAAAACTCACAGGGTTTGTGAGCCTACCTCAGAGGCAAGAGGGCCAGGAAGCAGCTGGGGAGGGATGGTGTGTTGGGAGACACCATGCTAGATGTGGGAAAGTTTATGAACAGGCTAACGTCTATAACTTGATCTGGTAGGAAAAGGAGCTGAGTGTTTTTTTTTTTTTTTTTTTTTCTTTTCTACTAAACATGTGAATGAATTTCACAGTAGTAATGAACACTAAGACTTGTACATTAGTTTCCTGGTTATGCGCATTGTGTTCTGCCTTTTTAATGAGATAATAAGGTTATTAATTAGGCCTAATATTTGTATGTGTGCTTATTGAGATTAATTGAAAATTGAACGTTCTTCAACATTCAAAAAGAAAAGAAAATTTTTAAAAAAGAGACACCAAACACTCCTTACTAGCTAAAGATAGTCACAGTTCAGAAAGCAGCACTGGGATGTTATTGACAATAACTCATTAGAAAAGGTGTTGGAAAGGCAGGGCTGTCACAAGAGAAGGTGATAACAGTTAACATTTCTAGAGCATGCCTACTCTCCAGGCTAGCCTTTAAACACTTGCATACTTCAGCTCATGGAATTCTCACCACCCCTCTCTGGAGTTAATAGCAGTTGTATCCCCAGTTTTTCTTTACAGTCAAGAAGAGATGAAGGACCCTTGTCATTGACACACAGCCAGTAAGTGGCACAGGCAGACCTAGAGCCCATGCCATCTGATTCTACAGCCTGTTCTCTTCCTTTTGTGATTCAGTGACCAGGCTCCTTCAGCTGAGTTTTCTCCTCTAGAGAATGGGGATATGATATTACCTGCCTCAGAAGACCCTTGTAAGGATTAATACGTGCAAATACTTTAAGAGTGTCTGGCATGGTAGACACCATATATACATTTGCTATCATTCATCATCATCATTATTAATTACTAATGATGAGTATAACTTGATACAAATTAACTCTAATAATTTATATATTAGTAACTGAAATTATTATGTATTGATAGTCACATTCCATTTGGGCAGTGATATAACAAAAACAGACAGAAAAATGAATGTCTTTTATAAGGGCAGAATGGCGTGTTCCTCCATGCATGTTCTTCCAGACAAGTTATTAGAAGCATCTGGCATGCTTGTCAAAAATAGGGATTCCAAGAGCCTTATCAGAGACCTACAACGATGAGGTACCAAAATTTGTATATTCAGGAAGAGCCTAAGTGATTCTTTTAAACACTGTGCTTGAAGTTCCTTGAAATAGAGGCAGAATTAAGTCTAGCAACATGGAGAAATAGAAGAAAAGTTAGTTGTCAGACAATCTACAGATCCCTCTGCATGTATAAGTTATATATCTTAAAGGCATATATAGTTAATCCTACCGGGAGGTGGTATTACTGGATTTCTGTCATAGGACTAAATGATTTCTGACTTGATAGAGTTTGTACTTATAATGTAATTAAATAATTTCCATACCATTATGCTCTATTAGGACTGAATTAATCCAAGCAATAAAAATACAATAATAATGGTGA
Organism: Mandrillus leucophaeus; assembly: GCF_000951045.1. Lineage (NCBI taxonomy): Eukaryota > Metazoa > Chordata > Mammalia > Primates > Cercopithecidae > Mandrillus > Mandrillus leucophaeus. The sequence continues at coordinate 16,585 of NW_012109808.1, read as the reverse complement.
TGGATGATGGTGGATAAAGATGAATGGTGATGATAATTATCAGGTACTTGATGTTTTACATCAAAATTATACTGCCCTATTTTCATTAACTTTTTGCTGAACTATGGTGATAAGATTGAATAACAAACTTTTTAGGCAGCAGTTCAGAAGGAAGTCCATCTTAATTGCTCTACTTATGATGCACTCTTGTAGACCTCTAGTCATCTTTGCTGGTGTATCTATTGTAAGGCTTCTTAGCTCAAAATTATAGTTTTAAGATATATATTAACAACACCAATGTTAATTAGAATTGAAAAATACAACTAACTGTTAAATAGATTGAATGAAGAATCACAAAAGCAGAGCCACCATAAAATTCGGTTCCCAAGCTACAGGGCATTCCATTTTCAAGTACGAAGCAGCAGCTAAGGAAAAGTTACTATTTGTGGCAATTATAAATTTTAATTCCTTGTCCAATGTCCACTTGGCTCGCACTACTTCCCCAAATCAACGACAGTAAAGTGTCAAGGAAGAAAAATTTTTCAGCCTTTGAAACATAAAAGGAATCATTGCTGACACAATCTACAATCCCGAAATATTTAGTAAGCACAAAGGGACATCTCAGTTGGTAATGCTCTTTAGAGAGAAGAATGTGATACCACCTGCCAAAGGGTTGCCAGAAGAAAGCGACCAACAAAATCAAATGTGATGCTGTGTGTGTACATATACCAAGTCTCAGCTGTGTCATGCTTTCAGGACTGTCCAAAAAGCAGTGATTTCTAAGGAGACCGCTAGAAAGGAACCTGGACGCATGCCCTTCGTTTTCTTCCCTGTGCATAAGTACCTCTACCTGTGCCAGGAGAAGCAATCAGGAGTGTTACATTCAGGGTGTTTTTCTTCCATATCTACCCAACAGCTGCTTGGTTTCATGGACAGTCACTGGAGGCAGCCCACAAGAAATACTCCTACAAATGTTTAATTGATGATGACTTAAAATATGAAAATGAGCATATTCAGACAATCACCCTCACAAGGAATATGTAAACACCCAAACACTAAACAAGGCCGTTTCTCTTATGCCAAGATTCTGATGCTGCTTTATTTGGGCAGGCAAATGTTTCTTTTTATACCCAACCCTTAACTGAATGCTACCTATACTAATAAAATGGGTATTTTGGTGGTCATTTTTCTACTCAAATCTTGGAATTTTTCATAAAATCCCTTACTTTGCCTGGTAACTGTTGCCATATGAAGCATTTGTTGGAAGAGGGAGGGTGAGGGAGAGAGAGGTAACGAAAGACAAAACCAAGCACATTTGGAAAGAATAACTGGCACTTCCACATACCAGAGCAAGCAAAAGAAGCTTCACAATTATAAATGTAATTAAAATAACCATCTCTTTTTCAAGCACCATCAGCACCTGACGGGAGCTCTTTGTAATGGAAATCTTTTTTTCTTTGTTTCTTTCTACTTACATATTAAAGCTGCAATCTTACTTGCGAGTGGGAGTATGAGTGTAGCATGGGTCACACATAGGGGGATGTTGGCACTGGCTGGCACTGGCTCCCAAGAGCCATTTGATTGGATATATTGCTACCCAACTCTGCCTTCCATGATGCCATGGTGGTAGCTCAAAAGTTTTGGTGGGAGTGTTTAACCAGAGAAATCATCAAATGCTCCAAACTAGAGCTTTTTCTCTCAGAAAGTCAATTAATTATTAAGTAAACATTTGCCAGCACTCCACTGGTCAAATGAGTCATTCTTGACAAATATCTACAATTATAACTAAGCACCTACTATCTGCTAAGAATTTTACATGTATATCATATTTAGTCCTCACAACTAGCCTTAAGAAGGTGCATGGTACCTGTTGTTATCTCTGCTAGACAAGGAGACTGAAGCTCAAAAATTGAGTTGTCTATTATTACAGAGCTTTAGCACACATTTTGAATCAGAAATCTACCTCCATATCACTATATAACGCTGGCATCCAAGGTTACTGGGTTATTAGATCCCAGAGAAAAATGCTATCATAGGAAATCTTGACATAAACATGCTAATTGACAATTAACATTGTGACTAGGACAGAAAGATGTGGCCTGTATATTTGAGAAATTCTATATGGGGCATACGTAGGGGCATGCTGCAGGGATTTATACTCTGTACAGCCCTAATTCATTTATCTCTTGCTCTAATGAAGACACAAACGGCATGTTTATCAAATCTATTGATGCCACAAAACCTGGAGGTATATATATTATCTTGCTTGTCTGTTGTGTATGTCTATGCGAACTATCTAATACCCTTTTTTGAACAGGTAAGTTTTGCAAAGCTAAATAAATAAATGAAAAATGTCATACGTAGCAATTGAAGGAAAGAGTATTAATCCTGAAGAAACAATTTCTGGAGGAGTTTGAAGGCTGTCTTCAAATCTGGAGTCTGCTCTGTAGAAAATAATCTCCATCTTCCTCCAGGCAGTGAAATTAGACCAATAAAGGAAAGGTATGGAAAGAAAGATTCCATTTCAACAGGAGGAGTTTTCTAGTAAAAGATAATGGACACCAGAATTGCCATAATCAAAAAATCAAAAATCAGTAGATGTTAGCATGGATGCGGTGAACACAGGACAGTTCTACACTGCTGGTGGGAATGTACACTAGTGTGGAGATTCTTTAAAGAGTTAAAAGTAGAACAACATTTTGATCCAGCAGTGCCACTACTGGGTATCTACCCAGAGCAAAACAAGTCATTATACGAAAAAGATTCTTGCACACGCATGTTTATAGCAGCACAATTCACAATTGCAAAAATCGTGGAACCAACCCAAATGCCCATTAATCAATGAGTGGATAAAGAAATTGTGAGAGAGATATATATATGAAATATGGAATGAATTAACAGCACTTGCAGTGACTTGGATGAGATTGGAGACTATTATTCTAAATGATGTAACTCAGGAATGGGAAACCAAACATCGTATGTTCTCACTGATATGTGAGAACTAAGCTATGAGGACGCAAAGGTATTAGAGCGATACAATGGGCTTTGGGGACTTTGGGGGAAGAGTCGGAGGAGGGTGAGGGATAAAATACTACAAATATGGTACAGTGTATACTGCTCGGGGAATTGGTGCACGAAAATCTCACAAAACATCACTAAAGAACTTAGTCATGTAACCAAATGCCACCTGTACCACCAATAACTTATGGAAAAAAATAATGTTAATACCTTAAAAAAGATGTATATTCTCCCACAAAACAGGTACATGTCTATTAGACTTCACACTAAGAATCCTTATTTTCTCAGGTATGGAACAAAGACAACATGAGAGCAATCATTCTTCTGCCTACCCCCCAACTCTTCCTATACACCTTTTTCCCCCTAAGGAAAGGTATAACACTGAGCCTCCTGAAAACCTCTTCAGGGACAACACAAGCCACAGAGAATTTCTGTGACTCATGTTTATCTTGGGCATACCCTCAAGCTCTAGCTCAATAAACCTCGATTGATTGGGGGGGGGGGAAGATAATGCACACTTCATTCCTCAGATTACTCAAGGGAAGCCTGGAAGACCTCTCTCATGGAGTAATGGTTAAGCATACAGGGTTTGGACCCAGGTTTAAATCCTAACTCTATGGCTTACTAACTGTATGAATTTAGCCAATTCTCATGTGCTTCCTCACCTGTAAAATAAGGATAAGAATAGTACCTGTTTAATGAGTTGTTGTAAATATTAAAAGAAATATGTAGTGATGTAGAAAGTGCTTGAACAGTGTCTGGCAAAAAGTCAATGCTATGTAAACATTCGCTCTTATGTTGTCAAGAGAATTACTATTTTGGCTTAAATCAGCAGCTTTATCAACTTTAGTAGTTTGTTATTTTTTTTGCTTACTTAACTTCCCCTTGGAACACAGTGCCAAACTCTTAGTTGGCGTGCAACAAATACTGGTTGATGAATTAATACCCAGAGTCTTTCAATCATCTTTATTAAGACTGTCATAAAAAATGATAGAATAAATTCTAGAGAAAGTGGAGGCAACATTCACTAAAAGGCCAAATCCTGCCAATCTCAGAGCTTTTAATATCACTAGGTGTTTCTGAATATATTAAAATAAATAAAATATCACATCCTTAAGAAACAGCCCAACAGCATGGCCCAAAAGGCCTTGAGTTTTAACAACATTTTAAAAATAATATTGCTAAGTTTATATCTTAGTACATATTTTTTCATCTTTGCTTTCATAAATTCATGCAAATATGAATTGAGTTGGTATGTGCCAGGCATTGGCAATAAGCGATAAATGCTACAGTTTCACCACTTTATCCATCAGTTTTCTTTTTTGGAAAGATTTATTATTCAGCTATTAATTTTGATAACTGCTCTCAGGATACAAATGATGCACATAGTTGTTTCCAAAAAGGTCATCATCATTTCATTCTTGAATTGTTTTCCTAAATAGGCAAACTTGATATCAATATTGCTCACTGACTCAAAGCAGTGACTTCAATATACATTTTAACCAACTCCCAGGAGCTGAATTTGACTCAGTCTGCGTCATTGTCCTGGGAAGAAATGACCATAAAGAAAGCCTAAACTTCTTAGTATTATTTAGCCTGAAGAATAAAAGGCTAGAGAGGAAAAATTTTGTATAATACATATTTCCAAAATTGAAGGATTATTACTTGAGAGAGAGTTGCCATATGTTCTTTCTGTCCCCTGAGGATAAACAGAGGAAAGTCAAAAAACAACAAAAAACAAAACAAAGCAAAAGAAAAACCAGCTCACAGGAGAGCAATGGGGATTTCAGATAATGATTTAAAAAAGAACTCCTGGGTAACAAGTGCCATTGAATATCAGAACAGGTTAGCAGGAGACAGTGTGAAATCTCTTACTTCAAGAGTATTAGTTGTATGTACATTGTTTTCCAATTTGTTTTACCACCTGTTTTCCTATTTTTATTAATGAAGGAAGAATAAGAAAAACCTAACTCATTCCTTCCCAGAGATGTGTTTCTATGGACAAAATGATGACTCTAAGAGACGTTTAGTACTCCTTTTCTTCTTCATCCCCAGTGATCACCATTTCCTTCCATCTTCATCTCCAGATGACCCAACTGGCCTTCAAGGCCCAGGTCCTCTGTCTGTGCTGAGACCCTCACTATTCCACATATTGCCCCACTTCTACAGTTCTTCTGACCACACCTCCCCTATTCAGTGTTTCCTTGCTTCCCTGTTATACTCTCATCATGGATATACCAAACCCTCTAAGCAAACTTCTTTTTTGTGGGGTATTGTCCATATCTATGAATTCAACCATCCTCTTCGGGAGACTAACTCGCAAATCCACAACTTTAGCTTAGCAGACTCTCTCAAACTCTAGTTCAGGATTTTCCCACTGATAAATGGGTATTCTCACTCAACTATTTCATAGTCATCCAAACCTCAAAACTCTCACCTTCAAAACTAAAGGTTTCCTCTCCTTCTCTTGGATTTTAAAATATGTCTCATTGATACCTTCATTCTCTTTATGTACCAGCCTTCAAAATGTCTCCCTTCTTACCCTTCTCTGGATCTAGGAAACTCCCCCAGCCAATGACCTCTCAATTCTTGTTCTATTATATTGCACACATCTCCATAGTGACCATCAGTTGTTCTCAAAATATGTACTGAATAGAACTCAAGGTTCTACCTCAGCATTCCAGGCCTTTTATAAATTTTCCCCAAAGTATTTTTCCACAGTTATCTGCCATTTGACATCTTTCTACTTGAGCCAAATTTATATTCTCACATGTCTGGAATAGTGCTGCTTCTGATCTTTGCTCAAGCTGGGCCCCCGTCATGGTTTGTCTGTCTGAATCTTATTCAGTGTTGTCCAAAATCCAGTTCCAGGTCAACTTTCTTTTGACTACCCCAGTGAATAGTGGTTGTCTTCCTCATCCACATTTCTACCTCTATCAGTTGATTTTCTCTTAACACATCACCTTAAATGGTCACTTGCTTTTTTCTCACGTTTTTCAACATATAGCTTTTGTCGACTTTCAACTGATTGCAAATTTTAAAGTGTGAACTCTGGTAATCTTTATATCTTCTCCCTTAAAAATAATGTTAGTGAACATTGTAGTTTGTTTTTTCTCACCTTTGATCCTGAGTGTGACTTCTTTTGCTGTCATCAGGAAATCACAAACAAAAGCCAACACATTAAATGTTGTCCTTCTCATGGGACTAGTAGATTTTATTCATCATTTCACTCTAGAGGGTATTTAATTCCTGATATAAAAAATGGAAAGGCATGAGACAAAATGAATAAGGTAAAAAAAGAGAGACAAGAAAGAAGAAACAGAAAGAGAAGGAAGACAAAGGTGAAAATAAGAAGGGAAAGAAAGAAGTCCCAAGTTTTTGCTTGTTTTTGTTTTTGTTTTTTTAGTTTAGTTTTGTTTTGTTTTTAGATGCAGTCTCGCTGTCGCTCAGGTTGAAGTGCAGTGGTGCGATCTCAGCTCACTGCAACCTCTGCCTCTCAGGTTCAAGCGATTCTCCTGCCTCAGCCTCCAGAGTAGCTGGGACTACAGTCACATGTCACCAAGCCCAGATAATTTTTTGTAATTTTAGTAGAGACAGGGTTTCACTGTGTTAGCCAGGATGGTCCCCATCTCCTGACCTCGTGATCCACCTGCTTCGGCCTTACAAAGTGCTGGATTACAGGCATGAGTCACCGTGCCCGGTCAGTTTTGCTTTTTCTCAGTTTGATAACTCAGAAATTACTTGTAATCTTTCTCACAGTTCAATCCCCATTTTAGAATATCAGTCAAGAAAAGCATAGCTCATATCAGGTGTTCTCTGGAGATGACTCCTCAGACTCAAGATTTCGAAGTAAAACAGCTAACAGCTTCACTTCTACAATAAAGCAAGTTCCTGCCCCCATTACATTGACCTAGTTGAATGGAATTACTGACATTTAACTTCTGTGCATCATAGTTAAATTTTCATCTAGGAAAATTGCCTCGTTGGTTCCCTTAACTTCTTCTATCATTACATTTATCTCCCTTTAGCATTAAGAGTAATGCACATCGTTCAGCTGTGGCATAGCTGTCTAATGAAGCAAATTATATCACTCTCACTAAATCCATCAAATCCAAATACTAAAAAATGAAATCCTCCTAGTGGTATAAACAAACTGGTTTTTAATACACAGAATATCATAACAGATTGTCCTTGGCTGTTCACTATACTGTATACTCTAACACTTGTTGGTTTATTTACAATGTTTCTTCTAAAAAAAGAATTGATCAAGGGAAAACAGCCAACTTCAGAATGTTTTAAATCTACATTACATAATGTCAAAATAACTTTTAAATATATGCAAAACTGAATATTTGCAATTCAAAACAAGAGCACATAAGGGGGAAAGAGAACATGCTTCCATTTCATATAAATCACATTAGAAAGAAGTTATTTGGATTATCCATATTTTAACAGACTCACAGAGAAATGTGTGGCAGAGTGGAATCAGAAATGGAATCTGAAGATGGGACTGAATTACTGCAATCTCATGATAAAACTTAAACAGATGTGGAGCTGCTTCTTACAGATGAGCAAAGAGTAGTTTCTTGAGATGGAATCTACTCCTGGTGAAGATGTTGTGAACATTGTTGAAATCACAACAAATGATTTAGAATATTACATAAACTTAGTTGAAAAAGCAACGGCAGGTTTGAGAGGATTGACTACAATTTTGAAAGCTGTCCTACAGTGGGTAAAATACTATCAAATAGCATCACATGCTATAAAGAAGTATTTCGTGAATGGAAGTCAAAATCCATGTGGCAAACTTCTCCGTTGTTTGCCACCCCAACCTTCAGCAACCACTGCCCTGATCAGTCAGCAGCCTTCAAAACGTGGTTAAGGACACCAAACCCAGCTGATGCCTGGCTTGAGTTTTTGACAGTGGAGTTAGTGACAACAAAGAGAATGAATAATCAGAGTTCATTCAAACATTCTTTGAGATTTCCAGTAAGTCATGGAATTCAAAAAAAAAAAAAAAATACAGATACAGTAAGAAAAGAAAAAGAGAAGAAAAACTATAGATAAGCCACCCAAAAGTCTTCCTACTAAGAATCTAGTTCAGATTTACTAAGAATCTTGTTCTGGGTAAGCAGCAACTGAGAACTACACTCTTATTACCTCTACTCCTAGCAAAATTAACTAATTCAAATAATCCGAATGTCATTAATGTGGTACAAGACTATTTTTGTCTGTTGTTCATTCTCTTATTTTCCAGCTGGTTACAACAGGGCTATGAAGTCATGTTTGCCTAATTTGACCTCATGCCCTGACAAGCATGCACCTACCCAGGTTTTTAGACTGGGACTTGAGAATGTCAATATGGCATTTTTCTTAAGTGGATATAAGGAAAACCTAAGAAGGAGAATTTCCATAGAGACATTTGGTCCAGTAAGCAGCCAAAACTAACCTGTAAAAACAGAAAAGAATATGCCCAAGCTAGCAGGCTGGACCCAGAAATAGGATAAGGGATGTGTAATACAGCTGACCTAACCCAGCTGAGCAAAGCCTATATAACCTGAACCTCAACTGACCCCCAGACCCTTGAGTGAGCCCAGCTGAGATTAGTGGAGCCATTTAGCCAATCTCAAGCTGCAATAGCTGACCCTCAAGCAACCCACAGCTCCATAAGAAATAAGTGTTTATTGTCCTGTGTTGCTGGAGATATTGTGTTTTTTTGTTATGCAGCATACTGCACGGATAACTAATTAAATTAATAACATTCCTGATCTAATTTGAGCTTCACAATATACCTCTGTATCTTTGCAGCGTATTTCTTCTTTTTTTCATATAACAGTTTAAGTAAGTTTAAATGACAGCCAACTAATATACTAAAAGGCACTGAAAAGGAAATATATATATATAGATACATCACAGCATATTAAGGGCAACATTCTACAGAGTGGGTGTTTGGTATGGTTAAAATGTGTCCCCCTGAGTTCATGTGTTGGAAAGTTAATCCCCAGTGCAACAGTGTTGAACAATGGGACCTTAAAGAGGTGATGAGATCATGAGGGCTCTGTTCTCATGAATGGATCAGTGTCATTATCACAGGAGTGAGTTGGTTATAAAATTGAGTTTGGCTCTCTCCCATGCTCTCTTGCATGTGATAACTTTCACCATGGGATCATGCAGCACAAAGGCCCATGCCAGATGTCAGTGTCATGTGCTAAGACTTCCCAGCCTCCAGAACTGTAAGCCAAATAAATTTCTGTTCATTATGAATTGCCCAGTCTGGGGCATTATGTTATAGCAGCATAAAACAAACTAAGACATGATGGCTGTGAAAAACACAGACAGATGTGATCCAGGCTATCAAGTCATTCACTTAACTCAGCCTGCATAAATCTGTCAATAGCCTCTATAGACAGTGAAGTGCGATGCAGTCACTTTTGCCTCATTTAATCTCACCCCTGACTAGTGTGCTCCCTCCCTGGGATTTTAGATTGTAACTTGAGAATGTCAATCTGGCATTTTTCTTAAGTGGTTATGAAGCAAATCTCAGAATAAGAATTCCCATCTAGTCATTTGGTCCAGGAACCAGCAAAAACTAATCTGTAAAAATACATTAGTACTATTTTCAGGCGGTATTGTGTTCCTTTCTCAGGAATTATTTTCTCTTCCAACCTATCTCAAGTTAACTATTTTATTTCCCAATTCCTTAAGGCCTTGCTGTCCACTAGGGATCTCCACAGTAAATAGATCTGCTAAAGGAATTTATAGGAGGGTATCATTGATTAGCTTATATTGTATCTTCATTCTACCTAGAATCACTTCTGTTTTCATCGGTCTGCTTGGAGATGCAACATTTTCACCCAAAGGCATGAGTCTCTAACAGCAGAATTTCAGACTCTGTGGTGGGTGAGGAAGTATTTCCCCTAATCTCCTCAGTTAAATAAGAGTAAAGACTGAGTCCTAAGTTGTTCAGAGACATAAACCAATCATATAATGAAAGAAGAGATGTGTCTAATTTTACAAAAGATGTTTGCTCTTATTTTTCTCCAGACACTTGGAAAAAAGTTAAGCTGGAGAAAGTAGAGAGTAAAAGTATGCCTGCATGTATACTCGTGGACTGGTGGGTATCAAAACCTTGGGAAAGACTCAAGACTCATCACTTTTTAGTGCTATTGCAAAGGTACCTCCAGGCTTCTCATGATGCTAAAATGCAGGGATGAGAACTTTTCCTTTCTCTTTTGTTTCTGCTTTTCCCAAAGGCCTCCTGACATGGAGAGACAGATGATGGCAAGTGGTAGAGATCAGGAAGTCCACCCCTTGATGCCCAGGTTCCCGGAGTCACATTTGTCATTCCCAGTGCTCTCCCCTCACTGGGAGCATCTTGTCATGGGGTCTGGCTTGAATGGTTCTAGGAGAGAAAGCCAGGGGTACAGGACAAGGACATCATTCTTCATCACTCAGGCAGGAAAAGGAAGGATAAGAAGGGGAGGGAAAAGGAGCCATCCATGACCGACTCTCGATTAATTACCAGTTTTGACAGTGACAAGGAATGTGGAAAAAAGAGCAGAAATGTTGGAAAAGAAAAAAGAAAATGAGATAAAAATGTGACTTTATAGCCTCTTCCTTCACAGAAAATAACTCCCTTAAATTAGAAAAATCAGTTAATCACATGAGATATCTTACAGGCAGAAGCTAAGAATTTGAAAACTATAAACAAACAGAGCTCAAGACTTGTATTTTCTGTAAGGCCCAGCTCATCTAGGAGATCTGAAGGTGTAAGAAGACTGTCTCGGCCGGGCGCGGTGGCTCAAGCCTGTAATCCCAGCACTTTGGGAGGCCGAGGCGGGTGGATCACGAGGTCAGGAGATCGAGACCAACCCCGTCTCTACTAAAAATACAAAAAAAAAAAACTAGCCGGGCGTGGTGGCGGGCGCCTGTAGTCCCAGCTACTCGGAGGCTGAGGCAGGAGAATGGCGTGAACCTGGGAGGCGGAGCTTGCAGTGAGCCGAGATCGCGCCACTGCACTCCAGCCTGGGTGACACAGCGCGAGACTCCGTCTCAAAAAAAAAAAAAAAAAGAAGACTGTCTCTGAAAAACCAAAGCCAGGTTTATACACAAACATTTCCTTTGTCTCTTGTGTGCCTTCTTTCAGTATTGACAATGAAAAGCAATTACATCCAACACAGAGAGAGACACTGAGACCTCCTGGGTCTGACTGCCTGTCCTACTTCAGGAATAAAACTTCATAGCTGCTGCTTTCTTTTGGGAGAGTCCTCTGAAGGATATCTTTGCCTTTTTCTTACTTTCCTTTATATCACCAGCCAGCCTCCAAACTACCCAGACAAAGATACCCTCCTGTTATCTTCTCATGTGCTAGAAATTTCCAGAAGCAGAACTGTTCTTCCAGTCAGACAATTCTGTTCCTGGGATGCATCAGTGAAACACCAAATATGTTCATATGGAAGTTCCCAAAACAAACAGTCAGCTGTACAATTTAGCTCAAGGCTAGGCCGTTCTTAGTTCTTTCTGGGAACAGAGGGAGGAAAAATAAGGTTCTGGCATTTTTGCATGCCAGAGAAGATATATGTATGCCATATTCTAAATAACCTGAGCAATCACTGAAAATAGCACAAGCGAGAGGAATCCTGGGAAAATGTAATATCAGGGTCTGAGTCAAATGAAATTTTGGTTGTCTAAGAATCCTAGAAACCTCTCCTTAGAAGTTTCTATTTCTCCCACAGGAATATTCTAGATAAAGGCATATCCTCTGAAAATTGCACTAATTACATTAGACTAAAAATTTTGTTATAGTCTAAGTGTTTGAAGAAAGTTAAAACACTTCTGATTTTCAAGTTTCAAATAGTTATTTCTATTATTACATTTATAGGATTGTCTCATCTGGATTGAATTGATCATATCTGCATTCTGAACACTGCAGTCCTAGAATAAACTGACAATGTTCTGTAGGGCAGTGCTAGTCAGAGGTAAACTATTCCATACTTAATAGGATTTCCAAGATGCCATCATTCAAGAAAAATGTGTTCGAAAACACTATTCATGTGAGGATCTCACTCCTCTAGTGTATCTTCTCCATCCACCTGATTTCTTTATCTTTCCTTTACTATTGTCCTCAAGATGTTTACATATAACTATGAACTGAGAGTTTAAGCAGATTTTTTTCCCCTACCCCTTGGTTACTTTGGCCATTTGGAACCTAAATTTCACTTGAGAAGGTCCTTCTCAATGATTAAAAAAAGTTCACAGCTTATAATAATAAACATTGGTTAAGGTTTGCAAAATGAAAAATTGACTGCAACATAAGCTTAATGTGCTTAGAACTATGATTTATACAAAGATTAATGCAACAGCAATATAATCTAAATTTAAATAAATCGGATTCCAAGACACTGTCTTGTTTGTTCGTATTTCTCACCTTCTTTCTTTTAACCATATCCCTTGTTCTGTGACACTGCTAATACATTACTAAAATTTGAAATAAATCTCTTTAAGCAATCTCTTGCCTATGCAATTTAAAACCAAAGTCAGATCCAGAGGGTAAAATCCATCTCTCTTTTCCCTTTAGTGTTCTCTTTAATTTATATTCCTTTAAATATCACTATTCTTATTTAGAGGCTACAGCATATTTATAATATTACCATTCTTCTCAGAAGTTCAATTTTTTATTATTGTCTTTAAAACTCTTCTATGACAAAGGCATAGGGTAAGTTTATCATTTTAGCTAATTTTAAGAATTGTACATAGCCAGGCACGGTGGCTCACACCTGTAATCCAGCACTTTGGGAGGCCAAGGAGGGCAGATCACAAGGTCAGGAGATCGAGACCAGCCTGGTCAATATGGTGAAACCCCGTCTGTACCAAAAATACAAATATTAGCCAGGCATGGTGGAGGGCGCCTGTACTCCCAGCTACTTGGGAGGCTGAGGCAGGAGAATCACTTGTGCCACTGCACTGCAGCCTGGGTGACAGAGTGAGACTCCATCTCAAAAAAAAAAAAAAAAAAGAATTAAAAGAATTGTGCATGTCTTTTTACATATTGCTTCTCTGATTCTGTCAACCTTATTCGTCCCAGTAACAAACTTTGCACATAGTAGGGGTTTAACAAAATTAGCACAGACTTTCAGAGCTGGAAGAGATCTTTTGATATCTACATGGTAATTCTGAGAACTATGGAAGTGAAATGACTTTTTCTTTTACCTTTCAATGTTTTTTCACTGTGCTGGATTTGAGGTTAAATAGCATTGGTTTGGAAAATATTATCTAATATTGCATATGTATACTAGAAAATACGCCTAAAATATCCCCAAATACTTCCTGTGGGGTCCATTTTATCACATCTAATGTTCTATTTCAAGGTTGCATATGGCCAACACCTCCTGCTTGGTTCTTTGGTGAGACAACAGTACCGAAGATGATTGACTATAGGTTGAATGTTTACCCTGTGTCAAGCACTGAGCCAAGCACTTTAATCTTGACAACTATTTCTAAAGTAGGCACTATTATTATCCCTACTATTATCATATTTTACAGAACGAGAATCAAAGACTTAGAGATGATCACTAACCTAGAGAAGTCATACAGCAAGTAAGTGCTAAGATCCCAATCCAGTTCTGTTTGACTTTAGTACCCAAGTTTTACTCATTATATCCACAGGGTAGAATGCAAGCAGCATCTGGTGAGTACTGTCTTTTCTGGGTTCTTGTTTTGGTCCTGTGGCTTCCTGACCACCTCTACTTGAGATTTTCTTAGAAGTCAGCTTTTCTGTGTGTGAAGTGGTAAGGCATGCTTACTCATTGCCAGTAGAATATCAATATGTACTATTATAACAAAGTGGAAAGGTCAAGGATCTTAAATATGAACAAATTAGCAGTTAAGTCCATATTTTAATCACCTGCTGTATACATTTAGGCAGACTGAACTTCAAGTCTCAGTAAGTCATTCTAACTGGGTTGTTGCAAGATTTCAGCATCATGTGCCACATGCCTGGCAAATAGAAAGCTATTAATAGTGTTTACTGTCATCAATGCTAAAAGGAAAGGTCTTTTATTTACCCATCTATGTTATAAGGCTGCAATATTTGGATATTTTCTATTTTCTCTTTGTCAGGAGACAAATTATGAATTATCCCAAGACCCCAATGTAAGTGGGGACATAGTTATTCAAGAAGTCAGAAGCCAGACAGATCCCCAATCCCACTGGCTTATGACACCTTTAAAACTGGGCAGGAACACGTAGGCCAACCTGAGCCATCACCTTCAAAAGGCTGCCTCCCTGCAGAACTGCCCTTAGACCAACTGCTACATAAACTGTCTTTACCTATCATCAATCTCTGAGGCACTCCTGCTCTGGCTACTACCTTTGTATTTCAGTTTGCTCTCCCTGCTTCCGTAGTTTGAGTTGGTGTCTGGCCTGTGTCCTTATATCAGTTTCACTTTCTGAAATACTGGTATGATGACTTGTCTATAGTTCATTAGTTCATGTGTCTCATGCAATGGGCATAGCAGTATCTTTAGAACTCCAGTCCTGCTGATACTAAGGCCTTCATCCAAACACCACAAAAGAGTATTTTCTCCTGGGGGGCTTTCCATTAACCTCCGTTGGCTTTCAGTTGCCATAACCCACAGTGACGATGACTTAGTGGAGATGGGAAACTCAATGGGACAATTATGTATGTGTACGGCTGATTCATACTGAATTGTTTTGGCTATTATGCTTTAGATTATGTACAGTTTTTATAAGGGCAAATCCTGAGACCTTGAAGAATTTTGCTACCAGCATAGTTTCTTTCATAATGCCTATATGTTCTCCTTCTCAACAGTTTTCAAGTGACTTAGTAGAAGGTTAAGATGACAAGAAAGGGTTCAGAATAAACCAGATCAAGTTTCCCTTTTCCCTACCACGCATCTCCACCAGGAGATTCAGAATTCCAGGGGATCTTAAGAATAATTTGCTTTTCTCAGGAATTCCCTGGATGGGTAACTGGAATGTGTATGGCCTCTTTCAATATATAACCTTGGAATATCAAGAGAAACCAAACATTACTGGAGTTTGGACACGCGCCTTCAGTAGCACACTGGGATGCCAGCAATGACCCTAATGAATCCTGCACCCCAGAAAATAGCAACCACTACGTGTCCATTAAAAATAACCAGTGGCTGATTCTGCATTCAGAAAAGCTTAAGGTCTTTGTCATAAGGAATGAGGTTTCACAAGTATGTATAAATTAGACTTAAATTCATTTTTTCAATACTTACTATATACCATGAGCCCTGGAAAAAGAATAAATGTAGATAGAGAGAGGGAAGAAAGAAAGCGAAAAGAGGAAATCTGTCAGTTAAATGAGAAAGAGCTGATATTTTACTGACTGTCAAGAATAGCCTGATGATGATAAAAAAAATTTTCAGTAAGGATTACGGGCCTTTTCAACTTAATCTGAAAATGTCTCCAATGCAAGAATATTTTCCTCTTCTTTTTTGATGCAATATCTGATCCATGAATGACTGCTGGCTAAAAATTGTAAGGAAATCTGAACAAATGAGTAGATGAAACATTACTTCCCTTTAGAAGATTTTTTGAAGAATGTCCAGTATAGCCCAATTCCAAAATGCAATGTGCTTCTTTGTCAGAACATATATTCAAGTGTAATATAAATTCCTGCCCTGCCATAAATATTGTCTTCAGGGAAATCTTTGTCAAGGAAGAGAAAAATCACAGTGTAATACATTTGGATAGACACACAAATCTGTCTATCTTCTGATGAATCGATAAATATGTTTTTATTGTTACTGTGAAATAGATTATATAGGTATACAGATGTACGACTTTTTTATGCATGAAATAATGTAGGATTGCACTCACTATAGATTGACTTATAGTTTTCACTGTTCTGTGTCACTGCGGAAAGTTATTCTCACAGGCGTATATTGCATGTACCCTGCTAGGAAGGGACTCAGGAAAAAGTCCCTACAAAAGTAAAAGCCATACTTGTCCCTAGATGACTTGAACTTTGTGTTGGGCAGAACAGTGAGAGGGACGGGAAGTAAGAGATAAAGAAGAAAGGGACTAAGCGGCAGTCCCAGCATTCTGAAAAACGGAGGATTTCCAAAGCAGTCACATGGTGCCCAGACACTTAAAAAGCCATTTGGAAGATAATGACCAATGATAGCTATTCAAAAGTATGGTGGATTTAAGAATGGCTACTGTCCCCTCTGGGGAGTTGGAAGTTATTTGACTCAATTGCCTTGTTGGCTTTGTTTTAGGGAAGAAATGGCCTTTGTCTGGAGATCCATTAGCCACATGTGCATGGTTGCCCTGTGTAAAGAAAACCTGGCTATAAAGACTATTCTCCAGAAAGATACCTATTAGAGATTTCATCTTTCCAGTGAAAGGACACAAAGATAGATGTGTACCTGCCCCCCACCTGCTACACCCTTGTTCTACTCTCTCATCTTTGCACATACCAGAGATTTCGTAAGTTCTGTGAGTACCTGGTTTTCTGCACGTACCAGAGATTTTGTTTTGCACATACCAGAGATTTTGTAAGTTCTGAGGCAAGGTCACAAGACGTGTTTAAGTA
>NW_012109807.1:10316735-10317094 GCF_000951045.1 Mandrillus leucophaeus | reverse complement strand
CCTGATTGACGGGTCCCCACCCCAGCGCCCCTGATTGTATGGGGCTTCAGGCCCCGCCCCCTCAGGCCCTGAGTGACAGGAGATTGCGATCTCACCTGAGGCTGGATGAGGCCAGAATGACCGTTTTGGCCCAGCGGTTTGCAGGGGGTGCGTCCTTCCTGCGCTGGGATCTGATGACGCAAGGAGCACATTCGCATTTAACCTTGTATACAAGATTATGGCTATTTTGCGTAATAAAATATAAAATTGCAAGCAATATAATGGCAATTCTGTAACTGCCCAGTGGGTTCACCTTGCCCACTACCTAGACAGAGCCGATTTCTCAAGACGGGGGGAATAGCAATAGAGAAGGAGTAATT
>NW_012109807.1:10309779-10311965 GCF_000951045.1 Mandrillus leucophaeus | reverse complement strand
GATGAAGCAACAAATCAGGCAGAAATGCTCAAGCCCAACGTCCTGTTAATATCACACCTGATCAATTGCTTGGAATCGGACAGGCATGGGGTACTCTAAATCAACAGATGGTAATGGGTGATGAGGCTGTTGATCAGCTCAGAACTACATGCCTAAGAGCCTGGGAAAAAATTCACGACCCTGCTACTGCTTATCCTTCTTTTCACACATTTCAACAGGGTCCAAGAGAGCCTTATCCTGATTCTATCGCCCGTTTGCAGGATGTGGCTCAAAAGGCTATTTCCAATTCTCATGCCAAGAAAGTGATCGTTCAGCTGCTTGCTCATGAAAATACTAATACAGAATGTCAGGCAGCAATTACAACTATTAAGAGAATGGCAGATCTAAATGAGGAAAAAACTTTAAGTGAATACATTAAAGCCTGCGATGGCATTGGGGGGCACTTAAATAAGGGCAGCCTCACCCCCCTGCGATGAGGATCGTAACAGTGAGGGGGAGAGAGAGGATCGCTATTACTCCCCTTTACGATGTGGATCTTAATAATTATTCCCCCCTGAAACGTGTGTTCATTATTAGCAGTCTCTTTTGTTCACGATATTAGGAACAATTTCACAGGTTATGTGTACACAGCCTGTGATGGGAGAAAGATTACCATCCTCTGCACCTCCCGATATTAGGAACCATATCACACAATGGGTGTACACTTTTTCAGAGATTTGGGGTAATGTCTTCCTATTTTTCCCTGAATATTCGGAGACATATCACAGGGTGACTGTACACCCACTACTCTCTTGGCAGGAACATCATACTTTACCTACTGGAAATTAGGAGCAATATCACAGACTGGGTGTGAAGCCACTGTCATACTGGAAGTAATATCATGCTCTCCCCTCAAGTTATGAGGAACAATATCACAGGGGGGTGTGTACCTTCTCCGGTAGGGGGAGTAGTATCATCATCTCTTCCTTTAGATGACAGGAACAATATCACAGGGTGGGTGTACACCCCGTGTTTTTGGAAGCAATGTCATTCTCTCTTCTTCTAGGTTTTAGGATTCATATCACAGGCAGGGTGTACACCCCTTGTTGTATTGGATGGAATCTCATCCTCTTTCAACCTGCATCTTTAGAACAATATCCCATGGGGACTGTCCATCCCTTCAATATTGGTACTAATACCATCTTCTCCTTCATGGATATAAGAAACAATATCACAGGAGGGGTGTACACCCCTTGCAATACTGGTAGTAATATCACCTCTCCCTTGTGGTTATTAAGGATAAAATCCCAGGGTGACTGAATGGTTCCTACTTTATTGGGAATAATATCCACTCACCTCCTGGATATCAGGAACCATATCACTGAAGAGGTGTCCACCCCCTTCGATATTGTCAGCCATGTCATATTCTTCCCGCCTGGATATTAGGAATGATACCCCGGGTTTGGGGGCACTGTACACCCACTGCGATATCAAAAGTAAAATCAGCCTCTTTCCCGCTGGATATTAGGAACTATATCACAGGTGTGTGCACCTTCTGGGATATTGGGAGTACTATCAGCCTCCACCTCACTGCATATTAGGAAAAATAAACGGGGGGCAGGGTGGTTACAGCCCCTGCGATATTGAGAGCAATATTCTTCTCTTTCCCCTGTACATTAGGAACTACATCACAGGGGTCTGTACACCTTCTGTGATATTGGGATTAATGTTGTCCCCTCCCCTACTGAACGTCAAAAACAGTATCATAGAAGGGTGTACACCCCCTGCGATATGGCCAGTAATATCATCGTCTCTATCTTTGGATACTAGGAACATCACAGAGGGTGTGTACACTCTCCTGCGATATTGGGCATAGTGTTATCCTCTCTTCCCCTGGATATTAGAAACGATATCCCTGGTGGAGGGAGGTGGAGTACATTAAGAACATTATCACTGGGTGGGTGTACACCCTGCGATATTGGGTGTAGTATCCTCCTCTCTTCCCTACGATATTAAGAATAATATCACAGGAGGGGTGTACGGCCACAGCCCCTGTGTTATTGGGAGCAATAGCATCTTCTCCCCCTCTCGATATAAGGAACAATATCTCAACGTGGGTGTACATCCCCTGTGATATTGGGCGTAATGTCTTCATCTTCCAACGTGGATATTGGGCATAGTGTCACAGGGGGGTGTAAGCCTTCTTC
>NW_012109807.1:10302497-10304711 GCF_000951045.1 Mandrillus leucophaeus | reverse complement strand
GTATTAATAATTAATAGTAATATCACTGTTAATAATAAAATAATGATATCAGCAATTAATGTTACTTAAATCAATACTAAGTGATGCTGGTAATAAAATAATAATTAATATTAAGAACTAATAATATTGTTAATGTGATTAATGTTAATAATTAATTTTAAGTGTGCATAATCATATATTTAAAATAATTATCCATAATTAATAAATGAATTCCTATTAATTAATAGTATCATTGATAATTATTAAAATCGATCATTGATGTTTAATAAGTAATTATATTATTACTCCTAATACCGCAGGGGGTGTACACCTACCTGTGATGCTGTTCCTAATATCCAGGGACAGAGAGCATGATTTTAGTTTTAATATCGCAGTAGGTGTACACTCACCGCGTGACACTGATCCTAATATAAACGGGGGTAGAGTATGACATGACTCCAAACATAGCAATGAATGGACAGCCACCCAGTGATACTGCTCCTAATATTCGTGGAAAGTGTGTATTATATTACTCCCAATATCACAGGGAGGGTACAGCTCTTCTGCGATATTGTTCCTAGTATCCGGAGGGGGAGAGGATGATGATAATTCACAGGCTGTGTTCACCCGCCCAGTGATATTGTAATTAATATCCTGGGAGGGAGAGGATGATATTACTCCCCGTTGAGCAGGGGGCGTACACCCAGCCTGGGATATTGTTCCAAATATCCATGGAGGGGAGCGGTTGATATTACTCCAAATATGGCAGGGGATGTACATCCACCCTGTGACATTCTTCTCAATATCTCAAGGCCGAGAGGCTGATATTACTCCCAGTATCGCAGACACTGTACACCCCTGTGTGATAGTCTTCCTGATATCCCGAAGGGAAGAAGACGGTATTAATCCCCATTTTGCAGGAGGTGAACACCCACTCTGTGATATCTTTCCGAATTTGCAGGGGTAGAGAGGATAATATTGCCAATATTGCAGAAGATGTACACGCCCCCTCCCTCTGTGATATTATCCTGAATATTCCAAGGCACAGAAAATGATGTTACTCCCAATATCGCAGAAAGTGTACACCCCCCAGTGATGTTGTTCCCATGATCCAAGAGGGGAGAGGATGATATCACTTTCAATATCGCAGGGGTGTACACGCCCCCGGAGATGCTGTTCCTAATTTCCACCTGGGAGAGGATGATATTACTCCCAGTATCGCAGGGGTCATAAACACTCCTTTGATATTGTTCCTAATATCCAGGCGGGGAGTGGATGATATTCCTCCCTATATTGCAGAGCATGTACACTCGTCTTTGATACTGTTCGTAATGTCTAGAGGGGGAGATGATATTACTCTCAGAATCGTAAACACGCTGTGTGTCCACCGTGGATCCTAATATCCAGGGAGGGAAATTACTCCCCAAGACGTGGAGGGTGTCCACCCTGCCTGTCACATTGTTTCTTATACCCAGGGAGGAGAGGATGATATCGCTACCAATATCGAAGAAATGTACACGCCCCCTGTGATACGGTTCCTAATATCTTCGTTGGGAGAGGATGATATTACTCTCAGTATCACAGAGGTTGTCCATCCCACCTGAGATATTGTTCCTACTATCCAGAATAAGAGAGAATGATATTACTCCCAATAGTGCAGGGGGTGTCCCCCACCATGTGATATTGTTCTCAAGAGCTAAAGGAAGAGAAGATAATGTTATTCTTTGTACTGCAGGGGGTGTACAACCAACTGCGATTTTGTGAGGCACCCCTTGTGAAAACAAGAAAGACTGGAATTTGATGAGACTCCAGTACCACCTGGGCAGCTCTGCCTTCCCCACAGTCTCTCCAGCTCCCTTTTCTGTCCCGTGGGTGTAGGAGAACAGCTCTCTGCAGCAGGGTCCCACCCAGGGCTTCAGAGGACTTGATGGATTCACTCTTTCCTTCTGTTAGCAACACCAGGCACGGCTCTCTGCTGCGGATACTAACAAAACATTTTCTCTGTTTAGTTTCTGAAAGGAATTTCTCTGGGATTTCCTGAACCATCAGGAGGGTCCCCACATAAGAGATCATTTAAGCCACGGGGAGATCAACTTACATGAATTTTCAAAAGAAACAACTAATCAGTTGCTTGCATTTTCTGTTGTACTGTTACTCAGATCTGTTGATGAAGGTCTACTATCAGTTTTTAAGGTAATTTACAGGGAAGAAAATCATTAATTAGATTAACTCATT
>NW_012109807.1:10297838-10300687 GCF_000951045.1 Mandrillus leucophaeus | reverse complement strand
AACATAAAACCCCAAAAACAAATAAGAACACCTCATGGATTGAGTTAGGGATAATTGACATTTTTCACAATATTGAAGCTTATTCAGGGACACAGTGTCTCCCCATCTTCATTACTCAAGTCCTCCCATCTACGTGGCACCTCCAGCCTCCCAGGTGGCTGCTCAGGTTGGAAGCCTCAAATTCCTCTCCTCTCTTCATACTCCGTCCTTGGAACAGGTTTTAGAAATATGTTCCACAGTCCGGGCATGGTGGCTCATGCCTGTAATCCCAGCACTTTGGGAGGTCAAGGCAGGTGGATCACCTGAGACCAAGAGATCAAGACCATCCTGGCCAACATGGTGAAACCCTGTCTCTAATAAAAATACAAAAATTATCTGGGCATGGTGGCGCATGCCTGTAGTCCCAGCTACTTGGGAGGATGAGGCAGGATAATCGCTTGAACCTGGGAGGTGCAGCTTGCAGTGAGCCAAGATCACTCCACTGCACTCCAGCCTTGGCAACAAGAGTGAAACTCCGACTCAAAAAAACAAAAACATAATGAAATCTCTCCTTTCCGAATTTATGAAGCTCATCATTCTTCAGTTGACAGCATTAAAAAGTTCAAAAAGACCTTCCATACTCTCCCACAGAAGCCCTAGAAATCTCCATTTTGTTAATCATTTTGGATGCCTGAGAACTTGTAATCCAATGAGTAGAAATGTTGGTACCCCATTTATAGCTGTCATTCTGCCAGTTCTCAGGAGTTTGTATAAGTCTAAATCTGCAAGGGTCTCATCCCATAAGGACCCTTGTCTCTTTCTCTGTTGCCTTTGCCCACTGGCTCTGGCAACTGGGGTCTTTCTTTCTCCTTGGCTATCTTTGGATATGGGGGCTCCATCTTCTGTGCCACCTTAGGAAATGCCTTTTGCATGCATGGCTAAGTCATTAAAAAGCCTACAGTTTGAGTAACATTTTGAATGAGTACTCTCTGAATCTGGGTTGGAATCTCAGGCTTCATTGTCTGAAAGGTAACTCTTGGGCTAGAATTTTCTTATCCTAGCTTTGGTTTTGAGGCCTCTCTGTTCTCCTCTTGGGTTGGCAGTTATTCCTGGCTTTTTGTTTCATGGTGTGTCGTGATCTTGGTCTTGCTCCTTTCAGAGGAACTTCTCAGTTGACTAAATTCTCCCTTCTCAAACCTCTGCTGACTGTGTGTTCCACCAATATGGAACTAATTCTGTCTACTTCCTTTCCTGTTTGCATGACTTTACCAAGAATTATTTAGAACTTTAATAGTTCTTTTGAGAAAATTTTGATCTTCCAAATTGCTTCCTTTAGACCTTTCCATTCCTAATTGAGTCTCTCAACTCCCTATAATCACTGAAACTTTAGGCACCCCACTCCATGCCTTGGAGGCTCTCAATGTGCTCAGGGATCTGCAAAAGCAAACACCTAAGGCTGAAAAATAAAATAGAAAAAATAAAACAAATTTAATTCTCAGCTTCATAAGATTATATGTCAAAAGAAAATCTTGAAAATCTTAAAAATCTCCAAAAACATTGGTGAAAAAAAGCTTTAGCCCTCATATGAAGAAGATAAAAACTTGTTCCATTTTCCAGAAACACAGTTATAATACAAACATAAAATGGGGTAAAGACAAAAACCAAGTCTTCGATATAAACTAGTGAATTTTGTATTTTGTATTATTGTCATCACATTAGTCAGGGTCCCCCAGAAAGGCACAATACGTAGGATATATGTAGATAGACAGATGAGAGAAGGTTCACATAATTATGAAGGCTGAGAAAGTCCACGATAGGCTGTCTCCAAGTTGGGGAACCAGGAAAGCTGGTAGCAT
The DNA here is from genome assembly GCF_000951045.1 of Mandrillus leucophaeus. Classification (NCBI taxonomy): domain Eukaryota; kingdom Metazoa; phylum Chordata; class Mammalia; order Primates; family Cercopithecidae; genus Mandrillus; species Mandrillus leucophaeus. The sequence continues at coordinate 10,298,852 of NW_012109807.1, read as the reverse complement.
TGCTGAGTCCATGTCCAAAGGACTCAGAATCAGCTAAGCCAATGGTGTAACTCTCATTCTGAGGCCAAAGGCCTGAGACCCTGAAGTTCTGATGTCAAAGGCAAGAGAAGGATGTTGCCGTTTCAGAAGGAGATAATTCACCTTTCCTCTTCCTTGTTGTCCTATCTGGGCTCTCAAGCAATTGGATGGTGCCTGTATTAGTCTATTTTTATACTGCTATGAAGAAGTACCTGACTCTGAGCAATTTATAAAGAACTAAGAGGTTTAATGGGCTGACAGTTCCACATGGCTGGAGGGGCCTCACAATCATGACGGAAGGGGAAGCAAAGATGTCTTTCTTCACATGGCAGCAGCAAGAAGTGCTAAGTCAAAGGGGAAAAGTCCCTTATAAAATCATCAGGTCATGAGAACAGCATGACAGTAACCACCACCATGATTCAATCGTCCCCCACCAGGTCCCTCCCACAACATGTAGGGATCATAGGAACTACAATTCAAGATGAGATCTGGGTAGGGACACATTCAAACTGTATCAGTGCCCGTCCACATTGGGTCAGAGTGGATCTTCCTTATCTCAGTGTCTTCCAGAAACACCCTCACACTTATGCCCAGAAACTGTGCCTTACCAGCTATGTTAGTATCTCTTAATCCAATGAAGCAGACATCTAAAATTAACCATCAGAATATTTATGGCTGATTCATGGCTAAAATTTCAGGATGAAAGCTATGAGATCTCTATTTGTGTTTGTATGTCTATTAATGTATGTTTTGTATATTTGATTTTTCTTAACTCTGGATAGCACTGCAAAATTCATTTATAAAATCCTCTAAAAGTGTTCTATTCTAACTTGGCTTGGAAAAAAAAATCATTGATAAATAAATATTCCCCAAACTTCTAGAAATACAGGAACCGATCCAAATGTTTTTCAAGTTAACATGGTTTGGATACAACTTAGTTAAATAAGATAAATTTAATATTTTTTGTGTAATAAAACAACTATGTCTTCAGAGTTA
>NW_012109807.1:10289860-10297734 GCF_000951045.1 Mandrillus leucophaeus | reverse complement strand
TTTTTTGAGATGTAGTCTCTCTCTGTCACCCAGGCTGGGGTGCAGTGGTGCGATCTTGGCTCACTGCAAGTTCCGCCTCCTGGGTTCAGGCCATTCTCCTGCCTCAACCTCCCAAGTAACCAGGACTACAGGCACCTGCCACCACGCCCAGCTAATTTTTTTTGTATTTTTAGTAGAGACAGGGTTCCACAGTGTTAGCCAGGATGGTCTTGATCTCCTGACCTCGTGATCCGCCCTCCTCAGCCTCCCAAAGTGCTGGGATTATAGGTGTGAGTCTCCGTGCCCAGCCAACAAACAAGTTTCTATTCTGCTTGAGTGCTTACAAGAAGCTAATATTATACTGACTAGATAATTAGAATCAAATCTATAAGTTTAAAGATTTTAAGTTGTCATTCTTATGAAAAACATTATTTCCTTTTTTGTCATGGTGAAAAGATATACATCTATTTAGAATCAGCCAGCTGGACTCAGTTTAGATGATCCCAAGTTTGTTGGCAACATTCAAAGCATTGTAATCAGGAGCCAGTCGAACATATGCCTTCTTCTCTCCATCAGGCCGAATCAGGATGTTGACCGTGGCCACATCCACGTCCCAGAGCTTCTTCACAGTCTGTTTGATCCGGTACTTGTTGGCTTTAACATCGACAATGAACACAAGTTCTGCATGGCTGACTCAGTGATCAGTGGAAACTTGATGATAGCATGGTGGTCAAGCTTGTTTCTCCGGGGGGCGCTCTTCCCAGGATATCTGGGCTGCCTCCAGAGTTGCAGTGTCTGGGGATGCTGGAAGGTGGATGAGGTGTAGATCTTCTTTTTTGGGGGGGCTGTGGATACATTTCAACACTGCTTTCTTGGCCTTTAAAGCCTTTGCTTTGGCTTCGGCTTTAGGAGGGGCAGGAGCTTCCCTCGTTTTTGGTGCCATCTTGTGAAAAGCGAAAAACATTATTTCAATAATAAGTTTTTTACAGTAAATCTGCCTAATAGTAGTTTCCAAAATACTTTTGGTAATTTTTAACCTTAAAGTTAAGCTAAGTAAAATATTTCCATTAAATATCTACATCATTTATAAATAAGATATAATACTAAAACATTAATTACTGAACATAAGTAATTCAAGTTTGTATACTTTTGGCTTCTTATTTTTACACAGAAACTAGATATTTTGGCCTGTTAATAAACATGTTTTTGCCCACCACATTGAGAAATTGAGACGGAGCAACACTCAGTCTCCAAAAAAAAGAAAAAAAAGAAATCTCTTTCTCTTAAGCTAACTCTTGTTTTTTTGAGATGGAGTCTCGCTCTGTCACCCAGGCTGGAGGGCTCACTACCAGCTCCACCTCCCAAGTTCACACCATTCTCCTGCCTCAGCCTCCCGAGTAGCTGGGACTACAGGCGCCCACCACCACGCCGGCTAATTTCTTTTATTTTTTAGTAGAGACAGGGTTTCATCATGTTAGCCAGGATGGTCTTGATCTCCTGACCTCGTGATCCGCCCATCTCGGACTCCCAAAGTGCTGGGATTACAGGCGTGAGCCACCGCACCTGGCCACTCTTAAGCTAACTCTAACTCACAACAATTTTAGTAGATTATGCTTTTGTAAACAGAAATGGAGCATTTATCTTTTTTTCCCCACCTGATTTCTCTAGAATTTTGAAATTCTTACTGAATACTCTTACTTTCATGACAATATAGTTGTTAGCAAAAGTCCAGTAAGAATCTGTTCACCTTGTAACAGGACATAATTGGAAACTTTGGCTATATTATCAAGGCTTTTACTGAAATATCATATTTAGGAAGTGTACCTCAGACTAGTTTTGACCAGCAATTGTAAGGAACTAAGGTTGACTTTTATGGAGTTAATGCTTACAAAGCACTCTGAGAAAAGCCAGTCTGATACCTAGATTATGGGGTTCACAGCCTTACAGATTAGTAAGGAAGATCATTTCCTTGTGGGCCCAGGAATTTGAGGCTATTTTGAGGGCCTCAAGCAGAGAGGAATTCACACGAAGCTATAAGGACTGCAGTTGAAATTTGGTAGTATGTTCTTGGCTTGGCTTTTAGCCTCAATAAGGCCTTTAAAAGTCCAATCTGAGATTCTGTAGGAAAATTTGCAGCAAGGAAGCTTGAAAGCACCTATGTGGTCAACTCTTGTTCTTGCTGCACTAACATAAATGATCAGGCAAAATCTAACAAGGCTAGACTTATTTTTGAAACAAGAATAATCTTACTTTGATTATCTATGATCAAAAATGATGGTTACTACAGAGATAAATTTTATGTTTCAATGGAAAACTATAAGTCGGATGGGTGTGGGAGCACATGCCTATAATTCCAGCACTTTGGGAGGCCAGGAGTTCAAGACCAGCCTGGGCAACATGGTGAAACCTCGTGTCTACTAAAAATGAAAAAATTAGATGGGCATGATGGCATGTGCCTGTAGTCCCAGCTAATCAGGAGGCTGAGGAGGGAGGATAACTTGCACCCAGGAGGTAGAGGTTGCAGTGAGCTGAGATTGCACCTTTGCACTCCAGCCTGGGAGACAGAGCCAGACCCTGTCTCAAAAAAACATTTTTTGAGGAAAACTATACGTAACGTAAATGATGAGTAGATGGGTGCAGCAAACCAACATGGCACATGTATACCTATGTAACAAACCTGCACGTTGTGCACATGTATCCTAGAACTTAAAGTATAATAGAAAATTTAAATAAATAAAAGGAAATCTATAGACTTTGTGGGTTATCAGATTCTAGTCTAGTTTCTTGTCTTTGGGCTATTTTTACCTGTTTGTAAACTGGATCCTGTCATCTGATGAATTTTGTCCTACAATGATACTTGGGGAATAAGAAGCCAAATATTGTCTCTCCTATTAATGTATCTATTGTCAGTTAATTTGAAGGTCTCCAACCCTGGAACAAAGTTAGAAGAGGAAGATTTTTCTCCCCAAATGCATAACCAAATTGTGGTACATTCATGCAATGGAATACTATTTAGCTGTAGAAAGGAACAAGCTACCAACTCACACAAAGACATTAGTGAATCTTGCATGCACATTGCTAAGTGGAAGAAGACAGTCTGAGGAGAATACACACAGTGTGACTTCATTTAATGAGATTCTGGAGAAGGCAAACTACAAAGATGGGAAGCCATTGGCTCCATGGGGTGGGGGTTTGAAACATTCCATATGATACTTTAATAGTGGATACCTGCCACTACGCATTTGTCAAAACACACAGAATTTTACAGCCAAATGAGTAAGCCAAACTCTATTCAAATTAAATAAAATTATTCAGGATATGGAGTATCCCAACACAGAATACATCATGTGAAAAAGAAATTAACTATGCTACAAATTACTATGGTTTGGAGGTGGTTTGTCCCTGCAAAAACTCGTGTTGAAATTTGACCCCCAGTGTGGCAGTGTGGGGTGGTGGAGCCCAGTGGAAGGTGTTTGGGTCTTGAGGACGGATTCCTCATGAATAGGTTAATGTCCTCCATGGGGATGAGTGAGTTCTGCTCTCACAGGAATGGATTAATTCCTGCAGGAGTAGGAGTTAACAAGAGTCTGGGTTCCTTGGCTTCCCTCCTGCTGTCGCTCTTGCTATATGATCTCTGGTGCACCCCTTGCTCCCCTTCCACTTTCCACCATGAAGTGAAAAAGACTGAGGCCCCACCAGATGCAGCTGCCTAATCTCAGACATTTCAGCCACCAGTATTGTGAGCCAAATGGACCTTTTTTACTTATAAATTACCCAGTCTCAGGTATTCTGTTATAGAAGCACAAAGTGGACTAAGACACAAACGTAGGAAAAAACTCAGTGAAGGTGTAGGGAAAATGGTGTTGACCTAAGTCACTTCAAAAATGAATAGATTCTGTAGGTTGAAGGCAAATGGACTACACTTCATCACTGGATTCCATTTTATAAAGTTCTTTCCAATAGAAGCAATTGTGAACAATTGTAAAACCACAGTATCCGTATCTGGAATAAAACAATGACTTACATAAGTCACAGATGGTAGGAACCAGGTCTCTCACTGTTGAAGTGGGAGGTTACAAATTAGCAAGGAGAGAAGGCTAGAATGATTCATGTGATAGTAGATCAGAGGTGGAGACATCAACATAAACTTACATTTGGTTTAGTGTAGATACAAACAGTTCCACATAGAAACCTTTATAATTAGGGGTGTATAGGTCTGTTAGATGCACACATATACTTCCTAGCATTGCTAAGGACAGACAAGATATAATGTGCTCATTCAGCAGTCAGATGTAAGTTTTCCTACCATTCTGAAAGGAATCAGGCTCTTTGAAGAAATGTCTGGTACTAGAACTGGGACAGTAAATATATGAGCCAGGATAATCTTGAAGTATCAGAAAGTAAGTGTGTACGAAAAAAAAATTAAAATATGTAATAAAAATAAATAAAAATTAATTCTTTTATTGAAAGAAAAATAGGAGCCAATAAAAAGAGCTACCCATGACCAACACAGGAATGAATTATGCAACATAATGCTGTAGTGCTGAATAGTAACTAAAGCTTTAAGTAATTATCTAGGTGTCTGTGTTTGTATACATAGGTGAATAAGCAAATGGAGTTGAATAGAAATCTCCTGTGCAAAAGAATTCCAAATAATTGAGGTAGACAGTCAGCCATCAAGAAGGTGGAGCTCCTCACTCTGTGTGGGCTCCGCATAGTGACTTACTCCGAAAGAACACGGGCAGTATGGACAAGGAGGAAAAATAATGTCACAGTGGAGAAACCTGACAAACTAGCTCCACCGAACAATCCAAGTGAACATCAAAGGCGACAGTTCACCTTGAGAAAATGAAGTGAGAAGAGTAGCACTTCACCTCTGTGATCTACTTCTTCCAGACCCATAACCCCAGTCTAATTATAAGAAAAATTCCATGTTTAATCACAATGGGGGACTTTCTACAAAATTCCTGACCAATCCTCCTCAATACTGTCAAGGTCATCATGAGATGGAAAGCCGGACACGCTGTCACATCCAGGAGCCGCCTATGTGATAACTACATGTCATGCGGGATCCTGGATGGGTCAGGGTAAGATGGAACTAAGGGAATCCAAATGAAATATGAATTTTAGTTAATAATAATCTATCAGTATTTGTTCATTAACTGTGACACATTATGTAAGATATTAATAAACCATGTGAGACACACTGACAGAAGATGTTAATAAGAGAGGAAAGTAGGTTGAAGCTACAAGGGAAATCTCTGCAACTTTTCTTTTTTGCAATTTCTGTGTAAGTCAAAAACTGCTATAAAATATAACTGTATTTGAAACATTGTTATATTTTTTGAACACTTCCTTGTTTAATTATTTATACCATGAATTGCTAGTAATTGACACTGTTAACTAGTCCTGTTTTTTAAATAAGAGCATTTATGACACAAAAAATTAAACAATGCAGACTGATATATAAATCAAAATAAATGTTCTTTACATGTTTTCTGTTACAGTGGTAACATATATGTGTAAACTTATTTATCATATTTTTTTCTTGTGCTGTGGTTGTGTCCTGGGTTCATTCTCTAAAATGCTGTTCACCTTAGACCAGGAAAAAAAATAACCTACCAGACTCTGTTTCAATTCATGACTAAATATTTTCAAAAGAGTGACTTTGTAAAAATATGTTCCAATGGCAAATTGATTCGTTGTAACTGGATCACTTCTTCCAAAGACTTCTTGTCTTTATTTTATTCCATGCCTACCTTTTAGCCGTAATACAACAGAATCAAATATTGGCCACTGGGAAAAAAATATTCAAAGAAAGAAAGAATGTGAACAGAACTTGTGACCATGAAGATTCAATGTTTTACCACAAAGCTTTCTAAAACAAAAGCGTGTAAAAGGATATTAAAAGTCAATTTCCTCAATGAGACTTTACAGAAAATGGGAAAACTAGAGAAAAAAAATGGCAGGACATTCTACGGGTGATTTTAGATGTTCCTATGCTTTACAGAAAAAAAATACTTTACCTTTTAAAGAATCACAAAGAAGTATTAGAAACCAAAACTCTGGAATGTTTCCAAATTTAGTTGAACCTCTATGTTGTTATGTCTATAGAGCTAGTCATGAAGTTGATGATTTTTTTTAAATCCGTGCCTTGTGTAATAAAATACCCAATGAATACTTAGTGCTCATAGGAAAACATAGTAGACCTTGTGAAAGGAAAATCAACCTTGGGGACCCAAAATCACTAAGCTAAAGCGAAAAGTCAAGCTGGGGCTGCTGAGGGCAAACCTGCCTCCCATTCTGTCCAAAGTCACCCGTCTGCTCACCCAGAGAAATGCGTATCTGAGTGCCTCATCGGGAGAGGGTAACCGGCAACGCAAAAGAATGAAACTATTTGTGTCTTACCTACCTATGACCTGGAGGCTCCCTGTCTGGCCTTCTCTTCAAGTTGTCCCACCTTCCTGGACTGAACCAAGATACATCTTTTACATATTGATCGATGTCTCACGTCTCCCTAAAGTGTGTAAAACCAAGCTGGGCCCTGACCACCTTGGGCCCGTGTTGTCGGGACCTCCTGCAGAGGCATCAGGGGTGCATCCTCAAACTTGGCAAAATAAACTTTCTAAAAAATCTGAGACCTGTCTCAGATTTTCAGGGTTCACACATGTAATGTAGGATGCCAATGTTTATAAAACAGACATTATTCTATCTACTATTAAAATATGCTGCCAATTAACCTTAGACTTTCTCAACAAAATAAAAAATGTTGATGAGGTACAAATAATATATTTAAACTTAAATAATGTTGCAAGTTTTAATATGCCTACTTTTCAATTTTTCAATACCATTTTTACTACTTTAACACTGTAAGAAAAATGAGTAATGAAAACATGAATAAAAGTGTTTACAGGGGGTGCACATGTTTCCTCCAGCCTCTGCCCATCCCCAGCTTTCATCCCAACTGTCCTGATAGTGGCTCTAAGCATTGCTCCTTTCTCTGTACCAAGCTCTCCCCGCTGAAGCAAACTCAAATCTTACCATATGTTATGACACGCTGTGATGATGAGCAACCAAAGCCTCGAGGAAGGGATGCTTTTGTAAAACAAGACTTGCAGGATATAACGTGTGAAGTAAAGCCCATGGCAGAGCTCCCTTTAGCACCCAGGGAGCAGACAGGAAGCTTTTGCCTCACCTTCCTCACTGGCCCGCAGCCACGTCTCCCCAGGTCAGTCTTGAGGACAATGAAACTCTAGTCTTCACTGTGGACACACTACCAGGTGCTCCAAAGCCATGGCCTCTTCTCTGGTGGGTCCTGAGGAGAACAAATCTCTGGTTCTAATCCTAACCCCAATCCTGTCTCTAGACTTTGACCCTGACCCTAAACCCTGATCCCTATGCTGGTCCCTAATTCTGACCCTGACTTTGACCCTGACTGTGATCTTGACCCTGACCATGACCCCACCTCTAACCATACTTCCGGCCCTGACTCTGACGCAGACCCTAATCCTAACCCTAACCCTACTATTATCTTTACAATCTATCTCTAATCTTATCCCCTACTGCTAAATAGCTGTACCCAAAAGCACTTTTTAAATTATTTAACTTCTTTTCCTTGAATTATCTGAGGACATCCTAAAGGAGATGTCATTATGTATTTTGCAGTCCTTCTGAGTGGTATGGCTTCAGATAGGAAGTTCTAATACTTTGCAAGACATAAAAAGTTTGGAGAGTAACAGCACGGGGTTGTCAGGGATGCATGTTGGCACTCATGATAGTCATTGGTGCTGTTCTCCAAATATTTTCAGTTCAGTTTTTATGAATGCATTCTGACTATTCCAACCCACCTACTTAAATTTTTGCATGACAACATAGCTTTTTTTTTTTTTTTTTTT
>NW_012109807.1:10288984-10289810 GCF_000951045.1 Mandrillus leucophaeus | reverse complement strand
AACCCACCTACTTAAATTTTGGCATGACCACATAGCATTTTTTTTTTTTTTTTTTGCCAATGGAGGTGAGAAGAAATAACATGTGACTTTTTCAGGAGAAATCTCTAAGAACAGAGTTCTATTCAGCATGCTTTTTTCTCTTTTCTATAGCAATAATTTTAGCAATATTAATAGCTTCAAAAAGTAACTTAGCTATTAGGTTTTTTTAAATGTCTTTTGTCTTCCAGTTTGTAAGCCACACTGATCAGGACTACAGAGTTGACTTATTAGAAGTGATAAAGGAAAGATAAAGCTTATCTTTCAAAAACATGAATTGCCTGTTTAATGGGCACAAACAAGTTTTGTTCTATTCATCAGGTAATACACAAAACTTTACACAAAAAGTGAGGGTCAAGGAATGCAGAGAACACACAACTGACTTCATGGCAGGAAGATTCTGAGTGCTAATTCAATGTTACTACTCATTAGCTGCAAAATATAATTGTATTTGAAATTTTCATCATGGACACTAACCATCATTATGGACACAGGATGGCTATTGACCAATGAGAAAAGATGGTGGTCATAACAACCAGCAGTGCCCATGGCACATCCACCAGTGTGCAGTGACTATCAGCTCTGACTGATCTGGATGTCTTAACGGCTTCATCTGTGAGTGACAGGATTGCCTGGTGTCAATGGCTCTCAAATCTGGGTGCTTGCTTGAATCTCTTAAAGAACTTTCAAAAATATGCTCATCGCTAATTCACAATTATACTGTTTAGGAATTATGAATCTGGGTGCTCCTGTATTGGGTGCATATATATTTAGGATAGTTAGCTCTTCT
>NW_012109807.1:10282119-10288214 GCF_000951045.1 Mandrillus leucophaeus | reverse complement strand
TTAGTTTGGCTGGATATGAAATTCTGGGTTGAAAATTCTTTTCTTTAAGAATGTTGAATATTGGCCCCCACTCTCTTCTGGCTTGTAGTGTTTCTGCCAAGAGATCTACTGTTAGTGTGATGTGCTTCCCTTGGTGGGTAACTCGACCTTTCTCTGGCTGCCCTTAACATTTTTTCCTTCATTTCAACTTTGATGAATCTGACAATTATGTGTCTTGGAGTTGCTCTTCTTGAGGAATATCTTTGTGGCGTCCTCGTATTTCCTGAATTTGAATGTTGTTGTGCCTTGCTAGGTTGGGGAAGTTCTCCTGGATAATATCCTGAAGAGTGTTTTCCAACTTGGTTCCGTTCTCCCCATCACTTTCAGGTATACCAATCAGATGTAGATTTGGTCTTTTCATGTAGTCCCATATTTCTTAGAGGCTTTGTTCATTTCTTTTTACTCTTTTTTCTCTGAACGTCTCTTCTCACTTCATTTCATTCATTTGATCTTTAATCACTGATATGCTTTCTTCCAGTTGATCAAATCAGTTACTGAAGCCTGTGCATTTGTCACGTAGTTCTCATGCCATGGTTTTTAGCTCTATCAGGTCATTTAAGGACATCTCTACACTGGTTATTCTAGTTAGCCATTTGTCTAATCTTTTTTCAAGGCTTTTAGTTTCTTTGTGATGGGTTCGAACTTCCTCCTTTAGCTCAGAGAAGTTTGATCGTCTGAAGCCTTCTTCTCTCAACTCATCAAAGTCATTCTCCACCCAGCTTTGTTCCGTTGCTGGCAAGGAGCTGCGTTTCTTTGGAGAGGGAGAGGAGGCACTCTGGTTTTTAGAATTTTCAGTTTTTCTGCTGTGTTTTTTCTGCATCTTTGTGGTTTTATCTACCTTTGGTCTTTGATGATGGTGACATATAGATAGGGTTTTAGTGTGGATTCCTTTCTGTTTGTTATTTTTCCTTCTAACAGTCAGGACCCTCAGCTGCAGGTCTGTTGGAGTTTGCTTGAGGTCCACTCCAGACCCTGTTTGCCTGGGTATCAGGAGTGGAGGCTGTAGAAGAATGAATATGGCTGAACAGCAAATGTTGCTGCCTGATCATTCCTCTGGAAGCTTTGTCTCAGAGGGGTACCCGACCATGTGACGTGTCAGTCACCCCATACTGGGGGGTGCCTCCCGGTTAGGCTGCTGAGGGGTCAGGGACCCACTTGAGGAGGCAGTCTGTCCTTTCTCAGATCTCAAACTTTGTGCTGGGAGAACCACTCCTCTCTTCAAAGCTGTCAGACAGGGACATTTACATCTGCAGAGGTTTCTGCTGCCTTTTATTTGGCTATGCCCTGTCCCCAGAGGTGGAGTCTATAGAGGCAGGCAGGCCTCCTTGAGTTGCAGTGGGCTCCACCCAGTTCGAGCTTCCTGGCTGCTTTGTTTTACCTACTCAAGCCTCAGCAATGGTGGGCGCCCCTCCCCCAGCCTCACTTCTGCCTTGCACTTAGATCTCAGACTGTTGTGCTAGCAATGAGGGAGGTCCCATGGGTGTGGGACCTTCTGAATCAGGCGTGGAATGTAATCTCCTGGTGTGCTGTTTGCTAAGACCCTTGGAAAAGCACAGTATTAGGGCCGGAGTCACCCGATTTTCCAGGTGCTGTGTGTCACAGTTTCCCTTGGCTAGGAAACGGAATTCCCTCACCCCTTGCACTTCCTGGGTGAGGTGATGCCTCGCCCTGCTTCAGCTCTCACTTGATAAGCTGCACCCACTGTCTGACACGCCCCAGTGAGATGAACTCGGTACCTCAGGTGGAAATACAGAATTCACCCGTCTTCTGTGTCTGTTATGCTGGGAGCTGTAGCCTGGAGCTGTTCTTATTCGGCCATCTTGGAACTGCCCCATCCCCTTTTTTTTTTTTTGAAATGGAGTCTTGCTCTGTTCCCCAGGCTGGAGTGTAGTGGCATGATCTCGGCTCACTGCAAGCTCCGCCTCCCAGGTTCACGCCATTCTCCTGCCTCAGCCTCCCAAGCAGCTGGGGCTATAGGCATCTGCCACCACGCCTGGCTAATTTTTTGTATTTTTATTAGAGATGTGGCTTTGTCGTGTTAGCTAGGATGGTCTCGATCTCCTGACCTCATGATCTGCCCACCTCGGCCTCCCAAAGTGCTGGGATTACAGGTGTGAGCCACCGCCAAGATTTTTAAAGAGGGTCAGAGTCTGACCCAGAGGCAGGTCATGCAGAGGGTCTGGCATGGGTAGTCAAGCGCTGCTTTGTGCCAGGCACCAGGCACCTCCTTCTCAACTCTTGTGATCCCAATTTACAGATGAGGGGGACTGCGGCTCAGGGAAGATGTCACAGCCCAGCCTGCCACTGAGGCAACTGCTCAAAGCATTGAATACACAGGATGGTAGCCAGAGGGAAGAGCAGGCTCTGCATTGAAGAAGGAACCTGGGTTCAAATCAGGCTTCACCATTTCTTTGCTGTGTGGGCCTAGGAAAGTCACTCAGCCTCTCTGAACATCAATTCCTTTGTTTATAAGGAAGGTTGTAAGGTTTAGAGATCATGAGTAAAAAGCCTTTGGCACTTAATATATGTTCAATAAGTGGCCACGCCCATCCTCTCATCCTCAGAAGGGCAGGTGGGGCTTAGAGGACAGAAGTGGCCATCAGGTGACTCCAGCCACCAGTCAGAAACCTGGCAAAGAGTTCCTGGTACCAGCAACCTTGAGTGTAAGTCATTGGGTGCAAGGAAGAGCCCCCAAGCCCCAACAAGCTCACAGGTAAGTTATCGTTGGCCATGAGATAGGCTGCCATCCTCTACAGGGGCCCTCTACCTCCAGGGGCAGTGGCTCATGGCGGCCCAGGTCATGGGCATCATCACCTTGTCCTCTTGGTCATCAATGAGCACTTAGATGGGTCTTCAGGTCGTCAGTGCCAAGAGCAGAGGGGACACTCCCCTCTTCTAAAGCTTCCTCGTATTTGGCTCCCCAGTGTGGGTCACTGGCTCTGACCTCCTCTGCTGCCAGAGTGGCCCGGGACTCACCTCAGCCCTGCTGGTCTCCAGTCCTGCAGACCAGGTGGGATATCCCTCCTGAAAGGCCCACACTCTGGCTCCAGGACTGGCCAGCCCCTCCATGGACTCCTCCTCCTGTTACCCTCCAATGAGACATTGAGGCTTGTTTTATATATATTTTATATATATATATATATATTTTATAGAATGCACATCAGGCCAGGCACAGTGGCTCATGCCTGTAATTGCAACACTTTGGGAGGCGGAGGTGAAAGGATTGCTTGAGGCCAGGAGTTCAAGACCAGCTTGGGCAACATAATGAGATCCTGTCTCTTCAAAAATATAAAAATAAAATTATCCAGCCATGGTGGCATGCACCTGTAGTTTTAGCTATTTGGGAGGCTGAGAAGAAAAAATCACTTGGACCCAGGAGGTCGAGATTGCAGTGAGCCATGATTGTGCCACTGCACTCCAGCCTGGGCAACAGAGCAAGACCCTGTCTCTTAAAAAAGAAAAGAAAAGAAAAGAAAAGAAAAGAAAAGAAAAGAAAAGAAAAGAAAAGAATGCACACCAGACTTCATCAGACCAGCACAGAGAAATGCACAGACGCAGAAGAAGCCCTCATCTGCTCTGTGCTGCTCAGTGCCGTAGAGCTAGGGCCACTGATACATGCAGGATCACGCAGTATGAGCACAGGACCAGGCTACTTCTGAGTGGCAGGAACAGAATCCCAACCCAGAGAGGCCTAAACAATGAGGAACTGGGTGCCACATCCCACATAATGGAAAGGCTGGAGGCACAGCACCCCCAGACTGAGTAATTCAGCAGCTCCACCCCAGTCAGGGCCCGAGTCGGCCTCTCTGTTATTTCTATGGCTTTTCACTCATCTTCCCACAGAGGCTGTGGCAGCTCCAAGCATCATATATTTACACAACAAGGCCCAAGGACATAGAAAAGCCACATCCCAGAAGCAACCTTCTCTTGTGTAAGGTCTAAAACTAATATTATTAATGAAATTATGTGCTGCCTTGACATGTGGTGAAACCGGGAGGGCTTCGAATGGCCTAACCACAAGTTCCCCTCTGCACGCCTCTACCCTCTTTCTCAAGGGGGCCAGTCACAGTTCCTGCTTGTCCCTGCATTTCCATTCCCTATCGGCCCACAGAATTATTCAAACAAGCCAATCACATCACCAGAGAGAAACTAGGGTCACCCCATTCTCTTAATACTGCAAAGTCTGCCTCCCTCAGCCCCTGCCAGGTCTCTCTGCTTCCACCACAGCTCCCATGGGCCCTGTGTCCTCCTCTCCTAGCCTGTGGGCATACGATCCTCGTAAACTTTTGTCCATGCCATCTGTCCAGTGTGTCAACATTGTGTGTTGGGCCATCCCCATAACCCTGGAATGAGAATCCCTCCCTCAACAGCAGGGTGAGTGTGAGGCGATGAGAACACCCTGACCCACAGCAGAGCTCTCTCCCTAGGGCAGAAGCTCCCCGAGGAAGGGACGTTGTTCTATCCCGTGTGAATTCCCTGTTCGCACAGTAGTGCCTAGAAAAGAGCAGGTGCTTGATGCCAGTAGAGTAAATGTGAGAGCGGAAACCGAACAGTTCAGCTCTGTCTTTGGCAGGGGCTGTGGAGCATGCCCACACCTGAGCCAACAATGGCAGGGAGACTGGCATCACCCGGACTGGCCTCAACCTGGGCTCCTTCTCCGGTGTGCAGGGGTGGGCAGGTCCAGGGTGCTGAGGTGCTGCTTTCTCGGGCCTGGAAGAGGCCTCTGCCACCTGAGCCAGTTGTAATAAAATTATATGTATATACTGTCTTGATCCAGTTTTGAGGCCCTGGTTAGATGCCACTTAGTTTACTTTCCTGAGCAGTTAAGTCTACATTCTAACCACTTCCCTTAGGGGGCTGCCACTATGACCATCTCTCCAGACCGCCATGCCCCTGCCCTAGCTGCCTGGTGTAAAGTTCCAGACAACCCGGGATGGCTCCCAGCCTCCTGAGCCTGCAAAATTGTGTCAATGAATCAATTCCCAGGGAGCCCATGAAGCCCACCTAAGCCCACCCCACTTGCCACGTATGAGCGGCTCAGAGAGCCCCGGCGTGCTGGCCCGTCGTCCCGGGTGAGCCCCCTGAGTGGCCCTGCCTGGCAGCCAGCTCTCCTTTGGAGCTGTAAGTAATCAAAAGCTCCGCCTTTCATCTCTTCCAGAGTGTTTGTGCTGTGTCCACCGTCAAAAGAACATTGAAATCTTACAAAACAAACGGCATTGTGAGCAGGATGGCGTGGCCGTGACGCTGACGCTTGGACAGCTTCGTCAGGGACTGCCCTTGGCTTGTCGTTTTCTCCCAGGCCACTTCGAGAGGGCTTGGGGCAGAACTCGAGCCTGCACTTCAGCCCAGTTGCCTGCTGCTGCGTCTGCCAGGGATTGCCGAGTCTCTCCCCACCCAAATGTCCTCAGTGTGGGACTATTCAAAGTGGACAGAGCTGACTGACTAAACTCCAGGACTGGACACCAGCCCAGGAGGCTCACGTTAGGGCGAGGGGAGTGATGAGAACCACAGCAGCTCTTCTCTTCCTGGGGTAGGCGTTCCTGTGTGTGTGGTGGAGGCCTGTCCTAGGGCTCATTAGCTCTACAGCATCAGTGTTTACTCTTATTTGGGGCAGAATCCTGGCTTGTCTGTGTCTTTCAAGCAACTCCTGTGAAGGAAGGTGTTGCCAGACTCCCCCCACCCCGCCCCCTCCCCGGCACAGAAGTGGAACCCTGGCCTCAGTGCTGACGCTGCTCAGGTGAGGGCTGCAGCCTACGTGTCTCCTTCGTGCTACACGCCTTGCTGCCGTCAGCAGCAAACTTCACACTCTCCCGACCCCGCCACCACTCCCATTGGTGCACTCAGAGACTCCTCCCCCCACCACCACTCCCATTGGTGCACTCGGAGACTCCTCCCCCCACCACCACTCCCATTGGTGCACTCGGAGACTCCTCCCCCTGCCACCACTCCCACTGGTGCTCTCGGAGACTCCTCCCCCTGCCACCACTCCCACTGGTGCTCTCCGAGACTCCTCCCCCCACCACCACTCCCATTGGTGCACTCGGAGACTCCTCCCC
>NW_012109807.1:10272316-10282069 GCF_000951045.1 Mandrillus leucophaeus | reverse complement strand
CGGAGACTCCTCCCCCTGCCACCACTCCCACTGGTGCTCTCCGAGACTCCTCCCCCCACCACCACTCCCATTGGTGCACTCGGAGACTCCTCCCCTGCAGATTCTTTGGCAGCCTCCTCCAGCCTCCCAGAGTCTCCGGACCGCCAATGCAGCCATTAGTTGCCCTGTGGGCTTCTGTTGAGAAAAAACTGCCCTCCTTGGCTCCACGCTGTACACCTTACAGAAAACATTGCTGGCCACATACTGGGCTCTCCTGAAAATAGAGGCTTTCTGAGCCCCTGAGCCCGTGGGCCTCCCTACAGTTGCCCATTATTCTTTGGATCATGACAACAGCCCCCCACAGCTTGGCACAACTACCAAGGCCTCCCTGATGTTAGATGGAGCCAAGCCTGCAGCCACTGGTCCATTTCACCAGCGTGAAGGGTGGTCTCCCATGTCCTCAGTCCCTTGTGAGGTCACCCTCCCCAGACCCCTTGACTATCTGGAAGCCTCTTGGATTAACTGAGTGAGGCTATCTCTAGACACGAGCTCTTGGGCCAGGGCTTGCAAGATTTTCGGTGGCTGCTCACCAGACTTGCTTCTAGTTTCCCATGCAGGAAGAACGTGATGACCACGCAGACCACGGTGAAATGGAAGTGATTCATCAACACAGGAACAAAGCCATCCACAAAAGAAAGCAGTAAATCTCTCTAAGGCTGTATTCATCAATACGAGTGCAGGAGCAGCTGGAAACCATGAGAAACTCATGGTAACAATGCTTGTGATATCGAGGCCTTCCTCAAAATTGCAGAAATGGTAACCGTGTGTGTGCACACACTCGCGTATGTGCATGTGTGCAGGCTCAGAAGCTAGATGCAGCTTGCCAGACAGATTTCTTAGGGAAATACTGAACTGGGGCCTTAGAAAATTCTGGTACCGAACTTCTCATTTATGAATATCAAACTTAGCCAGGCTCAGAAAGTCCCTGAGGACTCTCTTCATTTGTCCACAAGTTATTCAGAAAGTCCAGGAAGCCACTGACCTTTGTTAAGAACCACCGCCAGGGCCAGCTGCGGTGGCTCATGCCTGTAATCCCAGCACTTTGGGACGCCGAGGTGAGTGGATCGCTTGAAGTAAGGAGTTCAAGACCAGCCTGGCCAACTGTGAAACCCTGTCTCTATCAAAAATACAAACATTAGATGGGCGTGGTGGTGCGTGCCTGTAATCCCAGCTACTGAGACTGAGGCAGGAGAATCGCTTGAACCCCGGAGGTAGAGGTTACAGTAAGCAGAGATCACATCACTGGACTCCAGCCTAGGCAACAGAGAAAGACTCTGTCCCAAAAAAAAGAAAAAGCCTAGGAGTTTGAGACCAGCCTGGGCAACATGGTAAAACACTGTCTCTACAGAAAAAAATACAAAAATTAGACAGGTGTAGTGGTGTACACCTGTACTCCTCACCCCTTCCTCCCCAACACAGAAAGAGCAGAAAGAACCGAGTCCCCACATTAGTGCAGCGGGTCCAGATGCATGGGTGGGGCTTCTGTGAACTATGTTCGCTTCCTAGCTGTGAAACGGAGCCTCTGAGCTTTAAGCCATCCCTCAGGACCCTTGAACCAGGCCCGACCCCAAGCAGAACCTGCCAGTGGTAAACCTGTCCTGTCATACTTCTGAGCTGGGCGGGCTCCAGCCCTCCCTCACAGGCCCGAGAGGCCACCGGAGGTGGAACCTTCAGAGCCAGCTCAGCAGGTGACTAAGGGCTAACGAGGCCCCGTCAGTGCACCAAGTGGTCCAGTGAGCCGTGGAGGGAGTGAGCCCATGAGAGCTGGGTTCCCACGAAGGCTGGGCTTCCACTGGGACTGAGAGACTTTATTTGCTGATGACAGCCCCGGGAGCCTTTTGAATTTGCTTTCCTTCCCTAGCGTTGCAAGGCCACAGCGGCCCCTTGTAAGAGCTCACAGTGAGGCACTCACATTGTGTCAGCCCTGGGTTTCACTGGAGGCTCAGCTGTCAGCTGTGGGGTTGGCTCACGTAGCCGTCCCATCTTCTGCTGTACAGGAATTCACAGTGTGGTGGCTCCTGCGGTGACCAGAACAAGAACTGCCACTTGCTAGAAGGGTAGGTACAGAAATAGCCTTAGGCCTGGGAGGTGACAGCCTGAAGATGAGGTGGGGATCTGGGTGTGTGTGTGAGAACCAGAATGTTCCCTAATAGAAGCTGCACTCAAATAGGGGAGAAAAATTTTCTCCTGAGACTGAAGCTATGAGACAGGGCATGGCATGCACAGGACGGTGAAGAATCCTGGGGGAGCCCAGGTAGCCTCCATTTATGTCATCACCAGCTGTCATGTCCTGGGCGCTACCTCATGCCAGGTACTGCCAAGGGCGCTCACACACATTATCTCGTTTAATCCACAGATAGCCCTGGGAGAGAGATTAGCATCACTATTGTGTAGACAAGGAAACCGAGGCACCGAGAAGTCAAGTAATTTGTCTACAGTTGCACAGCAAGGAAATAGCAGAAGGGAGACTTTGTTTGTTTGGTTTGTTTGTTTGTTTGTTGTTTTTGAGACAGAGTCACTCTGTAGCCCAGGCTAGAGTGCAGTGGCATGATCTTGGCTCACTACAGCCTCCGCCTCCCAGGCTCAAGTCATCCTAGAAGGGAGATTTTTAATCCAGGACCCGAGGTCACTCTAATCTGAGTACTCTCCGAGGTCTCCCAGAAGGGAGGAATTCTGTGGTACATTCATGATGTGACCAGAGAGAGGATGGTGCCTATGAAGAAGACAGAGGTACCACGCTGACCCTGCGTGCAGCCGTCTCTGGGGAAGGCAGTATGCAGAAGAGAAAGCCAGAGGCCCCAGGTCAGAAGTGTCAGGCACAGAAACAGGCAACCCTTTCTTGGGAAGGAAGGCTAAGGCACAGGGCAGTGAGGCCAGCATGGAGGGGCCGCTCACCAGCCCCGGGCCTCCAGGGATAGCAAACACGCAGCCATCTCTGCCCAGCCCTGCCTGTGAAGCGACCTCCACAGATCAGCAGGCTGGAGCCAAGGCGTGCATTCCTTGAGTGGGGTTTCAGCTGCAAATTCTACACCCTTTGTCCACTGTTTAACGAAAATGTGACATCTCTTGCCCTCAGTCCAGTGCTTTCTCACCCCCAATACCATCCTACCATCCTCAAAGGGAGCCGTTGTGACGAGCCCAGTTTCTGTCCATCCAGGTGTACATTTACCTCTGTGTCTGCAGACACATTCTATTAGAAGCAAACAATGGATTACTCTTTAACGACGGCTCTGCCACTTCTTTTACTTCGAAAGAGCGCTGTCCCGGCGTCCTCCAGTGTCAGTACATGGACCCCTACTGCCCCTTTTCCACCCACAGCAGGGTGTCATCCCACAGCCTGGACAGAGGCCTCCTACGCCAAGCGGATTAAACACTTCATGAGAAGGGACTGTACTTTCCCACATAAAGAGCAAGTGATCGGGCCTGGAGCTGGTGGGGAGAGACTGTCATGTCTCAGAGGACCGGGGAGCGCCAAGATTCTGACCTCTCTGATTTTTTAAGGGGTTTGGGGGAGGTGATGGATCTGAGAGGTGATGGGGTCTGGCAAGTGATAGTTTGGAAAGATGGTGGGGTCTGGAAAGAGATGGGCCTGAGGGTTGGGGTCTGGAAGGTGAGGCAGAGGGGATGGGTCTGAATACTCCTCGGGATGCAATGCCTAGTCCTGCACAGTCAGGGTGGCTCCCAAACAAGCCGGGCTGGTCAGATGCGGGCAACCCTCCCCTCCACAGCTGTGGTTGCCCTCTGCTCCTCAGCCTCTGGTTTCCTACACACCTCTGAGGTGCACCTCTCTGGGCGCCTCCTCATCTCTCATCCAGGTGGGACGGTGGCGAGTCCCCTCCCTTCTTTCCAAGGTTTAGCAGCTCTGAATCATAGACCAAGACCTGGGGCAGCCAAGAGCTTTTCCTTCCTCTTCCTTTAGGCCCTACTGCTTGAGAAACAGGTCTGTTGCCACAACAGGAACCAATGCACCCAAAGGACACACTTTGTGTCATGGGCTGCAAGTTTAGGAAACCAACAGGACAGACCCTGTGGAGTCTGAGGGTTCTTTGGCTTTCGAGATGCCTGCCTGTGAGCTCGTTTTTCCCGCCCTTTCTCCCTGTCCTTCAATAAGCACTCATGGCCCTGCCCATGGGCCAGGCACTGCACTAAGCACTGGGCACTGAGACGTGAAGTAGCAATTTCTTACTACCCTCCATGCAAACGTTCCATTCTTCTTTTGCAGCGGGTTTTTGCATTCTACTTTGTTGAGGTTTTATGGTTTTGATGTGTTTCTTGATCTCATGCTGTCCCTGATCTCCAAGTCCCCTGGGCCAACTCAGAGACATCTGGGCTGGTCCCTGTGCCCTGTTTCTTCTGGCTGTGCTCCAAGTGCTTGGCCCTGGCCAAGCATTCCAGGGACAGAAGAAACAGTAACCCTCACTGGACCCTGCTTTCTTCCCCTAGAGGAGAACCCACATTGGCCTTGTGAAAGGTCTTGATGGCCCCACCCTGGAGTGCCTGCACCTCGCAGGCTCCCACGTGCACCTCCCTGTCCAGCCTGGCTCCCTGTGCTCACACAGCCTGGGTGTGACACTAGGGGAGTGTGTTTGAGGCTGAATGAGTGGACAAGTCACCAGCTGGAAAGAGAAGCTCAGAGAGGGAATGAGTTCACCTCTCCATGAGTTCTAAAAGATCATGTGCACAAATGAAAATAGTTGCCTTGATTTGGAAGAATCGGGGGCATTAGGACAACGCTGTTTTCCTCTGTTTTCTAAGTAAGGGTGTATTTTTTCCAGCAGAAAATAGGAATGCTAAGAAGAAGGGTATCTAGCACTTGAGCCCCCACTGCCACAGTCTCTCTCCTTGACTGTAGGGCCAGGCAGCTTCTCTAGAAGGTGGATTCCTGGTCATCCACGAGGGAGTGACAAAGGCGGGTGGGGTGCCTTTGGAGGAAGCCCCAGGCGGAAGTATAAGTTTGAGCAGAAAGGCCTGGGGCCAGGGTCCTTGCAGGATCCATCTGCTAAATTCTGTTATTTACTTAACAACCACTCCAGAGTCTAAGAAGGCAGGCGGCGGCTATCTGAGGGGTGCTGTGAGTGAAACCTGAAGGAGGATGCGTTGCACTGGAGCAAACCAACCTAGCCCCAAACACGCTGAGACTGCATTCCAGAGACCCACTGGCCCAGCCCTGTGACTCTGATGTTTCGGGCAAGTTGGGCCAAATTCCTGGTGCAGCTTGCTGGGCAGGTTGTGAGCTCTCGTGGGGAGGTGCAGGGTCCGGTCCCCCTCTGGGGCAGGGAAGGCGGGCTCCAAACAGGGAAGAAGAGGGATCTGACTCCTGGAGTTGAACAGAGGGAATGGACTAAGTTCAAGGTATGCGGCATGCCCTTTACATTTTGCCTGAGCCCAGGCTGCCCTTGGCCTTTCTGGGTCTGACCAGGAGCCTCCCCAGCCCCAGGACTCACCTGCACTGTCCCCTTGGCCTGGCACCCTCCCTCCCTCTTCCTGCACATCCACATTCCATGCAGCCTCACAGGCCTTCCTCAAGCTCCACTGCAGCATCAGTTCTGTTCTCCTCCCCTTCCAGAACTTGCCCCCAGTGCCTGTTCCTTCTGCCCTGGACTCCTGTGGCTGTTTATATTCTGCCTCCTCCCTGCTCCGTCGCTTTCCTCAGACTCTCACTGTTGATCTCTGTATGTGCGCTTG
Organism: Mandrillus leucophaeus; assembly: GCF_000951045.1. Classification (NCBI taxonomy): domain Eukaryota; kingdom Metazoa; phylum Chordata; class Mammalia; order Primates; family Cercopithecidae; genus Mandrillus; species Mandrillus leucophaeus. The sequence continues at coordinate 10,276,345 of NW_012109807.1, read as the reverse complement.
AAGCCTGCAATGTGTGATGCAGTGCCAGACCCTCCTCCAGGAGATGGCATGAGGCCTGGTGTGTGCTGTTCCTGTGTCGGGAAGGCTCTCTCCCTTCACCTGGTAACCACTGCCCACCAGTCCAAAGGGCACTTCCTCCCACAAGCTTCCCTATAGACCAGGCTGGGCCAGTGGTGTACCTGGGCTCCCTGCAGTGTGCTATGCTTGACTCAGATCTGCCTTCTGAGCCTCATGATAAGCTTCAAAGAGGCAGGGGCCCCTCCTCCATGGCGTCCCCATTGCCCAGCGCTTACTGAACGTGGGCTGGAGGCAGGAGGCTCTATTGAGCTTACTGTTACATCCACAGGGTGGGCACAGGGGTACTACCCAAAAGGTATTCAGAAACAGGGTCCCACTGTGCAGCCTGCCCCCACCCCAACTTTGTTCTAGAACGGTTGGTCCATGTGCTCCCTGCTATGATCTGAATGTCTATGTCCCCTCCCCAAATTCCTATGTTGAAATCCTCACCCCCCAAGATGATGGTGTCAGGGCTGAGACCTTCGGGAGGTGATCAGGTCAGAAAGATGGAGCCCTCATGAATGGTATCCGTGTCCTTAGAAAAGAGGCCCCAGAGAGACCCTTCACCTCCTCCAGCGTGTGAGGACACCACAAGAAGGTGCCGTCTGTGAGCCGGAAAGCGGACCCTCAACACACGCGGAGTCTGCAACCCCTTGATCTAGGACTTCCAACCTCCAGAACAGTGAGAAATGGGCTCCTGCTGTTGACAAGCCTCCTGGTCTACCGTAGTTCATTACAGCAGCCCGAACAGACTGAGACACGGTCTCTGAGCACTTTGCCTGCAGTCACGGGCAAAGGGTGCCCAGCATAAGCCCTGGCCAGGTGCCACTCAGCCTCACTTGCTGTCCCTCTTGAAAAGAGCTCTCCTAGGGAGCAGGGACTCTGTCTTTCCTACTCACATACCCTCTACCCTCCATCCCCATCCACAAGACACCCAGACAATGCCAGCCTGTTGTGCCACATCTCCCTGGTTCTAGAAAACATGATCCTACAAGAGGGTGGGGAAAAGAGCTCATGCAGATCATTGTCCCTGGAGGCAGTGGGCACACGGAGCCCGTGGCCCGTCAGAGGACAGTAACCTGGTGAGCAGCCACCACTTCTGATTTTCCAGTTTGTGGATTTGTGCAGTAGACACAGAGCCTGCCTGCTGGAATCAAGAGGCCTGGTCGCCAGCCATGGGGTCTGGGTACATTAACTCCCATTGCTAGCCTGTATGGTGGGTGACACCTGCCAGCAAGGCTCTGTGGGATTAAATGAGGCCTTGCAGGCAAAGTGCCTGTGGCAGTGCTGGGGCTGGGACTTAGCAGGCCGTTAGTAACAGATTCTCCTCCTGCGCTGAGGCCAAGGCAGCTGCGGCTGCCATTCCCCCATCCACCAGCAGGTGCCCTCACTGCTTCACGCCTTCAATGGAACCCAGGGCTGTGGGTGACTGTGTCTGTGAGACAAATAAAATCCCTAGGGGTAAGTGTGGGTTCAGGGTAGCTCTCTGAACTCATGTCTGCACCCAGCCTCGGCATCCGTAAATGGGGGTGACGACCCCCACTACCTTCTGTTCCCAGAGGTGAAGGTCCCAAGCCCTGTCGACCAGGGCAGGTGCTCAAGGCCACGCCTGAGATGACCATGAAGACTGGATTTGGGAGGCTGCCGATGTCTGCATGGAGCTGGCATTTGACTGGCAATTGCTAATCTTGAGCAGGGTTTTCATCGAGGGCTCGAAGCTTTAGAGGTGCAGTGTCACTCAGGTTCAAGGTGCTCAGCAGTTCTGTGTCCTTGGGCAGCTACTTAACACTTCTGAGCCTCTGTTACCTCATCAGTAAAATGGGAGTCATCTTACCTACCTCAAAAACCAATGCACCTGCTATTATGGATGGGCAACTCCTGCCCCATTAATGTTTCCCTAAACACATCCCTCTCCCCACAATCTCCCCCCTCCCCCTGAACACACACAAGCTGGAGGTAACCTCTTCCTTCCCCAGGCTGGCTCTGCAATGGCAACTTTCCAATTCCTACTTTGTGGAAACCCGCCCAAGGCCAAGTTAATATTTGACAGAAGCCCCAGATCCACCCTCTTATTCACACCCACTGGGAAGACTGAGGACACTCACTGAGTTACTACTGGCTGAAGTTATTTTTTCATATCCTGCTGGAAACCAAAATATGGTCCTGGGCTTCTGATAAGCATCAACCACCTCATTGATCAGCAGGTGGCCCAGGGCACTTGGGGAAGCTGTGCTGGGAAATGAAGACAGGCCCATCTTTACTCACCAATGCCTCTCTCTTACCGATGTCTGTCTCTCTCTCTCTCTACCAATGCCTTTCGTTCATCAGCAGGTGGCCTAGAGCACCTGGGGAAGCCTACCAATGCCTCTCTCTCACCAATGCCTCCTCTTACCAATGCCTCTCTATTACCAGTGCCTCTCTATTACCAGTGCCTCACTCCTCACCAGTGCTTCTTACATCCAAACAGGGCACTTACATGTCCTCCTCTGGTGGTCAAGCACAGACAAGGCTGGAGCCATCCAGCATTGGCTAAGGTTTAATGAGCACTCACCAGGGGTTGGGTTCGGCTTGGGGCTGAGGATATGCTAGGGTGGGGAAGGAGAGAGGCAGATGGGGGTGGTTGGAGGACGCCCTGCTCAGGGTAGAGTCTAGTCATGAAGATGAACATCAAGCGGAGAACTCCAGCTGGAAGGAAGGGGTCACAGAGATAGAGACAAACTCGCTTGACCCTGGCCGGGCTGCCCTCCTCATCCTCTGAAGCCTCTTTCAGAGATTGCCACCCCTCTGCCTTATCAAAGGAGGGCTGGGACTGCTGAGCTCCACTGAGCTGCCCCGGGAGTGAGCTTTCCCCAAAGGCTCAGGCCCAAGTAGGAAGAGTTAGCAACAGAGGCGTGAAAGAAGTAGCAAAATACCAAACCAAACCACAGACAAAACCCCTCCAGATCAGGCAAGGACATTATTAGGAGTTGATAGGATCTTCTTGTTTTTAATTAGTGTGTGCTGATGGGAAATTTCCAAGCTGCTTTCGCTGGACTGCCCGAGGGTCATCTCACCCCCCACTGCAGGCTGCAGCTTCCTGTAGCCACCTTGCTTTAAGGCTTGTTCCCAGGACGGTCTCCTGGGGAGGAAGAAGATGTCCTCTCAGAGGCCAGCAGGTCCAACTAGCGAGCTATGAGATGCCCACGGTGGGTGAGGACCTGGGCTCCTGAAGTCCCACAGCCCATTGTGCCCAGAGGGATACTGCCCTGGGGACCCGACACAGTGGCAACTTGGTTGCAGCCATCCCAGCTAGCAGCTCACAGAGGCACAGCGGGGTTTTCTCATTTCAAATGCCTGGCCCCTTTCCAGAGGCGCTTAGAATGGCCAGCTGATGGGAGCTCTACTTTTCTTTGGAAAAGGCGTCTACGAATGTACTTCTCTCCCTAGGGACTGGGAAGGAGGAAGAATTGTGCAGCAGGGAGAGATGAGGGCCCCACTGGAGAGAGGGGAGCCCCTTGTCCTGCCTGCGGCAGCTGCCAGTGAAAAGAAAGAAGGGTTGGGAGTCTGAGCTGGAGGCTGCGGGGCCAATTCCCTCTTGGCAGGAGAAAATCCGGACTGGGGCGGATTTCAGGCTTCAGTGTTTGTAGGAGGAAACACAGCAATCCACTATTAATAGTAAATTAAAATAAATAGGCAACTGCTGTATGGTAATACTTGTTTTGTTTTTTTTTTTTAAAGGCAAAAAATAATAGATAGTGAAACAGAGAAACAGAACAGGAAACACTGGCAGTCAACAGGCAGCAAAGAACATGCAGGTGGAGGTAGCAGCGGTCCCACCCTCAAAAGGCCCGGGCTGCCCAGACCAAGAGAAAGAGATGAATCTCTTCTGGTAACGTCCCTTCCTGTCCCATGGAACCAAGGCAGACCTGCCCCAGCACCACCACCAGCAGCCTTCTGCTGGGGCCGGCACGGCTGGGAGCAACCTCCTATCCC
>NW_012109807.1:10253474-10271171 GCF_000951045.1 Mandrillus leucophaeus | reverse complement strand
CAATTCGATCTGGAAATGAGGCCCTAGTTTGCGCGGCCGCAGTCCTTCTGGCCCGTGTGTGGGGTGGGAGTGGAGGAGACGGGGCTTGGGGGGGCGGCGAGAGCGATCCGCGTGCCTCGGCTGACCTTGGGCAGCCCTGGGGCCTCTGCACCTGCGGTCGGTCCCGCCTTGCGCGCACGGTCCCCGCCTGAGGCTGCGGGAAAGCGCTTCCTACTGAGAACTCCTGATAAGCGCTCACGGCGTCGCGAAGCCGAAGTGACCTCCCTCAGCCTCAACTCCCCGGGGCCCGCTGGCCCTCACCTGGGCGGGGTGTGCCCTGTATATTCTGTGGGTGCGGTCCGTCGCCGCCTCGGGGACACCTTTTCCGGCACCCCACCCTCAGAAGCACAGGCGTGGAGAGTTGAAGGGGAAAGAAAATGTCGGAGCCTGGCTGTTTAAAAATTGGACCCCAGGTTGTTATTGCCTGATTGGAGGGGGAGGGTCAGTTCGTCCAAGGAGGGCTTGGGGGCAGGGGCTAGGCAGGGGCCGCTGCGGCGGCCTGGGAGCAGGACTGTCATTGAACTTGGGGTGAAAGTCGAGTCGAACCCAAACCTGGGTGGAACCGGTGACTTTAAATCCCAGGGATAGGCGGAATCAAAGCAGTTATATTTAGAGGAAACCCGGGACGCCAATGAACGCAGCCCCACCATTCACAGAGAGCCAGCCCCGCGCTGGTCTTCAACATACAAGAGGGAGTGCCCCTGAGAGTAGGAACAGTCCAGTGAGACGGGGCGATCTCATCTGCGGGAAAGGTGACCGGAGGCTCCCACCCAACCCACCGATGCTGCAGAGACTACAGGGGTGTGGGAAACCTTGGAACCGTCTACTACTGGCAGCTTGCTCCGACAGCGCCAGCGTGGCTCTGTGGCCTGCCCGTAGGGGGCTTCCAGAACAAACAACTCCCCCTCGCCCAGAACGCTTCTCTCAGCTGACTTAGAAAGTCACTTCTCCACCTCACCCCTGCTCCCCACCTCCCTTCCTCACTTCCCAGGAGACCCCCAACGCACAGTCACCTCCAGGCGTCTTCCTTATGCTCTAGATTAGGGGTGGGCTAGCAGGTGCCCGGGAGAGAAGAGGAGAAAGCTGGCCCCAAGCCTCCCAGTTCTCCTCTGTGTGGACTGTAAATATGAAGCTGTATATATTTGATGTGTGGAAGGAATGCGGAATTAAAGGGCCTGAGAAGGCGCTGGCCACCCCGGGGGAGGTATTTTTTTTAATTATGGAATATTACAACTCAACAAAAAGACAACCCAATTAGAAAATGAGCAATGGACTTGAACAGAGGTTTCTACAAAGAAGATATACAAATGGTCAATATGGACATAAAAAGATGCTTAACATCATCAGGCATTAGGAAAACAAAATTGAAACCACAATGAGGCCAGGTGCGGTGGCTCACGCCTGTAATCCCAGCACTTTGGGAGGCTGAGGTGGGTGGATCGTCTGAGGTCAGGAGTTCGAGACCAGACTGACCGACGTCTCTACTAAAAATAAAAAAATTTTTTAAAAAAACTTAGCCAGGCGTGGTGGCTCATGCCTGTAGTCCCAGCTACTCAGCAGGCTGAGGCATGAGCATCGCTTGAACCTGGGAGGCAGAGGTTGCAATAAGATCACGCTGCTGCCCTCCAGCCTGGGCAACAGAGTGAGACTTGGTCTCAAAAAAATACATAAATAAGTAAATAAATTAAATAAATAAATAGAAAGAAAGAAATCACAATGAGATACCACTTCACACCCATTAGGCTGGCTAGCATCCAAAAAAATGGAAAACGTCAAGTATTGGGTGTGGAGAATTTGGAACCCTTGTATGTCGCTGGTGGGAATGTGAATGGTTCAGTCACTGTGGAAAACAGTTTGGTGTTCCCTCAAAAAATGACCCTCTGACCCAGCAATTCCACTCCTGGGTATGTAACCAAAGGATTCAAAGCAGGGACTTTAGTATCGGCACATGCATGTTCATAGCAGCACTCTTCACAATAACACACAGCCCAGTGGCCATCAGCAATGAACTAAATAACAAAATGTGACACACCCAAACGATGGATACGACCTGGCCATAGCAAGGAACGAAGTACTGATACGTGCTACAAAGTTGATAAACCTTGAAAACTCTATGCTAAGCGAAAGATACCAGGCACAAAAGGTCATATAGTGCATGATTCCGTTTATATAAAATATCTGGAATAGATGAATCTGTAGAGACAGAACACAAACCCTGGTGGTTAACCAGGCACCGAGGGGAGCAATTGTTTAATGGCTATGGGGTTTCCTTTTGGGGGGTAATGCAAATGCTTTGGAATTAGATTGAGTTGGTGGGTGCACAATACTATGAATGCACTAAATGCCACTGAACTGTCAACTTAAAATGATTGGTTTGATGATATGTGAATTTCGCTCAAGTTTAAAAAACAAAAATAGAAATATTTCAAATGCCACAGAAGAATATATATATAATACTTTAACAGACACCTGCATAATTATTGCCCAACTTTGTCAAATCTTAATATTTTGCCTTGTTTGCTTTTAGGTATTAAGGAAATGAAGCTTTCAGATGGCATCTAAGCCCCCTAGACATCCTTCTGTTATCTTATCCTCTCTCTCCCTCCATCCTCAGGGCCACCTGTAAGCTGAATGTGGTGTTCACTTCCAAGCACAGTTTAGACTTTCACTGCACACATATGACCTACACATGGCATTGTTTTACGTTTTCACACTTTATGAAAATGCCAGCGTACCGTACATATCCTTCTGCAACATGCTTTCCAGGCAACATTATGTTCTGAGATTTATACATGTTGACTTTGTTTATCCAGTCTTCTGTTAATAGACACTTGGGATAGTTCCAATTTGCTGCCTTTAGCTACTGCAGACAGCATTGCCAAGAACATTCTCATATTTGCCTCTGTAGTTACCTGTTGGAAATTTCTCCCATAAACACGTGGAGGATGTGACTTGTTGGGTCACAGGGGATGTGCACATTGTCATTTTCCCAGATGTTACCACACTGCCGTCCAAAAGAGTAATTCCAATTTACACTCCCCAGGAGCAGATTTACTGGGAAGCTGATGATGTTTAATTAAGTTCAAGACCCCTCCTTACTCAAGCCCTTTCCAAGACTCTGCCTAATTTTGTATTCTTTTATAAAGATGGTCCCCCCAATTGTTTAAGCTTCAGGCTAAACCTGGACCTTCCCCGGCCCCCACCAGCAGCACATGAAAGTCGCCATTGTTCCTCATCACTTGGTAGCGTCAGACTTTATAATTTTCTGCTAATCCGATGGGCGTGAAATGCTTGATTATTTTTTAAATCTGTAGTCCACTGAGTTGTTGATGACTCATAGTTCAGATTCCCATGCCTGACCTCCCAACAGCCTGGGAGGCGCAGATGTCCAAGGCGATCAGGGTGGAGCACCACTTCCATGGTGAGGGGACTGCCCGTTGGAGCAAGTGAGGGTGGCAGCTCAGGGTGGGGCATAGCCATCTCTCCTTGGCCCTGCAGCCCTATCCCAGACCTCCTGACCTCTGAAATCTGCAGAGTCCTCACAGGAAGAGGAAGGCAGGCCCAACTAGGAAGTGAGACTGCCTTTCCAAATACCTCCAAAGTCACAGAGGCTGTGCCCCTATTGCAGGTGGTGGGGTCATCAGCGCAGCCCCGTATAGGCCACGGGTGAAATGGCCAGTGTTCTCTCCTCCTCCAACAAAACCCAGGGCTTTGCCTCTGGTCTGCTCCCCTGCAAAAGTCCCACCCAGTGAGGAACTTTTCCTTTTGGAGCCACTCTCTGTCTCCTCCTTCTCCATTCTAAGCCAGGGGCTTCATGACACTGAGCCACCATTCAGGAAACAGAAGACGTGCAGGGAAGGCTTTCTGTCCCAGCTATGGCCCCCAGACGCAAGGTCTCCCACAGAGAGACCCCTGTGCCAGGAGAGACCCCTACCCTTTCAGGACTTGTGAAGGAAGTGGCTGAGGAGGGCTGTGAGATCATCTACTCAGCCTCTCCTCCCCAGGCCACAAAGGAGGCAGGGTTGTGAATGAGAGCCTGAGGAATGCCACCAGCCCTCCAGGGGCACGCCCTCCTCCTCTGTGCCTCAGAAGCACCAAGAGAAGTGCGGTCACATCACGGGTTGGGGTTGGGGTGGGGAGACATCTGAAATCAGTTTGCAGTTTTGACAGTTTCAGTGAACTGGACAGAGTAATGACTAAAATGACACCTTTTCTGTGACCCAAAGCGACCGGACTTTTATTAAGAGTGACCAGAGAAGTCTAGGGACCTACGCTAGATTTCTACCTGGCTGGGGAAGAGCCAGCCTGACAGAGCCGGGACTGGGCCACGGGCCGGTGATCCAAGCTGTGGCTGCATTGAGAAGGTGGCGTGGGAGCTCCTAGGAGACCAGAGATGTAGAATCACAGAAATCTCACTTTCAGACAGGGAGCAGCTTGCCTGGGTCACGGGGTCTCCAGGGTCCAGCGAGCACTTCTAGCAGTGAGCAGGTCATGCCCAGCCTTCTCCATTCACCTAAACAGCCACGCGAGATTTTGCTTGCACGAGAAGGCACCCTGGGATCCTGAGTAGGCAGCCCTGCCCACCTGGCAGCCCTGGGCAAGGCTGAGGTCCCTTCTCTCCCCCCCCTACAGAATGAAGGGACAGCTCAGGACCACTGGGACGCTCTCACCTCCTCTGGTTCTCCTTGTCAAAAACACACTCTGCAGGTTCTGAGTCACGAGGTCCAAGGCAGGTTGAAGAACACGCATTGCACTGCACACCCTCCACTGACTCTCTGAGACTTGGCGCGGGCGTCTGGAAGCCAGGCCACCCTCTTGATATTTTTAAGGGGAACAGAATAGTGGGAACAGTTCTCAGGGAGAGGCTGGGGCAAGCAGTCAGGTGCTCTGAGGTTCTCGCAAGTCAGTCCAGGGACCTCCTCTCTTCCTGGAGCAAGTTCCCTGCTGCTCTAGCTAGGAACGTCTCCTGCAGGCACCAGGGAGTGCAGCAGGCCCTGCTTGGCCAGCGCAGGATGGGGTCTGAGCTGGCCTTCCCTGACTGTGTTCACTGGCTTCCGGCTCTGTCCCCTCTCTGTAGCTGTTTAGGGAGGGCCACTGCCTGATCTGCCCTGTTTTCTCCTCTCTTCCTCTCTAAAGGGAGGAGAAGTGTTCCAGACAGAGGTTCCACAGGGGTTTGGTGGAGAAGTGACTTTTCCAGTTTTTCGGGACCAGAGGCCAGTTTTGGTGAGGACTCAGTGACTCTGAGCTGCTCCCTGGAAACTGCTGAGCGATGACGGGGCTCTGATCCACAGGACTGTCGGACATGTCATCACACCTGAGCTACATTTTAAAAGATTGGCTGTTAGCTTTTCATATGTCACTCCCCCACCTCACGGGGATGGGGCAATGCCAGGACTGGTGCGAAGGCACCCGTTCTGTCCCAGTGCTTTCAGAAGTGAGTAGGAAGCCCCAAGATGCTGCTGCCAGCAGGGCTCACCCTCAGGTCGGCCAGGGACAAGGGCTGAATTTTGTACCTGTACTCGCCACACCGGCAGGCGAGGGGCAGAGCACATTGTGCCACCAGCGCAGACTCGCTCTGCACAGACTCAGTAGTGGCTTGGCTTTGCCCTGAGCCCAGACACATTCTCCAGAGAACCGGCTGGGAGTAGGGACTGGACCACCTGGGACCTGCCTTGACACAGGACAGAACCAGCCAGACTTGAACTAGAAGGGGCTGGGGGCTGACTTAAGCCACTCTGGGACTTCCTCCTGGCCCCTCTAGTCTCAGTCCCTGGACACGGTGACTTGGAGCAGCAGACCTCAGGGACAGGTGCTGATAGGATTCCCCAGCAGGTGTTCCCTCCTGGTGCTGACGGGTGTGAGGACAGTGGGGGATAGTGCTCCTTGTCCTTGAAGGAGGAATGTTCTGGGGTGTGTGGCCAGCTCCTTCTCACAGCTTTCAGATTGTTCCCAAGGGTGTGGAGCATGGCGCAGGTCCCTCGTGGTCTCTCATCGATTTGGAAGGCTCCAGATTGCCTTTGACCCCCTGGTGAAAGGCTTGGTTCCCAGTGAGCTCCTGGCTGGGCACGAGCAGCGTAGTCATTTCCCTTCTTGGGGTCATGAATGTGCCACACTCCGATTGTCTGCAGCACGTCTCCCCAGGCTCTCTGCCACTCCTACCGCATTCATAGCTAGTGTTCTACCCTAGTATTGGGCGAATCATTTCAATGTACCCAAGCCCTGGGTCCTGAAAAACATATGTAGGAAATCGAAGGAAAGCCTGTCACCAGCCACAGCCAGCCTCACTGACCGGCAGGTCCTGGCCACAGCCTCCAGTCCCTGTGAGAATGCAGTGGGCTGGGAGGGGAGGGGCTGGAAGGGCAGGGGGAGGAGGCAGAAAGTGAAAGTCCCAGAACCAACTTGGAGGGAGGGGGCCCAGGAGGTGGGCACTCCAGGAATAAGGCCATGGGGAAGAACATAGGTCATAGGTCCCCTGACCTACGAGTGGAGTGGGGAGGGGTGGGGTCTGCATGGCGGCCCCTCCCTCTTCTTCAGACTGAGCTGCAGGCCCGCATCTGCCCAAGAGGGAGCGGGACCCTTTGGCGTTTCATCTTGTGCTGTGTGCGTCTTCAACACAAACCTTGCTGTTGTGTTCCTCTGAAGGAACAGAGGCTACTGGGACTCACTGTTTCAGTGGCGGGCTGGGGAGGGAAAAGCCGGCTGGGAGTGGCCTGACGACTAATTGGTTACTCTCCCTCCTCCATGTTAACACGTCTGTAATCCCGGCACTCTGGGAGGTCAAGGTGAGAGGGTCACTTGAGGTCAGGAGTTTGAGATCAGCCTGGGCAACATGGCAAGACCCCATTTCTACAAAAACTATAAAAAATTAGCCAACCATGGTGGCTCGCACCCATAGTCCCAGCTACTCAGGAGGCTGGGGTGGGAGGATCACTTGAGCCTGGAGATCAAGGCTGTAGTGAGCTGTGATTGCATCTCTGCCCTCTGGTGTGGGTGACAGAGTGAGAAACTGTCACCAAAACAAAAATCCATGGCCATTTCCAAAGCTGACCCTAGACACAGGAGGTAACTGTCACACCCATGGGGTCCTGCATCTGAGCCTCAGCCAGCTCATCAGAGCAGCACCCAGCAGCTGTGGGAACGTGGGTAGGTAACTGTGCCTCAGTTTCTGCATCAGTAAAATGGGGACATAGCAGCACCTGCCTCACGTAGCTACTGCCCCATAGCTATCAAGTGCTGTTATTACTAGTTGACTAATAATTTAAACATCTGCTCTGAAACCAACTGGACGACCCGTACCCACCGCGGGGTCCACAAGGCCCGCCCCCATCACCTTTGCCGTAGGTGCCTTCTGTTCCATTCTCAGGCAGGTGCTGCAGGAGGATTGGGATTGGGCCAGGCTGTGGAGGGCACACTTGACTTTTCCCTGGGGTCACCAAGTCCTGCACAGACACCACCTTCCTGGGGCCTTCCCAGTGGCTGTCCTCTCACCAGGAAGGAACAACTGAGGTCAGAGGTCAGTGTGTCCTCGGCGGGGACCTTGATGGGGACAGCCAGGAGGTGGAGGACAGGGTGGCAGCCCCAGCCTGCCTTCTGCCCAGGGAGCAGGCTGCTTTCTAAGCCTCTCTGCATCACCTGCCAGCCGGGTGCCAGGATGGGCAGGGAGAGCTTTTTGGGTTCTGAGTGACGCATGGCTACATCTGCCCGCAGGCACAGGAACGAGTTACCAGTGGGTTCAGATTAAAGCTTTCAAAGGCGATTTGTCATCAGTGTCAGTGTGTCGGCTGTATGCAAGGGCATCGGTTCAGGGAGGGGGCAGCCTCTGGCAAAAACCTGTGCCCTCACCTCCCCCAACCTCCATCCTGGCCCCAGCTGCTTGGCGGGTGGGCAGAGTTGGATTGAGGGGCCTGGCAGGAAGGGAACCACCCAGCTTGTGGGTCTCAGGACTCTTTCTAAAACCAGCCACAGACCTCCTTCATCTCCACGTGTGATCGGGGTGGGGGCGGCAGTGGGAATGCTTCTTTGTTGGAGGTGGCCCTTCAGGCCGGAGCTAACCCGTCACCTCCACCGGGAAGCCCACCCTCCTAGCACCCTTTCCTGGCACTCAGAGCACATCCTGCAGACCTTTGTTTTTTGTCTGTCTCGTGCCTACACCCTGAGTCTGCCCACATCCCTGGCCCAGATCAAGAACTCGGAGACATTTGTTCTCAGCAAGCATCGGTAGGGAAAGGGCTCAGGTCTCCACTCCACCTACCCAACATTGATGAATCTAAGATGAGTCCTTGACCTCAAAGGCGGACAGAGGGTGAAACTGACAAAGGCCGCCAGTCCCCAAGAGACTCTGGGAGTTCCAGTTCCCTTGGACCCTCCCAGACCCGGGGCAGGCTGCCTCCTCTCGCCTCTCTCTTGCAGTTGTACACCTGTTTTGTGGGTTTGTTCACATTACTAACCTACCTGGTGACTCCCATAAATCCCTTTTGTTTTTCTTGCATTTAAGCCACTCCTGTCTGGTCTAGCATTTCCACGGATTTTGCCTTTTCCAGGTGGCTTACCCTGTATTTTCATGGAACCTCTCGGTTTCTGTTTATCCTGCTGGGTAAGGCCACCGGTGTAGACGTGGTAGGCAGAATTTTCCGTTCAAATGAAGACATGCCTATCAGAAAACCCCTAGATTTGTGGATCTGAGTGGAGTTTTCATTCATTCAGGAACTAGTGACCGACTGTCCTCTAGCTCGTGAGGGAGGCAGGTATGAAGTCAGCAGTCACTTGGTCCCGCTGGCTGCGTGTGCTATGGGAGAGAAGGCTTCCCTGGGGCTGAAGGCGGGTGAGATTGCAAGCCTGAACAGGGGGCTCTTCCCAGTCCAACTTGCCTTGTTAATATAAACTATGGCCCTGAACTCAGCTCTTAGACTTTTTTTTTTTTGAGACGGAGTCTCGCTGTGTCGCCCAGGCTGGAGTGCAGTGGTGCGATCTCAGCTCACTGCAACCTCCGCCTCCTGGGCTCAGTTCATTCTCCTGCCTCAGCCACCCGAGTAGCTGGGACTATAGGCGCCCGCCACCACGCCCAGCTAATTTTTTGTATTTTTAGTAGAGACGGGGTTTCACCATGTTAGCCAGGATGGTCTCGATCTCCTGACCTCGTGATCTGCCCACCTCGGCCTCCCAAAGTGCTGGGATTACAGGCATGAGCCACCGCGCCTGGCAGCAGCTCTTAGAGCTTTTAATCCCAAATCTCTATCCTCTTCTTCACAAACTGATCCAAACCCCCTGAGTCGTGCTCTTGCCTTGAGATTAGATAAGGAGCACGGTCTAAGGCCAGCTGGGGGTGAGGATGGCATGAGGGGTCCCTCTGGGAGGAAGAAGCCAGGAGGGGAGAGTGACTGCTGTAGGTAAACCAAGTCAGGTCCCAGCCCCGCTCCCAGGGTTCTCTTTTGTAGCAGCCCCAGGGGTCAGACTCCCAATACTCTGCCTTTTCAGTTGATGCAGGGAGAGGGTCACCACCCAGAGAATCTCAGACCTCTCCCCCGATCTCTCCCCATGGGCTCAGATGGGCATCTTGTGCCAACTACCGGGCTCTGTCCCTGTCCTGTGTGGCTTTCGTATCTGGTCACCGTTGCTCAGACACTGACACTTTCACCAGGGCCTGAATCCACCCTTGGTGGACCCAGAGCTGCTCCAGTGGGGACTGTCGCAAGACTGCATGAGACAGGAGAGAAAGGGAGAAGTGGGCTCCGTTCATTAAAGTGTGTCTTCGAATGAGATCCATTTCACTGGGTGAGCCTGCCTCAGTGCTGACCATGCCACTCCCAGCATCTGTTAAATGCGTGAGTGAATGACCAAGTGAGTGAGTCAGCGAGTAAGAGAGTGAGTGACTGAGTGACTGAGTGAGTGACTGAGTGAGTGAGTGACTGAGTGACTGAGTGAGTGACTGACTGAGTGACTGAGTGGGTGAGTGACTGAGTGAGTGAGTGAGTGACAGAGTGACTCACTGAGTGACGGGGTGGGTGAGTGAGTGAGTGAGTGACTGACTGAGCGACTGAGTGACTGACTGAGTGACTGACTGACTGACTGAGTGAGTGAGTGACTGACTGACTGAGTGACTGAATGACTGACTGAGTGACTGAGTGAGTGAGTGAGTGACTGACTGAGTGAGTGACTGACTGAGTGACTGAGTGAGTGAGTGAGTAACTGACAGAGTGAGTGAGTGAGTAACTGACAGAGTGAGTGACTGACTGAGTGGATGAGTGACTGAGTGACTGAGTGAGTGAGTGACTGAGTGAGTGAGTGAGTGACTGAGTGGGCGAGTGAGTGACTGAGTGGGTGAGTGAGTGACTGAGTGAATGAGTGAGTGAGTGAATGACTGAGTGGGTGAGTGACTGAGTGACTGAGTGGGTGGGTGAGTGAGTGAGTGACTGAGTGACTCAGTGACTGAGTGACTGAGTGGGTGAGTGACTGAGTGAGTAGGTGAGTGAGTGAGTGGGTGAGTGAGTGACTGAGTGAGTGAATGACTGAGTGGGTGAGTGACTGAGTGAGTGACTGAGTGAGTAACTGAGTGAGTGAGTGACTGAGTGGGTGAGTGAGTGAGTGACTAAGTGGATGAGTGACTGACTGAGTGGGTGAGTGAGTGACTGAGTGAGTGGGTGAGTGAGTGACTGAGTGGGTGGATGAGTGAGTGAGTGGGTGAGTGAGTGAGTGAGTGACTGAGTGAGTGAGTGACTGAGTGAGTGGGTGAGTGAGTGACTGAGTGGGTGAGTGAGTGACTGAGTGAGTGAGTGACTGAGTGAGTGAGTGGGTGAGTGAGTGAGTGAGTGAGTGACTGAGTGACTGAGTGAGTGAGTGGGTGAGTGAGTGAGTGACTGACTGAGTGGGTGAGTGAGTGAGTGACTGAGTGAGTGGGTGAGTGAGTGGCTGAGTGGGTGAGTGAGTGACTGAGTGAGTGAGTGACTGAGTGGTGAGTGAGTGGGTGAGTGAGTGACTGAGTGAGTGGGTGAGTGAGTGAGTGACTAAGTGGATGAGTGACTGAGTGGGCGAGTGAGTGGATGAGTGAGTGACTGAGTGAGTGACTGAGCGAGTGAGTGGGTGAGTGGCTGAATGAGTGACTGAGCGAGTGAGGGAACTTCTCTGACTTGCTGGGACTGAGTTCCTTCGTACCGGGAGGTAGGTAGGCTGACAAAAGTAAGGAAGCCAAGCCGTGTTTGCTCGTTGCCTCTCGGAACTGGAGCAGAGTCCCCTGCCCTCCCTCTCAGATGCGTCTTCTTAGGGGAACAGCTGCGGGACTCTGGGGAAGCCTTCAGCATTAGGGGTCTTGGGTCTTCCCCTGAGCTCCTGCTCTGTGCATATTCATTCTCGCACCACCTGGTGCACGGGGCCCTCTTCACTTCATCCTGGCATCAAAGCCTGTTGTGCCATTTACCTGCTCTACAGTAGCTCATCCTTAACCCGGCTCTACCGACACACACACACACACACACACACACACACACACGCACTCATATGCCTGCATGTGCACACACATATACACAAGCATACACAGGCACATGCACACATACAAATACACATGCATATGCGGCACCATACACATACCTACATGTGCACACACATACACGCATACACACCTGCACACAAACACATATACATACATACAGAGAAGTACACATGCGTGCATACATACACATACATGTAGGCACATACATGCACCTATACACAAGCATACATGTACACACACATACATACATACATGCACACAGAAAAATGCTTCCTACCCTCTGTCTCGCTCCTGGAATGATTAGCTTTAAACCAATCATCCCATAGAGCTGGGCAAAGACTGCTGAGCCTCTCCTGGACCTCACAGGTGTTTTTCTGGTCAGATCACCTGCACAAAACGTCCTCCTGGCATTGAAATAAGCCTTGGCTGCTAAAACGATTCAGTGAGTGAGTAGACTGCCAGCAACATGAGTCGGGGGTGCTCCTTGTGGTGGCCTTGGGAGGACACAGAAGGGCTGGGAGCTTCCTGCAGTCCTCCCAGCACACGGGGATGAATCCACATGCCTCCCTCGTCCGGCGAGGACATCTCTTCTTTTCCTTCCTGGGGAGATGACCTAAGTGGCAGGGGAGCTCAGCAGTGGTGCTCAGCCTCTCTTCTGTGGCCGGTTTCCTTTACTTCTCAGGAATTCGAGGCACAAACTGTTGTTCACACGTGCCTTTAAAGGCACACACCACATGCTCCGTGCTGTTGGGCTCTGGGGACCACACCCCCAGGTGTGCAGATGGAAAGCCTTGCCTAGGAAGACCTCTTTGGTTCACGTCTTCATGTGTCCTTGGAAGAATTTCCGCTTGTGGAGGCCCTAACAGGGTGAAATGGAGCCCCAGAAAACTATCCAGAGAATTTGAGCAAGCCCTCTGCACTGCCTCGGTTACCCAGCCCTGCAGCAGAAACACTGGGGACTGTGGATGAAGAGTTCTTTCAGCCCCAGGGAATGGAAACTCCAGACGAATCTCAAGAATGTGCCAGAGAATGCGTCTTCCCGTCCTCCATGACCAGGCCCGTTGTTGGAGGCAAGGCTGGCTCATATCTTAGTGCCCTTTGTGCTTCCTTGTGCGGGGCAGGCACATTTTTCTCAACTTTGGGTTTCTGGAGACCGTAGGTTTTCCCTTTTTGATTCTCTTGAGGTTATTTAAATATTCTGGCTCTCTTTGGACAAGTTTTGGAGCAGATGATTGTGCATATTGAGATCACATTCAGACTGCTGGGATTTTGGAGTTTTCACATAGTTACAGAAGAGGCTGCTTCATCTAAAGACCGTCGCGACAGCAAGAGCTTAGTGGCAGCCAGGTGCCAGCCCCCTGCAGATAAACCTGAGTCACAATGACGGTTATCACTACTTTTCAGATGAGGGACAGAGAGATTCAATAACTTGCCCAGGGACAGCAGGTCACCCAGCTACCAACAGAGCTCACTTCAAACTCATCAACCCTGGCTCCAAAGTGCATACCCTTAACCACCCCTTCAGCACCCTGGCTGCTTCCCGTGGATTAATTTGGAAAGAAAACATGAGAAGCTTCTCCGATTTCACACGAGAGCTCCCAGGAAGACAATTCCTGACAGAATTTTTTTTCACAAACATCATTTCGTTGGGTAGACCGTGGATGTGAACTCTTTGGAAACTTTTTTGTCCCGTTTTGTACATTATCCCATGTTCTTAGAGAAGTTCAACTCTGCTCAGCACCCCCAACTGGCCTGAATTAAAGGTGGGTGGTTTCCAGCTCTGTCATACCAGCGTTGGGAGGGGCCTCCAAACGTGCATGCACCCCCTCGGTCCCCATCCTCAGACAGTGAGGCTGCATCTCAGAGTTCAGAGGACACCCAAGGACGAGCTAGTCTCATGTTCCAGGCGAGACAGGGACCCAAGCTCGAGGAGAGGACAGGAGGGGAGAGGAGAGGAAACGCTATGGTGACATTTTGCACTGAGAGGTGGGGCAGGACCTGGACGAGGGCAGTCGACTGGCATCGCTGGAAGGCAGGCAGCGCCCTGAGACAGGAGCCATTTCCTCTTCTGTCTTACAGGAGTTACAGAGCATCGCCCACGGCCGTATGTTACGGCAACACAACATGAGGCGTTGGCCAAGAGTGCGGGGCGTCTGTCCCATCACTCTGCTTCTTTCCTGGGAATCAGACGCTGGGCATGAGTCCTGGGCTTTGGTGGTTTTTTCTAAAGGCAGCCCAGGTGACTTAACGTATAGTCAGGGCTGAGGACGATAGTGTTTGCCGAGGCCCCACCCCCATCTTCTAACTCAAGGCCCTGGGACTCAGAGCACTCAACCCCTGTCCCTCTGCAGCCACCCAACTGGAGACCTTTGTCTGAGATCACCCAGCTAGCTGTACCGTCTCTATTTTGATGGACAGTGACGGGGTGCAGCTACGGGGCTGGGGGAAGTCTGGCCCGTTGGCAGAAACAAAGGGGACACAGACCGTGCCTCCAGGGTGCCAATAATGTTTTCAAAATAATTGCCTCTGTGCATTGCCGCCTGGAGACTGGGAGCCACCTGGAGTTTCCTTGATGAAAGGAAATCCTTGAACCCTCACCTACTCCCTCGCTCTGGACAAATATTTGGCCAGTGGGGTCCTGAGGCCAGACTGGAACAGACTGCGCCATGCCCAGGAGTGCCTTATCTCCCTGGTGTGGGTGCCTTTCCTGCCCTGCTTGCTCTCTGTGCATTTAGTAGGTGGAGCAGGGCAGGAACCAGCTTTGACTCATGGTTCACACCAAATCTCAGCTTTGCACACAGCGGGGCTGGAGGCTCACCCTGCTCCAGCCCCACCTTCTGCTCCTCCTTGACCCATGCCCAGCTGCCCAGCCTTCAGCCTCCGAAGCCCCCACAGCTGCTTCAGCATCCTCTGACCTTGGCATGTGCCCCTTCCACCCCCTGGCACTCTCCTGGCTCGGCTGCACCTTTCCCGTCTCCTACTCTTCTTCTCAGGGTTGCTCTGCACCCTCCTCCGCCCCGCCCCCCAGATAGCCCCTGTGACCCCGGGCTCTGCAGTCCTCCCAGGGCACCTCCTGGGCAGTGCTGAGAAGAACTCTCCCAGTTCTCTGGCCTGGTTAACCAGTTAAATCCACCTCTCTCTCCAAGACTTGACTGACCCTATGCACCCGTCCAGGCTGCTCTGCCCACTCAGGGCTGATTGTCCACCTGCATCTTAAGTGGCTGCTTATGTGTCTGTTTCCACGGAGCCGTCAGTCTCCTGCATGAGCGACGTCTTATTCCCAGGTATTGGTAGTGCTGGGCTCAGTGCTTCACACTCACATCCGTAGTTTCAGCCAGTTCACACCAGCCCACAGTGTGGGGAGACGGCTGCGAGTTGCCATTTGCAGAGAGGAAACCGAGGCCAAGAGGCAGAATCACTTGCTGCAACCTCCTGCAGACTTCAGAGGACAGCTCCTCTGAGAACGGGAGTCCCCTGCCACCGGGAGGGAGCCAGCAGGGCACCTCTGCATTAGAATTCTCCCAGAGGAGACCACAGCAAAGGTCTGTGCTCCGAGGGGAAGGGGCCATGACTCAGCTGAGGCAGCAGCTGTTTCTGTTCCACAGACACCTGGCCGGGAATGAAATCTCTCCCGGCTCGGCTGCGCCTTTCCCGTCTCCTCCTCTTCTTCTCAGGGTTGCTCTGCACCCTCCTCCGCCCTGCACCCCCCAGATAGCCCCTGTGACCCCGGGCTCTGCAGTCCTCCCTGGGCACCTCCTGGGCAGTGCTGAGGGGAAGGCCCACCGCCCCACTGCTCATCTCCTGGGAGCAAACCACCGGCTGTTGTGATGTCATCTGTGCTGAGACATCTGTCACTAGCTGCACCTTCACATGCTTCTGGGACAGGCAAGGGCTGGTGTAAGAGCGTCCCTAGGAACGCCGTTCCTCAGATGCTCCTGTGTTGGAGGCTCCAGAGAGATGAGACACACTCACCCAGGACCCCTGAATGGTGGGATCCAAACGGGCCACTGTGCGGCTTCGACGGCGGAGATATTCTGTATCCGTCCCCTTGAGAGAGAATTTCTCACCTGAACACATTGTACTAAATGAAAGAAGTGAGTCACAAAAGTCCATATACTGAATGATTCCATTCACATGAAAGTTCCAAATATGGAAATTTATAGAGATAGAAAGTAGATTCGCGGTTGCTTGCAATGGGGGCAGGGAAGCCACAGCTCATGGGATTTCTTTCCAAGGTGATGACAATGTTTCAAGATTGACTGTGGTGATGGACGCGCATACCTGTGAATATTCTGAAAACCAGGGAATCATACCGTGTCAATGGGGGAATTGTATGGGCTGTGAATTACAGCTCATAAAGCTGTTTAAGGAAAGAAAAAGATAATCTCTCCCCACCATCTCACTCTGAAACAGACCGCCCTACATGTACC
Source organism: Mandrillus leucophaeus (assembly GCF_000951045.1). Lineage (NCBI taxonomy): Eukaryota > Metazoa > Chordata > Mammalia > Primates > Cercopithecidae > Mandrillus > Mandrillus leucophaeus. The sequence goes on along the minus strand of NW_012109807.1, from coordinate 10,255,220 downwards.
ACGCAAAGGGAAAAAGCCGGCCTCATTTTTTGAAGGACACCCTTGCAAGGTGATGCCCTCAGAGGCTGGGTGGGGTCCTGAGATGTGTCAGGGGACAGGGGCTGGGGTTAAACCCACAGTAGACTTTGTTCTATGGACAACTGTGGACAGGGTTCCCACTACGGACAGCAGGAATCTGCGTGCCAGTGTGGGCAGCATGGACTTTCCCAGGGAGCTGGGAAATGGTCTTCATCAGGTTGGTCAAGGCACACACCGGAACAGGGCAGAGGTCTGGCCTGAGCTCGAGGCCCTCTGTGCAGGTGCTGGAAGCTCAGAGCCCAGGCTGTGGCTGTGCCCAGCAAGATGCACACAGGAGGCTGTGGCCAGCCCTCCACGTACCAACTTCCCCTCACTTTTCCTGCCCTTGATTCCTCCTATCAGTCACGTCTCAAGCCACACGGGAAGAATGGAGTGGAGATGACTCTGCAGACAGGAGCTGAGGGCCACCTTCTCAGATTTGCCATTTCCAGGTGCCACCTGTGCATTAATTCACTTCGTATGTATTTTACAGTTAATTTTCCCAAAATAATGACATTGCGACCATAAGCGTAGAAACAACGTCACTATCCAGTTTACCGTTGCCTATCCGCGCTATTAGAGAACTCCAGACACCTGGCTCCACCCTGAGCCCTTCCTGCCTTCATCAGAAAAATCAGAGAGAGTAAAGCAGGAGGAAATAGTTTCCTCACTGTGAAATTCAGTGTTCTTCGATAGCATGCATATTGGTCACCCATAAGCGCCTCTGGCCCACGGGGTCCCACTGGGATTCCGCAACGGAGTCTCTTCCCCACCATGTGCAACCCACGCTGCTCCTTTGGGATTTGGTTCGTAAGTGGCTCCAGTTTAGCCACACCCGGGTACCAGGAGACCAAAGTCCCGCTAGCTGACTTGGACACGGACGCATGGCTGGATGGGTCTTCTCCGGGTCCCCACCAGGGAGGCAGCTGTGAGCAAGGCAGACCTCAAGCCCACCAGCACCGGGTCAGGGAAAGCCCCAAGTTATCCCTAACCCAACACACCTGTGTTTGTGCCGCGCGCTACAGAGAAGGCGTGCAGGACTCCCCGAGACTGTGTGAACAAGGAAGCAACTTAAATTGATCCTCCTGGGAGGGTCACGTAGCCGCCAGGCAAAGGGCGCTTAGGAGAGGGGTTCCCAGGCCGGGGCCTCCCTCTGCCCACCGGATGTGCCCGCTGGATCCTCCCATTTCTCCACGCCACCCTCACATGCCTCCTGAATCCAAGCCCTGCCTACACCGATGTGCTCCCGTCCCTCCATCAGTGCCCATTATGGAAAAGGCCGCATAATCTGTTGGATCTGAAACTTAACTGTGGATGAAATCTACACACACATCTCATCCCACGGCGGTCTGGGCATTTTTGTTTAATTGATTTTGCTCCCAGTGCATCCCACCGGCCCTGCCACGTGCCCTCAGGCGGCCTAAGATCCAGCAGCATAGGACGCTTTCTGGTCAGAGATGCCCACATCTGATTCCTTCGGGACAACTTGGTTTTAATAAATCCAAAGTCTTCATTGCACTGATTTTTCTACCTAAATGCAATTCTCTCCTGATTGCTTCTCAGCCAAGCAGCTCAGAGAACGCCTGTGAAGACAGCGGTGGCTCTAACCCAGCAGGTGGTCAGCGGGTTCAGGGAGGTGGGGGGTCAAGGGGCTCTGTGAATTCAAACCACAGGGGACACAGGCCTGGG
>NW_012109807.1:10240456-10251919 GCF_000951045.1 Mandrillus leucophaeus | reverse complement strand
CAGCTACTCAGGAAGCTGAGGCATGAGAATCGCTTGAACCCGGGCGGCAGAGGTTGCAGTGAGCCGAGATCACGCCCCTGCACTCATGCCTGGGTGACAGAGCAAGACTCTGTCTCAAGAAAGAAAATGTTTAAAAAGTTACTCAGAGCAGGCATGCTGGGGATTGGGATTGAGATCCAGCACAGGGCCTTGCGGGGACGACAGATGCATTTTTGGAGAGGAAAACGCCTGCCCTGTCCTCTTTGCCTGCTTCCTGTGTTTTTTGCAGCCCAGTCACCCCGTGTGACCGCTGCTCCGGGGCCCTTCCTGGGCTGGGGCTCTCCTCTGGGCCGAAACTCACCCCTCCTCCTCCCCCGCAGATCTTCGGGGGCCTGGTGTGGATCCTGGTGGCCTCCTCCCTGGTGCCCTGGCCCCTGGTCCAGGGCTGGGTGATGTTCGTGTCTGTGTTCTGCTTCGTGGCCACCACCACGTTGATCATCCTGTACCTAATTGGAGCCCACGGTGGAGAGACTTCCTGGGTCACCTTGGTGAGTGCAGCCCAGGGCGACTGCTGGCTGTAGTGGGGGGCGGGGCGGCAGTAGTACTGGCCCCTGGCCCGGTAGGGTGGGCTTTCCCAGTGCCAGGTGAGACTTCTCCGTAGACGTCACCCCACCATGTTCCAAGGCTGAGCCTGCCCAGGGCTCCCGGCAGCGGAATCAGGAGAGGCAGGGGCAGAGGCAAGGTCTCCACCGCCAACCCTCATTGGACCTGTTCTGTTCTCCCGCATGACTGCCTTTCCATGGATAACCAGCTGCCCAGCCCCCACACCACCTGTACCCACCAGGTGCCTGCCTGCCCCTCCCATCACCCGCGAGGGCGGTTTTCGTCTCAGGGGAGCAGGGCCCTGGAGGCTGACCGAGGTGTTGGGCTCCGGAAACTGGCTCTGAGGGTCAAGCCATGGTTACTGTCCAGCTCCAAGCAGGGCTGCCACAGAGCACAGGGAAACAGAAGTGGCCTTTGGTCATTATTCTGTATAAATTCTGCCTTGAGGGCCACGAAAAAGTAACTTTTACATGTAGGACACTTGTCCCTTACCTGCTGTAGGGGTGGTGGGGCCGTTTGGCCAAGCCTGTCAGTCTCAAAAGCTCTGCTACTTAGACTATCGAAATCACTTCCAAATCACAACTACATAAAACCCTGTTTTAGTACCTTTTTGCTGTCATTTATTTCTTTATTTTGAGTTGGGGGTCTCATTCTGTCACCCAGGCTGGAGTGCAGTGGCACAATCTCATCTCACTGCAGCCTCAACCTCCCAGGCTCAGGTGATGGTCCTGCCACAGCCTCCTGAGTAGCTGGGACTACAGGCATGTGCCACCACACCCAGCTAAGATTTCTTGTTTTGTGTAGAAATAGGGATCTAACTATGTTTCCCAGGCTGGTCTCAAGTCCTAGCCTCAAGAGATCCTCCTGCACCAACCTCCCAAAGCTCTAGGATGACAGTCGTGAGCCACCACGCCAAGCCCTTTTTTGCTTTTAAATATACCAGGAGCCAAAAATGAGCAATGAAACAAAACAAAACAATAGCAACAGCATGGTCCTGCCTCATCCTGCACTGGTCAGTGAGGCCACACCCACGCTGGACTGTGGCCATGCACGACACTTCTCGGATCCAGGACGAGCTTTTCCCTGGGACACTCCAAGCTGCTGGCCCCTCCTCCACCTCTCCCTTGACCCTTCCTCAGGGGAGACCCATGTCCCATCCGAAGTGCTTGCTCTGGCCCCACGGCAGTGAAGTGAGACTCAGTGCAGCAGGGCAGGCATGGGACCTCCGTGACAAGGTTGGGAGGGGTGGGATTCAAAGGAAGTAGGGGGAGAGGCAAGGGACGGGGGTGGGGGGGACCTCAGATCTGCATCCGGGCCCCATCTCTCTCTCCCCATCCCTCTGACGCTCCGTCTGCCCCGCAGGACGCAGCCTACCACTGTACCGCTGCCCTCTTTTACCTCAGCGCCTCGGTCCTGGAGGCCCTGGCCACCATCACGATGCAAGACGGCTTCACCTACAGGCACTACCACGAAAACATTGCTGCCGTGGTGAGTCCGGGCACCCGGGGCTGTATCCACAGCGGGCGGCTCCGCGGCTGGCAGGGTGTGTGTGGAGGCTGCCCAGGCCCTCTGTTTTCAGCTCAGTAACTTTGGAGGGAGGTCAAACCTTGCCTTCATCCCTGGAGCAGGAAAGCCCCAGAGAAAAGGGGTGTCGTGTCGTGCCCAAGGCTCTGCTTAGTCGTCCGGCCAGGGCTGCATGCCCTAGGCCTGGGTGGGCTTTGCAGAGGGCAGACGTGTGAGGGGATGCAGCTGCCCAACGCCTTACCCAGGTGCTCTGTGAACAATCTTATTCAACATCCACGGCAACCCTACAGCCCAGGATTATGACACCCATCTCACACGTGAAGTGGGCCAGAGAGTGTGGGTGACGGGCCCAAGATCACCAGGCATCGTAGGGCCCAGCATCAAGGCTGGGGGCCCAGTCCCCACACCCTCAGCACCGGTTTGGGGCCGTGAGTCTGGCCACATGGGTCTCCTGACGCTCCCCACGTGCCCGTCCATTGAAGCGTCCAGCCAGGGGTGGGGACACTGGAGCCAGGTGGATTGTCGTCTTAATGGACTGGATCAGAATGACAGGGTAACAGAATATACTGTTTCATCACGTGGTTTTCAGAGCTGAGCATGTGTGCCCTTGCACCAGTCTACGATATAAAACACGCTTCTGACTGTGGGTATTGTTAAAAAGTAAGAAGTTTCAGAAAGAGCATTCTTCAGATATCTAGAACTTGACCTATGAATTATGCAAATCCCAAGGTAGAATGTGGTGATGTCCCGCGTTGGCCCATCTCCCAGCACGGCTGGTTTCCAAGCAGCAGCACGGCCAGGTGGCTCCTGACTGATCTTCCTTCCTGGGGAGGCTGGTGACCCACCCTCCATCTTCTTCACGCAATTCCCTCTCATCTCCCTCTCCCAAGGCCGCTTCATACCTCCCCCATCCCAACCAAGCCTTCTCTTTTAACAAACATCAGCGAAGTGTCTGATAATAATTTCCATAAAACTGTGGTGGGCAAGGGTTGCGAAATGCAGATGGGATGTGGTCAGTGGGTCAGCACTTGATGGAAAAACCCAGCTAGGGGAACGAACGCCCCTTCCTGCTGCGCGGGTCTCTAGTTGGGAACCACTAGGCTCTACTGCCTTCCGACTTTTCTCTTTTACCTTTTATCAAAGGCAGCACACAGCCAGAGAGGCGTGCAGTTACAAGCCCACAGCTCAACAGATTTCATACAGCGATCTCCCTGTGTAGCTGGCATCTGGACTAAGAATTAGGGCCTGATAAACCACTCCTAGAAATCCCCTCAAGTCCTGTCCCCATCACTGTGCCCCACCACCACCCAGTTCTGATTTCAGGCACCTGTTCAGTCTCGCCTGCCTTTGAACTTCATATAAGTGGAATTATACAGTGGGGACTCATGTGGCTTCTTTCTCTCACCCTTATGTTTGTGAGATTCACTCAAGCGACAAGTGTGTAGATGTGGGTTGTTTGTTCTCATTACTGTGTAGTATTTCCTTGTAGGAATAGACCAACAGCTACTTATCCATCCCATGATTGACCATGTTCCCATTTTTTTAGTTGAGATGGATAGACACGAATATGCTCATGCAGACAGGAGGGTTACAATTGAGAACCGAGTGTTCTCAGCTGGCAGATGCACCCAAATAAAACCACCAAGGGGAAATCTGCACGGTGTTCGATGTAAAGTCACGCCTTTCAACTCACAGTATCAACTGCATCTGACTGTGAGAGAGAAAGAAGTTCGTTACTCAGGATTCAATCCCAGACCCGCCCAACTGCAGCATGTCCAGTCCAGGGGATACTGGGGTGCAAGGAGGCACCTCACACCCTCTCTCACACAGCCTGGTTTTGGAAGCAGCCAGCCTGCCTCACCTCCACTCTGTGGCTACCAATCAGGGCCTGTTCCAAGCTGAGCTCCTCCCTCTCTCCTTTGTGGGTGGCAGAGCTGCTTTGCCAAAGGGACCCCGGGGATTGGTGGAAGTTGACTGGGACGAGATGGAAATTTCTGGAGAAATCTGGAGGTTTCTAGATTATACAATGGTGGGCGGCGATGGCTGCAGTTTAGGGAGAGAGTTTTCTGAAGCCAAAATTTGCCCATTCGTGCCCAGCTCTGCGTGTTCCCAGTGGGCCATTTCTTGACCCCACTTGGAAAATGAGTCTCCACCGCTCTTCCTGCTGGGGACTTCCAAGGTGCTTCTGCCAAAGGCCCTCGTTGGTCTGGAACGCCCACCGTCTACGGAGGGCTGCCCACTGGGGTCTGACTGCCTGCCCCAGATACGCTCTCTTAAATGTGTTGTTCAATCATTCAGCTTCCTCGCCGCCTGCGGGCAATGAGGGAAAGGGCTTGCCCGGGTGTAGAGGCAGGACAGCAGGCGCCCTGAGGGCTGGGGTGGATGGGCATTTTCAGGAGTCACAGAGGCGTAGCCGCCCTCAATGGATGTTATGCCCGAGCTGGAAACTCTTGACCTCCACCCAAGGTCACAAAACCAGGTGCAGAGATTGGGCTCGGCAGCAGGCAGGCCTCAGGGAGTGGGGCGATGGCAGCAGACAGTGCTCAGGAGGACACAGCAAGTCCCCAGCAAGCAGGGCCATCGCTCCCGGGGCCACAGTGGCTGACTGGATGGTCCCACCAGCAAGGCCCCTCCTTTCGACAAAAGCTCAAACTCCCTCCTCTCCTTCGCTGTCCCTCACTCCCTATGAAGTCTGGCTCCCTCAGCCACACCTGTGACATTAAGAACCCAAAACAAAATAATGATCGGGCGAGGACGTCCAGGCGGCACGGAGACTTTCACCAGGGCCAGCAAACCCAGGAATTTACAATCTCTCAACCAAGCCACCAGGACCACAGCTGGAGGGTGCTGGTCTCACTGCTGGGGGAGGACGTTGTCCCTCGAAAGTTACCTGCCCGAGATGCTTTCATTGGAGGGGCCTTTGAGGACTCCATCTCAGGTCAGCCGAGACCTCAGGCTGAGACCAGTGTGATGCTGGGTGATAGTGGAGAGTCTGACCTTGCACACCAGGTCCAGGCGGTTGTTAGGTCACACGGAGCTCTGTACTGAGAGGATGTGGTGCACAGCAGGGAGGGCATCCATATGAGGGGTGAGAAGCAGTGGCAGCCCAAGCTCTCTGGGTCTGGCGCCCCTGCGCCATGTGAGGCTGGATGCAGTGCAGACGCTGTGCCTCGCCCTCCTGCGCAAACCCATTAACGGCCATTTCTCTTGCTTCCAGGTGTTCTCCTACGTAGCCACTCTGCTCTACGTGGTCCATGCCGTGTTCTCTCTAATCAGATGGAAGTCTTCGTAAAGCCGCACAGAACTTGAGCTGAAAACCCAGATGGTGTTAACTGGCCGCTCCACCTTCCGGCATAACTTTTTAGAAAACAGAAACGCCCTGGATGGTGGAAAAAAAGAAAACAACCCCTCACCCCCGCCCCCAACAACAACAACAAAAAAGCCCTGCCCTATTGCTTGTGGGTGCTGCGTTTACTCTCCCGTGTGCCTTCGCGTCCGGGGCGGGAGCTCGCTGCGTCTAACCTCCGACTGCTGCGCTGTCTGCTAGGGTCACCTCCTGTCTGTGAAAGGGGAACTTCTTGTTTGGGGGTGGGAGGTGGGGACCTGACCTGAGAAGGAAACACAGATCCCCTGCTGACCCCTGGACCAGCTCTCGAGAACTACCTGCTGGAATTTTCCACAGGCTCTCCTGAGCGTCCCCTCCTGTGGCATGTTTTAAGTCTTCACGGATGTTCTGTGTGTCATGGGGACTAAAACTCACCCCACAGATCTTTCCAGAGGTCCAAGGTGGAAGATGGTAACCCTGTGAAATACTTTATAAAGTGTCTTTATGTTCAGTACATTTGTTGGGTGTTTTTTGGGCTTGGGTTAAATTCCTCAACATCAGGAATGCCATCGTTTCAGCTTTCTTTCTGAGGAATCCTTTGAGTTAACCCGAATCTCAAGAGACAGCATCAGGTGGCAGTTGAGATGACAGACACTGTGTGTGCTCGGCCACTGCACTCTCAGAGCTCGATGCTGGGGAGCCCACCCTCCCAGCCACCTGCCCAGATGGCTTTCCCCTCTCTCTGGAAACAGGCCAAGTGCCAGCCGGGGGCAGCTTCTCCTTCCTACAAGACGCAACAGTCTGTGCCCCGCTAGAACCTCCTTCCATTGTGACACTCATCAGCATGTTCCTGGGCCGTCTGCTCCGTTCCCATTATGTGGATAATACATTGTTTTAGAATTTCCTTGGGCCACTCCATAGGACAGAAAGGAGAGGAGATTACAGAGTGAAAGGAAGTACAGTGACAAGGGTGAATGCCACGTTTTGGGTCTGAGATGTCTGGGTTGAAAGGAGATGGGATGATTAGGAAGCAGGCACTGCATTAGGGATCTGGAAAGCCCAGCTCTGTTACGAAACGCTCCTTTATCCCTTGGCTCCGAGCAGTTAGTGCCATTCCAGAGATGGGATGTTGGAACAGGTGCTGGAAGACCTGTGAGCTTCCTGCCATGGAGGCCTGTGGCAGAGCATCTGCAACCTCTTGCTGGCAGCCATGGAGGCAAAAATTCAAGCTTCAGGCCGGGAACGGTGTCACATACCTGTGGTCCCAGGTACTCAGGAGGCGGAGGCGGGAGCGTCACTGGAGCACAGGAGTTCGAGGTTGCAGTGAGCTGTGATGGTGTCACTGCACTCCAGCCTGGGCAGCAGAGCAAGACCCTGCCTCTAAAATAAAATACAATAAAATAAATAAAATTCAAGCCTCAAGTGGTGAGTTCAGTTGACATTTTACTCATCTTCAACTTGGAGATTCTACAACTAAATTGGTCTATTCAGGAGGTCCTTTGTTAACCCAGGATAACTGGTACCAGAAACCGGCCACTCTTAGTAAGTACACTTCAAACAGCCAACATTTCATAGTACATCATGAGCAAAAGGTTTGATTGGGGCTTTACCTTGAAAAAATTAAACTACAAATGAGAAGTAATCGGAAGTTTGTTACGTGTTTAACAAAATTTCCAGCAAGGGTTGATTGAGGGAAGTCCCATTTTTCAGCAAAACCGTCCACAGGAAGCCAGCAACATGTTAATGAAGCTCACTTTTTACCCTCATCAAAAAGAAAAAGAACAATAAAGAAGGAGGAGGAGAGGAAGAAGGAGAAGGAGAAAGAGAAGGAGAAGGAGAAGGAGAAATGGAAGGCTTAGTTTCCCAAGGGCTTCTCAATGTTTTGACATTTTAATCATTCTCTTTTTTAAAAACCTTTCATATACTCTTTCTCTATTTTTTCTTCAGCCAAAGGCTTTGCTAATGGTTCTCTGGCACCACTTTCTGATTTCTTCTAGCCCTGGGCATATTTTAAATCTGCAGTTTCATTTCACATTTGATTTGCATCCTATTCACATTGGATGTAAATTGGATGGGCAAGGTTTCATTTCCAGCCTCAAAAATGCCCCCTCCCGGTCTTGCTCTTCCTCCTCACCCCCCATGCTCACCCCCCATTCCCCTGTCGGGTTTCTTTGCTCCCACATGTCTGTTCCCAACTCTGTCCCTGTCCGGCTGTTTTGTGCTTGCAGGTACACATGCGTGCTGACGGCAGCCCTGCCAGCCATGGGTGCTGCTCCCCTGGGAGCCCACGATGCCTGGGTAGGAAGGGTTGGGAACGGGGACATTAGAGAAGCCTGCTGGGTGAGGCGAGCTGCAGAGCAGGGGCACCGACTGAGCACCTTCCGTGTGCTGGGACCACTGGGGGGATGGTGTCTAGCCCCCAAAGCTGCTTCTTGCTGGCACGCCTCACCTCTCTGCCTCTGGGTGTTACACAGGAGGGGACCTCCTTTAGGGCAGAGCCTGGTGCCACCCAAGACACTCAGAGACTGCCTGCTTGGTGGCCCTCACTTGGATCAAATGCAACTGCCCAGAAGATCCAAATTCATTCCCGTGTTACCATCTTCCTGCCATTCTGGGGGCTCCTGCCTTGTGCCAGGCACTGTGTATGCACTTTCCATATAAATCTTTCCGTTACTCTCCCAGTGGCCACGTCATCCTACAGGCGGGGAAACTGAGGCTGGTGCAGGTGGTGAGAAGTGCAGCTGGACTGAGGGCTGCCTCCCTCTGGCCCTGGAGCCCTGGGCTTGATATGACCTCAAGGCACCCAGACCTGTCCTCGTTGCGGGTTGTCCTCCCACCTCCCAGGAAGTGGTGGTGAGATTTAGTGGTTGACATGATGCTAGTAGGCAGGGGCCTTCACAGAGTGATGAAGCCAGGCACTTAGGATAGCCCCAGACCACCATTCCCGACTACCACCCCAGACCACCACCCCCGACCATCACCCCAGACCACCACCCCTGACCACCATCCCAGACCAACCCCCCAGACCAAACCCCCAGACCACCACCCCAGACCACTCCCTCAGACCACCACCCCAGACCAACCCCTGCAGACCACCACCCCAGACCACTCCCCCAGACCACCACCCCAGACCACCCCCCAGACCACCCCCCAGACCACCACCCCCAACAATCCCCCAGACCACCCCCCAGACTGCCAGCAGGGCCTATAGCAGGCCACCGCCACAGCCAGGCCCTGGACTCAGCGACTGCTGGAGAGGAGCTGTCTGCAGCCACGGCCACGCCAGCTCAGGTAGCTGCTGGGTCCACTTTGCAGCCCCCACAGAGCCAAAGGCAACAGTCCGGCTGATACTTTGCAAAGGTGAGGAACTGGGTATTTTTAAGCTCACAGAATAAAGAGAAAAATCTATCCACAAGCCTGAGAAAGGATTAGGAAGAGGCCAATGTGTATGCTGTGACTCAGAGCCAAAGCTTGCAGAATAGGCGGGACCATAGTCAGTCACCCCACTGTCGTCCCCACCAAGTCATGGGCCCAGCAGAGAAGAGGACTGGGGGCTTTGGACCAACTGGGCCTCGTGGGTCACTGCTAAGGGCTTCCCCCTCCCCTGACCGTCCCTGTGGCTCGTGTGCTGTCCACGGACCCAGGAACATGCAGCGCCCGGCCAGGCGCCAGGAGGGACACGGGGCCAGAGCTCCGTAAACACGACCGCATGAGTGAGCAGGCCCAGTGCCCCAGGGCGGCTCCAGCTGACCTGTGCTCAGGCATGTCTGTCCTCTGGCCTCTCAGGAAATGACAGAGAGTGGTGAGATGCCAGGTGAAAGGGTGTTTCTGATGGGGTGCGGCGAGGGTTTGGGACAGTGGCTGGGAGCGCTCTGGCATAGCTTTGACTGGACAGTGATCTGATCAGTGCGTTCCCTCCTGCCTTCCATGGCCCTCGAACAGCTCCAAGGGGCTTGTGATTCATTATGGACACATGTGTGGGGAGGGGGCACATCACCAGGGGGCAATCAGCAAACGGTAGCTACCAGCCAAATCCAACCAGGACATTTTGGAGACTATGGCCTGTGACTTCCCAGGCTGTGGCTCCCTTGCTTCAGGGGGTGATCCTGGAGGTATCCTCCTGGTGGCCTTCCCCGTGCAGGGCAGGGTGGCCTGGGAGGTGTCCCAGGAAGCAAAGCTCCTGCCCCCGATTCTGCACAGGACAGAGCCCCCATCGATCTTCCCTTCTGGAGAAGACACGGCTCATGGCAGCCGGGCCTCTTCAACGTTCGAGGGCCGAATTCTAAAAAGCGTCTCGTACCCCCACCCCCGCAGGTTGTAGGACTATTTTTGCAAAGCAGCCCGAATGGAAGATTGAAGGCTGCTTCACGCTGACCTTAAAGAGGCAGCAAAGGGTTTGCACTGCCAGCCGTGGGCTGGAGCGAGCCTGCCTTCAGCACCCACACAAGGGCCTGTTGTTCTGGGTATCAATTGGGGCCGGTGTGGGGTTACAATGAGGCCTTTCAAAGAGACAAAGCGCCTCTGGACAGGCTGAGTGTCCCTGCACACGTGGGCATCCGCCCAGGGCATTTAAAATAACGCGATTTGAAAAAACAGATTTGAAGTGATGTTTCCCACTCCGCGCTGTTCAGCGGCCTTTGTTCTGTCTGCATCACACCCGGCGACGGCAGCTTCTAAGAGCTGGGCGCTGGAGCAGACACGGGGTTCCCAGCTGCGGCTGCTCTCTGCCTTCCCAGGTAATGAGATCATCACACTGCCAGGCTCTCTAGAGGGTACCCAGAGAGGCTGGATCCACACAGAGTGCTCGGCCACCAGGACTTCCTTCAGCCAGAGGCAGGCACCCAGGACATACCGCGTGAGATGACTTCCCAGCGCCGCTGGGTGCCAGGTGCTGCTTGAAGTGCTTTACTTCTTCACGTAATCCTGTGACAACCTTATGTGGTAGATACAATTTAGATGAGGACTCTGAGGCACAGAGAGGTTAAGTGACTTACCCAAGGTCACACAGCAAGTAGGCGTGGATCCTGCTTCCAGCAGAGTGGCTCCTGGGCCCCTGAGGCTAAGCGTCATGCTTCATGTCTCACTGTGACAGGGTCCTTGTCCCTCTGGGAGCAGGGGGCACATGCTAAGAAGTCCTTCACACCCATACTACTGACTTTACCAATACTGAAAACTCCAAACGGCACTTGAGGAGTGTCAGGAAAACCCAGCCAGGAGCCCAACCTGCCAGGGAGGGGTGTCTGAGATGAGGGAGACTTTGCCGTACAAAGAAGGCAGAAAGGGCTTCACTGGGTAGAACAAGGGTGATCCGGACCAGGTGCGTGTCAAAGGCTGGGGGGGCGAGGGGTGCCTTCGGAGGTTGCGAGGGCCCAGGCTGGTCCTGGAGGCAGAGCTGAGCTTGGCTTTCACCCACGGGGCAAGCCCAGTGGGGGTATCTGTTGGGCAGTGGCAGCCGTCCAGCCGAGAGACGCTGTGGGTGTGGGTGGGCAGGCTGGACCAGGGAGACGGGAGAGGCTTGGCCGGATTTTGGTGAACTGAGAGCCGCCAAAGGGAGTGGCCGAGGGCATGGAACCCTGAGCCAGCCCAAGTGTGTGGCCCCCTCAGCCTCAGCTTCCTGTCTGCAGAATGGGAATATTATTTCCACCTCACAGGCAGCTGGGAGGATTTGAGGACTCGGTGCAGATGAGTCCCTGGGACCAAGGACATCTCGGGAAGTACCGGCCGCTGTTATCATTGTGGGAATGAAGAAAAAGAAGGTCTAGAATGATCCTGAAGTTTCCAGCCTGGGCAGACGATGGCTATTCACATTATGCTTATTCATTAACCACGTTGTCGGCACTCGGTCATGAACTTGGGCTGGTACTTTTGCTTTTTCCCATAGGACTGAACGTTTAATCAGCCATGACAGAGTTTAAAATAGTCCCACTTAGGAAAACAAGCTCCAGTGCTTCGGGGAGAGGCCGTTCCTGCCACAGCCCCTGACAGTGAGGGAGGGACTCCCAGAGGGCCTGAGAGGGTCACAGTCACCGGGC
>NW_012109807.1:10237054-10238266 GCF_000951045.1 Mandrillus leucophaeus | reverse complement strand
TTCAGGAGGCTGAGGTGGGAGGATCACCTGAACCCAGGAGGCTGAGACTGTAGGGAGCTATGATTGGGCCACTGCACTCCAGCCTGGGTGACAGAGCAAGATCCTGTCTCCAAAAAAAAGAAAAAGGTGTTTGTTACACACCCCAAACAGGGATGGTGCTAATCGTTTGACCTAACAGGACTCGGATGAGACTTTTGTAAAGAAGGCAGTCGCCTGGTCCTGTTTTGTTTCAGGGGAATAGAATGCAAGCATTTCCCACTCCAGACAGGCAGGTCCCCTGGCCCCCGCTGTGGCCTGGTTCCGACACAGGGTCTGGGTTTGGGAAGAGGCTGGCTGTTCAGGTCCACTCACTCCTTCCACGTCTGAGTCCTCTGTCTTGCTGAGCATGTGCTTCCGCAGGGGCAAGAGGACAAACCCACAGGAGCATCCCCTCCACCCAGCTTTTGAGGCGCTGTAAGCAAGCCCCAGCAGACTCAAGCAAGCTCCGATCGAGTTACTTCCCAGACAGCTGTGAGAGAGAACAGGCTGCAGAAGCCACCTGAGGTCTGCAGCAAGCGGCTGGGGACGGAGAGAGCTTCAACGGACAGGCATGGATGAAAGCGCCCCTTCCTTGGGCACCCGCACACTGACAGCCGAGGGTCTGGCTTTGGCTCCACAGGGTCTCCACATCCACACGCAGACCCGTGTGAGGTGCAAAGTCGCGCTCCGGCCACCTGCCCGGATGGTGGGCACCAGGGAGCTTTCCTTCCTCCCCAGCCACAGAGACACAGCCCTCTCCCTTCCTGCCCTCCTGCCCTCCCGCCCGGGGTGCTGAGAACGGCCTGTGGCTTCACAGAATCAATGCACCCTTGCCTCCTACCCAAGCAGGGCCTCAGCCAGCCACTGGAGCGCCCTGTGGAACTCACTCACCCCTCAAGCCCCTAGTGGTCACTCCCTTTGGCACAGGGAGTAACTTCACCTCCTACTTCTAAAAATAGAAATTTTTTAATTAAAAAAAAAAAAAAAGAAGACACTTCCCTATTAGAGGAAGGGACCCTGCCTGGACCCCTTCTTCCTGCTCATCCCTCCCCCTCTACAAACCCACCTCCATCCTCCCGGTCACATCCACCCCCGACTGCCAGACCTCGGGCCTCCTTCCAACACCACTGTCTCAAAGACCCCCGTCTTCAGTGGCCGTTCTGCTCCCTGCGTGGTCGCCCACACAGCATCCAG
>NW_012109807.1:10233409-10234259 GCF_000951045.1 Mandrillus leucophaeus | reverse complement strand
AAAGACGGGGCAAGGGGGCGAAAAGGGCCCGGGGAGGCTCGCCGAAGGCAACTTCCAGGTCTGTTGCCCACTGGGAGTCTGGCCCCGCGGCCTCCACCTTCTAGGGTGAGAGCTGGTGACACCTGTGGGTCATGCAGGACATGCCTCCACCGGTGGCTGGAAGGAGGGGCACGGCTGCCCCTCGCGTCACGTACACAATCCCCCAGCACAGTCCAGGCGGGTTGTACCACGGGTGTTAGGTGGCATGATGGTGGTGACGAGGATGTAATCCACTGGCTTAAACCCTGCCCAGCTCACATACCCCCTCCGCCAGGGCGCTACACCTGTCCCACTCCTGCTCCTGGGCACCCAGACTCCCCACACCCCACCTGCTGTCCTTAAGCCTGCAGGGCCCCACCCTCCAGACCCCACTCCAGGACTCCACTACCTCCCAGACACCACGGCTGGGTCTCTGCTGATGCTCCCCCATAGCCTCCCTCAACAGGCTAGCACGACTGAGGGGCCCCACGCAGCCCCCCAGGACAGGTGGTGACCGAGGGAAGAGGAAGAGAATTGACCCTGAGGGCCCCACCCGTGGTGCATTCCTGCCACCAAGCCAGGAGACGGTGGCCTCCAGGGGAAGTGCAGGTGGACGGACAGCATATTCTCATGGACTACTCACTTCTACAATCGGGGTTGCAGCCTCCAATCTAGGCCTGTGCCCCACCTCGGACAAACAGTCACAGGAATGTGACCGAGATGGCGTGCCCAGCCAAGCCAGTCTGGGTGGCCAGATGCTGGGATAGGGCCTGCCCTGCCCTTCACCCCACTTTCTGAGGTGGGCAGTTTTCTGGCTCCGGTGCTGACAGGC
>NW_012109807.1:10228779-10230954 GCF_000951045.1 Mandrillus leucophaeus | reverse complement strand
ACCAAAACCAGATGAATACATAAGCAAAAATGAAAAGGCAAAAAACTCACAACACCCAAATCACACCAGAGCCAAGAAAACCTCCAATCCCGGTCCTCTTCTCCCCTGCCCAGCCCGACTCCTTGAAAGTCAGCCTGCAGCTCTGACCGTTTCTCCGCCTCCAGTGTGCTCTCTCTGTTTGTGTTAGTAATCCTGACATTTGTATTTCTACCAAGCATAGATGTGAACATGGTTTGAAGGCTCAAATGGTTCACAAAAACTCCCGATACCGCCCTGCACTCCTGCCCTCCTGCACCCTCCTCTTCCCCCAGAGGCAGAGGCAGCCGCTTCCACCTCTTACTCTAATCGTGTTGGCATTTGTTTGCTCTGTGCGTAAATAAGAGTGAGGTTTTCTTGCTGGGCGTGGTGGTTCACACCTGTCATCCCAGCGCTTAGGGAGGCAGAGATAGGAGAACTGTTTGAGCACGGACCTGCCTGGGCAACATAGCCAGGCCCCATTCTCCACAAAAAGGAAAAAAAAAAAAAAAAACAAGTAGATTTACAGATTCCTCACTTTGGATGATGAGAATTGAGCTCTTGTCCTTCTCCGTCCCCCACCTCCCGCATTCAGTTCCCCTCCCTCCACCCTCCTGTGCGGCTGGCTGCGTGGGAACCTTGTGCAGGTCAGAATTCACCCTTCGTAGCGCCGTATGTCATGCTCTTCGGAGACAAGCCATTCAGGGCACCAGAACCACTTCTTTCTTTTGTTTCCCATGAAGCTAGTAATTGCCTGCAGTTTGGGGTTTTGTGGAGTTTTTTGTGTTTGTTTTGTTTTTCTGTTTCTGTTTTTCAAGAGAAGGGGCTTTTCTTCTTCTATTTACTTGTCATTAATTCAACTCAAATCTGGTGACAATTTTTTTTTTTTTTTTGAGACAGAGTCTCGCTCTGTAGTCCAAGCTGGAGTGTGGTGGCAGAATCACAACTCACTGCAACCTCCATCTCCCAGGCTCACGCCGTCCTCCCCTCTTAGTCTCCTGAGTAGCTAGGACTATAGATGTGCACCCACAGGCTTGGCTGATATTTTCTCTGTAGAGACGAGGTCTCGCCGTGTTACCCAGGCTGGTCCAAACTCCTGGGCTGTGACAATTTTTTGAGTCTCCCTCAAGATCATCAGACACATCAGGTATTCCATCAGCTTCCTCTTCCTGGGGGGTCTCTCCCAGAGCCTTCCCACCTGCACGGGGTGCCCTCAAGGCCTGGGGCCCACGGTCCCGCCTCATCTTCCTGGGTGCCCCTCCTTGCCCCGTGCCTCTCTCTCCTTTCCTGCTGTGTGCACAGTTCTCGCTCCTGTCAGGTTCGTTCATGCGGGGACACGTTCTCCAGTGACCGCCTACGAAACTAACTAATAGGAGTTGGTATGGCTGGGTTTTAGACTGTTACTGTTGGACAACATTTTATTCTGCCTCCACCCTAGATTAATAGTTAAGCTGAGAATAAAATTGGGGTTAAAAGTAATTTTCTTTCAAAATGTGGGAGGCATAGTTCTGTTGTATTCAAGCTTCCAGAGTTACTATTTCTTCCATGATTTCCTGCGCTATTTTTCTGTCCTGTTTAGGACTTTCTATTAATTGTGTATCCAGTTTTCTGAACTGGCTCTCTAAGTTTCTTTATTTTACTGTCTTTTTTTTTTTTTTTCCGAGATAGAGTCTCACTCTGTTGCCCAGGCTGGAGTGCAATAGCGCGATCTCGGTTCGCTGCAACCTCCGCCTCCCTGATTCAAGTGATTCTCCTGCCTCAGCCTCCTGAGTAGCTGGGATTACAGGTGCGTATCACTACGCCCGGCTAATTTTTGTATTTTTACTAGAGACGGGGTTTCATCATGTTGGTCAGGCTGGTCTCGAACTCCTGATCTCATGATCCACCCGCCTCGGTCTCCCGAAGTGCTGGGATTACAGGCGTGAGCCCCCGCGCCCGGCTATTTTACTGTCTTCTGTCTCTTTGTCATTTTGCTCTACTTCCTGGGAAGTTCCTCAAATTTGTCTTCCTATCCTTCTACTGAGTTTTTAATTTTTATTGTTAATTTTTAAAAACGTATTTCTAAGAGATTTCTTCTGTGCTCTGATTTTCCTTTTCAAAGCCATCCTTCTTTGCTTCACGGATCTGTTATATTTTCTTTTTTCTTTCTTCCCCTCCTAG
>NW_012109807.1:10225965-10226718 GCF_000951045.1 Mandrillus leucophaeus | reverse complement strand
GGCAGGGTGTGTGGACTCACTTGGCGGGAACGTGGGTAGAAAGAGGTTATGGAGGGACAGAGAAAGCTGGCCACGTGGTCAGTCTTGCACCCCATCCCACCTGCTCCATCTGCCGAATGTCGTCACCTCCTGTATGAAACACGAGGCCCCGCAGTGGCTGGTGTGCATTCTCCATGTGACTGGAACTAAGAGCTCCACACGCATTCTCCACCATCACCTCGAGACAGTCCTCCTACAGAGACGCTACGATCATTTCCACTGTGCAGATGAGGAAGTGGGTTCGCCGAGGCTGACTCGTGCCTGGCTAACGCCACACACAGATAAAGCCAGGCAGAGGCATCACTTGGACTTCTGCATCCTCAGTGTTCCCTGCCTCCCTCTGAGTCTGTCTTCCCTTGAGCACTCTTCCCACCGTAGCCCCATACGCAGACTGCGCTGGATGCATGCCTTCTGCTGTCCCGGCTTCCCTCTGGGGCTTAAAAGGGCTACTGTTCCCAAAGACGCCTGCACTTTGGCCAGGGACCCTTGAAAATCCACAAAGAAGGTACTCCTCGTGATGCACGGGGCACCAGAATGGGGACTATTTGGGGATTTGGAAAGCAAAAAACCAACGTTTTACAGTAAAACTTACTGGTGAGGTACAGTGGCTCATGCCTGTAATCCCAGTACTTTGGTGGGCGGTTTGCTTGAGGTCAGGAGTTTGAGACCAGCCTGGGCAACCCAGGGAGACCCGGCTTCTACAAAAAAAAATTA
>NW_012109807.1:10209779-10218730 GCF_000951045.1 Mandrillus leucophaeus | reverse complement strand
TGCACTCCAGCCTGGGCGACAGAGCGAGACTCTGTCTCAAAAATAATAATTAATTAAAACAACCTTATTGAGGCACAATTTGCATTTAATAAAAGACAACTGTTTTCCACATACATTTTGATAAGTTTGGCACATACATGCATGCATGTGACAACCATGAGAATCAAAAGAAAGAACATTTCCATCACATAAGATAGTTCCTATGCCTTTCCCAGTCAATCCCCACCATCCTCACCCCTCAGTCCCAGGCAACCACCAATCTACTTTCTTTACGATGGAGTAGATTTGTCATTTCTAGCATTTTATATAAATAAAATCTTACATGGTATGTTCATCCACGGTGTACACGGTGCCCGCATTCTTTTGTCCAGCATGATGTGCATGAAATTCATTCATGTTTTGAGCACTTCAGAGTTCATCTCTTCTTATTGCTGTTTTCCCCCAGTAACCCATTGCATGAATATGTCTTTATTTATTCATCCATCTGCCAATGGACATTTGGCTTGGTTCAGTTTTAGTTATTATGACTAAAGCTGCTAGGAATATTCACGTAAAAGTCTCTGTGTGGGCATATCTAGTTGTAGAGTGGCCAAGTCAAATTGTCAGTGAATCTTAGGTTTATAGGAAACCATCAAAATGGTTTCCGAAATGGTCGTACCGTTTTCCATTCCCACCAAAAACATATGAGAGTTCCAGTTTCTCCACATCTTCTATTATCAATCTTTTAAGATTTTAGCCATTCTTATGGGTACGTAGTGGTAGCCCTTTGAGGTTTTAATACGCATTTCCCCAACAATTAATGATGTTGGACAATTTTTTGTGTCATTATTGGCTATTTGTATAGCTTCTTTTGTGAAGTGTGCATTCAAATAATTTTTCATATTTTCTATTAGATGATGACAGATAGATAGACTCAATTCTTGTTAATCACAGGAGTTATGTTCTATAAACTCACCACAAACACTGAATTAGGGAATACCGAACTGCTGCTCGCAGGATAAATAGAGGATGAGGTTCTTATGAGCCTATGGCCACAATATTTTTGTCAGCTGAGAAATACGTAATCTTGTTTTATGTGAATTTCTGTTTAGAGACACCCTTATTTAACGTATGTCATTGATTCATTAATGCCGAAATAACAGCCAACAGCACTGTAACTCACGCCTGAACAAAGCTGGTCGAACACGTGTATTTTCTCCACAAGGCACAGGGAAGCACTCTCGAGCGTCCGACAGCACTTCAGCACCATGCTTGAGGGTCACTGGACACAAAGCACCAAATGCGAACAAAGGGGCACTAAGTGGGCAACAAGAAGACTTGTTGACAGTGTGAGCTCACACCGTTGGGTTTAACCACGGCTGCTTGGATATGATACCAAAAGCACAGGCAACAAAAGAAAAAGTAGGCAAACTGGACTTCATAAATATTTAAAAGCTTTGTGCACCAAAAGGCAACATCAACAGAGCAAAACACAACCAGCAGAATGGGAGAACATATTTGCAAATCATGCATCTGATAAGAGATTAATATACAGAATATATGGAGAACTCCGGAAACTCAGCAACATGAAAAGAACGAACCTGGCTGGACGCGGTGGCTCACACCTATAATCCCAGCACTTCGGGAGGCCGAGTCGCACTCTCAGAGCCCGCCTGTGGATTGCAGCCAAACCCTTCTGTGTCCACCTGTGGGGCCAC
Source organism: Mandrillus leucophaeus (assembly GCF_000951045.1). NCBI lineage: Eukaryota > Metazoa > Chordata > Mammalia > Primates > Cercopithecidae > Mandrillus > Mandrillus leucophaeus. The sequence continues at coordinate 10,217,033 of NW_012109807.1, read as the reverse complement.
ATGAGCCGCCAGTTCTGGAGTCCAGGACTTTTAGGCTCAGGAGAAACTGCACCTTGAAAGAGAGATGACCAGAGATGAGCAGCCTCTTAACTGGCCTCCATCTGTTGATGTCTCAAAACTTCATCTGTCAGATACCAAAGGAATCAAAGAAAAGCTTCACCCAGAAAAGGGAATAATTCTTATTTCAGAAGGTTCCACCACAGGACTACTGTAATGTTCTATAGATGTGCCATAATTTTTTTGGGATTTTCACCTTTGGATGCATCCGTGGAACTGACATGCCATTTTGTTTTGTGTGTTGCCTGGACTTGGGAGCTTTAAAAAATACAGCCCAGGACCCAAGCCTTGGAAATCCGGATCCAGTTGCCAGGTAACGGACGTTGAAATCTTTTTTTTTTTTTTCTCTCTCTCTCTGTTGCCGAGGCTGAAGTGCAGTGGTACAATCACAGATGACTGCAGCCTTGAACCCTTGGGCTTAAGCATCCTCCTGCCTCAGCCTCCTAAGTAGCTGGGACTACAGGTGCATGCCACCACGCCCAGTTACTTTTTATTTTTTGTAGAGACACAGTCTCACGATGTTGCCCAGGCTGGTCACAAACTCCTGGCTTTAAGCAGTCTTCCTGCCTCGGCCTCTGAAAACGCTGGGATTCCAAGGGTAAGCCACTGCACCTGGCCAGAAATCTGCATTTTTAAAGAGCTTTTTCAGAAAGTTCATTTATGGTCAGCCAGGTTTGAAAACCACTGACTGAGAAGGTACTGGAAGGTCCTGGCCTCAGCCTCATCATCAGTGAGATCAAGGGGCTCCTGGAAGGTCTCAGAGATGGCATGGCCACCATGCTAATTCTAGCCCACGTGAAGCAGGAATGTGTGTGTGGGTGCACACTGCTGAGTCCAGCTCTCACTGGGGACTCAAGGGGACTCTAAACCTGTGGCTTCCATCCTGAGGGCCCTGGGAACTAGCTCTGCACATTCACATTCACCTGCAGTCCAAGCCCCCTATAACCTCCAGTGTTGTTTTTCAAAATGTATACCTGTGCTCATGGTGCCTGCGTTAAAAACACCGCTGACCTCAGAGCAGCGTTTTATAAACCTCTATCTCCATCGACAGCTACTAGAAGTGTACCTACTATTAACATGTGTCTTGGGTAGAGGACGAATGTGCGAATTTAAAAAATATATATATTAAACAGAGATCTTCGAGCATGGACAGGCTGGGAAGTCCTGGGGAGAGGGCCTCCCTGGAGCCAGAGGCCGCCTCTGAGTTAATGAGCAGCTGGGTAGCTGCTGCCCTGACCGCTGGGCAGGCAGTCACCCCACTCCCACCCCACTCGGGTGACAGCTGGCCCGGGTGCGGTCCAGGACTTGAGTCATCCCAGTCTGTGACAGGGAGGGCAACGTTAGAGAGGAGGGCCTGGGACAGAGTGAGCCTTTTGACCATGGAACTGCCTGGGGTGAGGGTGAGGGCACCGTGGCTGCCATCCTAGTGAAGCCCCACCCCACCCCACACTTCAGGCTGACTCTTAAGATTCTTAGAAGAGTTCTCAGCCTGCCCAACATTGAGTGGAAGGGTCTGGGTGTTGATGGCCTCAAAGGCATCTGTCAGGCCCACAAAGACACCATGAACAAGCCCACAGTACCTGACCAGCAGCATGGATGACCCCACGGTCCTTCCCTAGGCATAGGCAGGGGCTATGGAGGGTCAGCTGGCCAGCGTCTGATTCATAGGCTCAAATCAAAACGGCCGCTAAAGCCCATATGGCTTCCTGTGGGGAGGAAAGGGGATTTTACTCCTGCACAGCCCAAGGGCACAAGAAGCCCTGGCCATACGGCCATCTGGAGAGGAGAGGACACCAGGAACCTGAGGCTGTGTGAGGTGAAGGCCAGCAGTCTCCGAACGCTCTCGGATGCCCCGTGCTCAACAGCACGTTCCCCACGCCCCAGGCGCCCAGCTGGGAAATTCTGCGTGGTCCATGGTAAATGCCCTTTCTGAGAAGCAACCACGACCTTCTCAAGAACACTTCAGAGGCACTTTTGCTTCTTCTCCACCAACCGACATCCTATTTTGTTGGAACTCACCAGGCAGAGCGCACCCAGCTCTGCTCCTGCACCTTCCCTCAGAGCTTTGACAGCTGTTTCCAGGCTGCCTCCGCCTCCAAACCCTGTGGAGCCCTCCCTGCCCCGTGCTTTGAAGCAGTTTCTTTGGAAACTGCCGCACAGCGGTAACAACGAGCAACAACTCGGGCTGGGCTGCGTTCTTGTTAACGGAAGAGAGGGCCAGGTGGAACCGCCAAGGGGGCCATTTCTGGCTCTGCTGGAGTCTGTCAGCCTCTGGTGGGAGCCGCAGCCTGAGGGCAGCCAGGATGGCTCTGCTGGGAGGGAGACCCTGCCCAACCCTGGGGGCAGGTGACGAAGGCTCCTGGAGGCAGGGTTAGAGCCCGGGGTCCCAGAGGCAGGAGCAAAGCCCCCAGGGCCGGCGGGTGAAGGCTGCTGGGGGTCGGAGGGGAAGCCTTGCTGCCTAGGAGCTCAGGCCGGACTGAGAAGGGCAATGCCACAGAACCACTGAAAGGAGCAGGACAGCAGTCAGAGTTCCGGACGAGACTGCAGAGGGCAGGGGAGCCAAGCACCAAGGGGACGTCAGGAAGGGCCGTGAGCCCTCCTCTGAAGGCCACTGTGGCACCCGCATTGGCGAAGGGCCTGAATGACTCCTCTTTTAACGGACAGGCATCCAAGGGCTTCCTGAAAGCCACAGAAAGCTTGGCAGGTAGGTTGCTGCTTGCCTTCTAGGAATGATCTTGGTCATGCTGGTGGTGATTTCCCCTCCCTTTGGTGACCTTCCCCCCCGGCCCCCGACATGTGCCCCAAGCGACTTCTCCAGGGCCAGCCTTAGGAGGCAGAGAGAGCCACTCTGGCCTGCTGTCCCAGACCTTGAGGATGCCATGGGTTACATGTGTGCTCACATGAGTCTATGAGTTGAATCCCCATAGGCCTGGGGGCAGCACCATGTCTGAAGCAGCAGCTGCATTTGTAAGATGAAGATCTGAGCCAGTTTTTCAGTTGTATCTGCAGCGTTTATCAAGAAAGGGCCTCTGGGTTTGTGTTTACTGGACATGAATTGAGCTGCTCTCCAGGGATAAGAAAAAAATATAGCAGCCCTGCTATGTGGGCACCCCATGGCAGCCCCCGGGGTTAAGGGGCAGCTTTCTTTCCAAGGAATCCCATTGCCAAAGATGAACCTTCAGGTGAGGGCTCAGAGCTGCTTGCTTGGGCAGATACTTACGGCATGGCAGCATGGTTCCCAGGGAGGTGAGTCCATCGCCCCACAAAGGAATCTGTGCTCAGGCGCTGTGCCCAGGGAATATAAAGATCCACACCCGGGAAGCCTAAGGCTGTAGCCTCAGCCCCAGTTAAGGATCATGCAGTCTGGTCTGTCCCTTAGTTTTACAGATGGGGAAACTGAGGACCCAGAGGAAGCAAGAGCAGCCCCAGGCCACACAACCCGCTTTTTATTATTCATTCACTGACTACACTGCAGAGGCTGGACCCCTATCTCATCATTGAATAGTAAATTGTTTTCTCTTCCTGACCCTTAGTCTGTAGGGTCTCTCATCGCACCATGCATCCAAGAAGGAACTTTCTGAAGCTTTCCAATGCCACCCAATCCCTGCATCCTACTTTATGCTTGAAAGTGAAGCTTGTGGGTTTTTTTCCACTTCAGGTTGTTTTAAAAACCACAATCGGCCGGGAGCGGTGGCTCACTCCTGTAATCCCAGCACTTTGGTGGGAGACTGAGGCCGGTGGATCACCTGAGGTCAGGTGTTCAAGACTAGTCTGGCCAACATGGTGAAACCCCGTCTCTACTAAAAATATAAAAATTGGCCAGGCGTGGTGGCGGGTGCCTGTAATCTCAGCTATTCGGGAGGCTGAGGCAGGAGAGTCGCTTGAACCCGGGAGGCGGAGGTTGCGGTGAGCCGAGATTGCGCCCTTGCACTCCAGCCTGGGGGTGAAGAGCGAAAAACCGCCTCAAAAATCAAAAACAATAACAAAAAACCCCACAATCAGTGCTGAGTGCTGAGCCCCCGGCCAGCAGCACCGCCCTCCCTCCCCGGCCACCCTCAGGCCGGCCCCGCCCCCGAGGTCACTCCTGGCAGGGGGGCGCCTCTGGGTGCAGCTCCCCGGGTGCAGCTCCCCTGGCGGGACTGGCGCCTCCCGGGTGCAGCTCCCCGGGTGCAGCTCCCCTGGCCGGACTGGCGCCTCCGGGTGCAGCTCCCCGGGTGCAGCTCCCCTGGCGGGACGGGCGCCCCAGCCCTCTCGGGAAACGCCAGCGCCCAGCCCAGTTCGGACCACCAAGGGGCGTTCGCGGAGCAAACACCGAGCGGGGCTCGCTGGCTCGCGCCCTCCAGAAGGCGCCTTGTTCAGGCGGGGGCGTCTGGACCCACGCAGACCCCTCCTCGAACCAGCAGCAGCTAAGAGGTGGGACCGCCGGGGACCGGGAACGAAGGCTCCCTCCGGCGGCCGAGCGCGCCGCAGCCCGAGGCGGGGTCAGGGGGCGCTCCCAGGTCCCAGCAGGCGCCACCAGCGTCCCAAACGCCCGCGTACCCCGCCCGCTCCTCCCGGAGCGCCTGGCGGAACGGAGGGGTTCTCCGGCCGCTACCCTGGCGGGGCGCCCCCCACCTGCAGGGACCCCACCAGGGTTCAGCAGCCCGCTGGGCAGAGCTGGGGGGATCGCAGAGCCCCAGGACTACGGCAGGGCGTCCCACACACCCTACGGGGCCTGTGCAGCTGCCGGGGTCCTCTCCCTTCCCCCTCCCCACGAGCCTCCGCAACCACTGTGTCTCCCGGTGTATACAGCACCCTTGACATAACCAGCTCCGCCTTAGAAAAAGACCGCATCTTACACACCGTAGGACACTGTGCTAACAGGGACCAGATATTTGCCTGGTCAATAAAGACTGCATCCAGCCGGACAAGGGCATAACCAAGCACGCTCCTCCACTCAGTCCTCATCAGAGGACACCGTGGCCATAAGAGCAGGACTTCAGCAGCCGCAAATGGCCGTCTGAAGAGACCCAGTCTTACAGCCACTGGCGATCAGCACCTGACATCTGCCCACGTCAAAGACGCTTCCTACAAGTACTGAAGGTTGCACCAGCCCACACCGAGAGATTTCTTTTTCTCTGTTACTCTCCTTGGACTGGTTTGTGAACCTTTTTCCTACAGCCCTTCTCTTCATGTTACATGTTACTGTGTGTTGTGGAATGTTTAATCTATGACATCTATATATTGATTAAGTATATGACTCTGCATGGCTTGTAATGCTGACTGGCTGGTGGAGTGGCTGGAGCATGTGTGCTCTGACTGGGGAAGTGAACAGGAAGTACTAAGGAGAACTAAGTACTAAGTACTAAGGAGAACTAAGTACTAAGGCACTCATGGCCCCTGTGACTGAAATAACATCAATCAGAGTCAGACACTGTGGAAAACAAAACACGCGCGGACCTGGTTATCGCTGAATTGTGTGCACCGCTCAGGACAGAGGGCTCGGGACTCACGTGGCTCCCACACACAATCCAGCTTCAGCTCTGAACTAGCCAAGCTCCCCCACGCCACAGTCCCTTCGCCCTCTACCCAGTGTGTGCACGCACACGCACACACACACCTCCTACTGTCCCTCATGACCCTACGCGAAAATCCTTTCACTCCTCAGCGCTCCTTGGGCTTTCTTTCAAAGGCCTTTGAATCCCTCGCTTCCCCTCCACTCTCTGAGCTATTCCCAGGTAAGGGAACTTGTCCAGCCTCACTGGGGCAGCCTGGTCTTAGGAGCTGGGCACTGGGCCTGCCTGCCTGGGTGTCAACCCTGTCCTCACCTCTTACCAGCTATGTGTTGAGCAAGTTTTTTAATTTGGGGATCTAAGTGCTCAAGGTTATTAATTTAAATATGTAAGTGGATTACAACACTGTCAAGCACAGGTCAAGTGTTCAATAAATGTCAGCACATTGAAAAAAAAAAACACCTTAAAGTCACAGGACACTAATACTCACCAAACAATATTCTAGGTAAGCATGAGGAGATCAATCAACATCAAAGTAATGAGCAAATCTCTGAGGGTCCAGAATCACTGATTTGAGTGCTAAGAAAAAGGCTGAGGTGCTTCTGCCTGTCGCAGGCTGTAGAGCTGTGGCAGCCAGTGACAGTGCTGTGCAGCGTAGACACTCATTGCTTCTGCCTGCACCTACAGCTCGGTTCTCATTTGCTGGCCTCTTTCTAAAAATAAATGAGCCTCTGGCTGGGCACAGTCACTCACGCCTGTAATCCCAGCAGTTCGGGAGGCTGAGGCGGGAGGATTGCTTCAGCACAGGAGTTCAAGACCAGCCTAGGCAAGAAAGCGAGATGCTGTCTCTACAAAAAGAAAAAAAAAATTACTGGGTGTAGTGGCATGTGCCTGTGGCCAGTTACCTGGGAGGCTGAAGTACAGGATCGCTTTATCCCAGGAAGTTGAGGCTGCAGTGAGCTGTTTACACCACTACACTCCAGCCTGGGCAACAGAGCGAGACTCTGTCCCTAAAAAAACTAAAAATTAAAAAAAAAAAAAAAGAGCCTTTTAGAAGTAGCGGCACTGGGCTGTTGAGAAGATGGCTCCAACTCACACGCCTCAGGTCTAGGAGGAGCTCAGAAGTCTCCACTCCCTGAGCTGCTGTTTGTCCTCTGCAGCCCATCAGCCACTGATGACACCCAGCATGATGCTTTCCTCTCCACCCGTGCTACACTGGCCGACGGTGTGGATCTTACGTAACGCTCACGCGGTGGAGAGCTCATTACTTTCAGAAAGCTAAGATGGTGGTGGAGGGTGCCGGGGGCGGACAGAAGACTTAAGCAACACGACTGACGTCACACAGCAAGTTGATGAATTTTCAAGGGGCAGGCCCCAGATCCGGTGTGCGTCCTGCCTTTGCCCCACAACCCTGACCCTGACTTACACTTTAGGCTAGTGATAAACTGCAGTGCGAATGCATGATCTGCAGCTGAAAGGTGTTTGAAAACCGCCCAGGAGAGGAAGAGAAGCAAATGCGATTCTTTCAAGGTAGTCTTTGTCATGCAAATCTGGAAGCTTAACTTTAATCATGTTGCTAGCGGGTACTTACACCCCTTGAAGATCCCACATCTAGCATTTCAAACAGAAGTGATTATCTCTGTAGGACACAAGCATTTCATTTCTTTTCTTTCTTTTGCGGTTTTTTTTTTTTTTTTTTTTTTTT
>NW_012109807.1:10195600-10209729 GCF_000951045.1 Mandrillus leucophaeus | reverse complement strand
TTTTTTTTTTTTTTTTTTGAGACAGAGTCTCGCTTAGTCGCCCAGGCTGGAGTGCAGTGGCGCAATCTTGGCTTACCACAACCTCCGACTCCCTGGTTCAAGCGATTCTCCTGCCTCAGTCTCCCGAGTAGCTGGGATTACAGGCATGTGCCACCACACCCAGCTAATTTTTGTATTTTTGGTAGAGACGGGGTTTCATCACGTTGGCCAGGATGGTCTGGATCTCCTGACCTCGTGATCTGCCTGCCTCAGCCTCCCAAAGTGCTGGGATTACAGGTGTGAGCCACCGCGCCTGGCCCGGACACAAGCATGTCTAACTGCAAACTATTTCACTGAAAGGAGAGACAGGTTTCTACTAGAATCATCAGTCTACATTGCGCATTCAGTAAACAGGGACTAATATATTTGGGAAGCTCTTCCTGCCCCCTGGTGGTTGTAAAGATGTTTAGCATAAACTGCACACTAAGGAGTGTACTCTTGGCCGGGCACGGAGGCTCAGCCTGTAATCCCAGCACTTTGGGAGGCTAAAGCGGGAGGATCAGGAGGTCAGGAGATCGAGACCATCCTGGCGGACACGGTGAAACCCCGTCTCTACTAAAAATACAAAAAATTAGGCAGGCGTGGTGGCGGCACCTGTAGTCCCAGCTACTCGAGAGACTGAGGCAGGAGAACGGCGGGAACCTGGGAGGCGGAGCTTGCAGTGAGCCAAGATCGTGCCACTGCGCTCCAGCCTGGGCGACACAGCGAGACTCTGTCTCAAAAAAAAAAAAAGTGTACTCTTGGGTAAGTTCTGATATATACATACACTGTGAAACCATCACCACAACCAATTTGTTGAACATATCTGTCACGCATAAAAGTTGCTTCATGCCCCTTTGTAATCCCTCCCTCACACCCATCTTACCCCCACCCAGCCCCAGGCAACTGCTGATCCACTTTCTGTTATTGTAGACTAGTTTGCACTTCCTAGAATTGTATAGAAATGAAATCATACAGCATGTGCTCACTTTTTGGTCTTACTTCTTACACTCAATGCATTTTGAGACCCATCTGTATTGCGTATCAATAGTCCTTTTTTTATTGGCCAGGTGTGGTGGCTCACACCTGTAATCCCAGCACTTTGGGAGACCAAGGTGGGCAGATCACTTGTCAGGAGTTCAAGACCAGCCTGGCCAACATGGTGAAACCCCGTCTGTACTAAAAATACAAAAATTAGCCAGGCATGGTGGTGCACGCCTGTAATCCTAGCTACTGGGGAGGCTGAGGCACGAGAACCCAAGGAGGTGGAGGTTGCAGTGAGCCAAGATCGCGCCACTGCACTCCACTCCAGCCTCGGCAACAGAGCAAGACTCCATCTCAAAAACACAAAAACAGAAACAAAACCTATGCTATCTGCAAGGCCATTTGAACAACGCATGAGTCAGATGACTCCATTCTTTGAATGGCCAAGGCGACAGCATCGTTTCAAAGAACTTCTGACTAGAGAGTATCATGAATGTGCAATATTTCACATAAAGAAATAGTTTTTAAAAAATATTCAAAACTAGAGGAAAAAACATCCTACCTATAGAGAGTAAAAATAGAATCACATTCAACTTCTCCCCAAAACCACGCAAGCAAGAGTGGAGGGAAATATTTAAAGTGGTGAGAGAGAAAAAACCACCCCACTACCTAGAATTCTGTATCCTGTGAAATTATCCTTCAAAAGCACAGGAGAATAAAGATTTTCTCAGACAACAGGGAATTTGATGCCTTGTGAGAAATGTTGAAAGTTCTTTAGAGAGAAGATAATGACATAAGTCAGAAACTGGTTCTACACAAAGGAAGAGCATCAAAGGAGGAACAGGTGAAAGGAAAATAAAAACTTTTCATTTTTCTTGGTTGATCTAACAGATAACAGTTTGTTCAAAATAGTAATAGCAACAATGTACTTGATGAGTATAGTTTATATAAGTAAAATGAATGACAGCAACGGACAAGAGGGAGGAATTAGGAATAGTTTATTAATGCAAGGTACTCGCACTACCCAAGAAGCAATATACTGTTATTTGAAATTGGCCTTGGATTAGTTACAAATGTGTACTGCAAGATCTAGGGTAAACACTAAGAAAAGTTAAAAAAAAAAAAAAAAAAAAAAAAAGGGTGTATGCCAAGAAAGGAGAGAATATGGAATCAAAAGGCAGGAAAAGTGGAAAACAAAAGTAGGAACAAAGAACAAGGGCAGCAAAGAACAGTAATGTTATGGCAGACAGTAATTCAATTCTATCAAGAATTACTGTAAATGTCAAAGTTCTAAATACACAGATGGAAAGACAGATTGTCAGAAGGGAGATTTTGATTCTTGATCAAAAATCAAGAATCAAGTATATACTGTCTACAATAAACCCACTTTAAATATAAAAATGCATGTAGATTAAAAGTAACGGAATGGAGAAAGACATACCATGCTAACACAAATCAAAAGAAAGTGGGGGTAGCTATATTAATTTCAGACAGAGCTGACTTCAGAGCAAGGAAAATCAGCAAGCATATGGGAAGACGACATGATGATAAGGGGTTGATTTTCCTAGAAGACATATCCTTGTTTTTGGGGGTACAAACATGGCTCATTACAGCCTCAACTTCCCAGGCTCAAACAGTCCTCCTGCCTAAGCTTCCCTGTAGCTGAGACTACAGGCACGCACCACCATGCCTGGCTAATTTTGTAATTTTTTGTAGAGATGAGGTCTCACCATGTTGCCTAGGTTGGATTACAATCTTTAATGAACAACAGAGCATCAAAAAATACATGAGGCAAAAACTGATAGAACTGCAAGGAGAAATAGAGGGATCCAGTATTACAGGCTGGAGACATCAACACCCCCTCTCAGAAACAGACAGATCTAGCAGGAGGAACATCAGTAAGGACACAGGTGAAAGCAAGACCACCATCAACCGACTGGTTACAATGGACACATTTAGACCATCTACACTTTAGGTGATTATGACATGGCTGGGTTTAAATCTACTATCTTGCGTCTTTTCTATTTATTTCACCAGTTCCTTGTTCCTCTTTTCCTGCCTTCTTTTAGAATACAATCTTAAAACTTCTTCATAAAAAAGTTTCAAGATTGCTTTTGTATCCTCTTTGTTGGCTTAATAGCTGTCACTGTGTTACTTCAGTGATTCCTTTAGGGCGAAGTTTTAGTGCACATCTTTAACTTAAACCAATCTACCTTCATATGATACTACACGACTTCCAATATGTAAGAACCGCATGACTACGTATTTCCCTTTCTCCCCTCTGCCTTTGGGCTATTACCATAGATTTTACCTCTGCACGTTTGGAAACCACAATACATGATTATTTTTGCTTTAAGTGGTCAATTAGGTGTTAAAGATACCTAAATAAAAGGATATATGAAACTTTTTATGCATATAATAACCTAGTCATCATTTCTAGTGTTCATTTATCTGGATAGAAGGGATGTTACTATCTTTCTTCTGCGCGAAGAACCTCCTTTAACAACTCTTGTAACGCAGGGCTGCTGATTCTTTCAGATTTTATGTCTGGAACACCCTCCACTTGGCCTCCATTTTTGAAAGAAATTTTCATTAGGTAAAGAATTCCAGGTTGGTAATGTCTCTTTCCATACTTTAAAGCTGTGTTTCCCTGTCTCGTACCTTTCACTGTTTCCTACAAGCAAGCTGCTGTCATCTTTACCTTTGTTCCTCTGTACCTAATCTTCTCTCCCTTCCTCACTTCTAAAATTTCCTCCTTATTGCTAGTTGAAATTTGATTGATACAGTTATTGTATTCATTGGGTCTCAGTAGTTGCCATCAACTCAGCTATTATTTCTTCGAAAAAAAAAATTTTTTTTGAGATGGAGTCTCGCTCTGTTGCCCAGGCTGGAGTGCAGTGGTGTGGTCTCGGCTCACTACAACCTCCGTCTCCCAGGTTCAAGTGATTCTCCTGCCTCAGCCTCCGCAGTAGCTGGGGTTACAGGTGCCTGCCACCATGGCTGGCTAATTTTTGTATTTTTAGTAGAGATGGAGTTTCACCATGTTGGCCAGGCTGGTCGCGAACATATGACCTCGTGATTCAGCCGCCTCGGCCTCCCAAAGTGCTGGGATTACAGGCGTGAGCCACTGTGCCCAGCCATAGTTCTTCAAAAATTTTTTTATACCTCCCTTCTCCAGGGACTCCAATTACACACACATTTGTCTCCCAAAGTTGTCCCATAGTTCTCTAATGCCCAATTTCTCCTACCAACTCTTCTTCAGTCGTTTTCCTGTTTAAGTTGGTCTTCAAACTCTTTCATATCTTTTTCTAAGATGTCCAATCTGCCGTCAGCCCCATTCAGTGTTTTCCATCAGATATTGCAGTTTTCATCTCTAGAGGTTCAACTTGGTGTTTTGTATCTTCCACGCCTCTACTTAGTATGTTTCTCTCTCTAGCTTTTTCAACATACGGAACACAGTCATAATACCTGCTTTAATGTCCTTGTCTACGGATTGTCATTGTGCCATTCCTGCGTGAGTTTTCATGGACTGATTTTTCCCTTCATTATGAGCTTATGTTCTCGCTTCTTTGCATACCTAGTGATTTGTTTTTGAGATGGAGTTTCACTGTTGTTGCCCAGGCTGGAGTGCAATGGCATGATCTTGGCTCACAACAACCTCCACCTCCCTGGTTCAAGCAATTCTCCCGCCTTCAGTCTCCCAAGTAGCTGGGATTACAGGCATGTGCCACCACGCCCGGCTAATTATTTTGTATTTTTAGTAGAGACGGGGTTTCTCCATGTGGGTCAGGCTGGTCTCAAACTCCCGACCTCAGGTGATCCGCCTGCCTCAGCCTCCCAAAGTGCTGGGATTACAGGCGTGAGCCACCGCGCCTGGCTGCCTAGTGATTTATTAGACGCCAAGTATTGTATATTTTACTTTATTGGGTATATTTTTGGTATTCCTATATTCTTGAGCTTTGTTCTGGAACACAATTAAGTTACTCGGAAACAGCTGTGTTCCAGTTTGGTCTTGTTTTTAAGCTTTCTGAGTTGGGACCAGGGGTACTTTTTACATATAGTTAATTTTTCTACTACTAGGGCATCTTACTTCTCTTCCAATGCCACCTAGATTACAAGGTTTTCCACCATGGCTGTTGACACTATTTTCTGCTCCAAACACTGTTCCTTCTAATTCTCTTGGATGAGTTTCCTCACAGGCATGCACTGTTAGTGTGTAACTATTTAATGGAAACTCTGCAGATCTTAGTTCTGCTGTGCAACTCTCTCCTCCAAGGCATTCTCCCCGTGAACTCTAGCCATTTCGGCTGCCCAACTGCACCTCAACTCCAGGAGACCGCCAGGTCCTGATGGGGTAACGCTTCCTAGAGCCACAGACTTTCTGCAGATAGTAAGGACGAGTAATTTTGTTTCCCCTCTCCAAAGGATCATTGTCCTTTATTGCTTAAAGTTCATTGTCTTGGTATTTGTTAGGTATTTAAGGAAAGAAGGTAACCTAACAAGACAGGTAACTTTCAGGAAATAACTACCTTACTCTAGCAATACACTACAGGAAAAAAAAGGGACCTCACCCTCACCAGATAATGTCACAGGCTGAAAACTTTCACCATCCAGCCTAACATGGACTTCTCCCTATCCCATGTCATCAGGGTGCTCCTCCTCCTTCCAGCAGAAAGGCATCAGCAGAGGTCCCGAGGACAGCGGCAGTAGGAAACCTGGATCTCCATCCTTACCAGGCAGTAAGGAGCCAGGGCCCCATCCCACACCAGCACCGTCAGAGGAAGCATGCTGACAGATTTAAATAAGTGCCAGAGCTTCATAACATAACAGTGAGGATGTCCAGGATACAGCCAAAGTCACTCATCATAACAAGAACCAGGACATTGTAAACTTGAATGAGAAAAAACCTCAAGGGATGTCAACACTAAGATGACACAGATGTTGAAACTTTATGACAAGAATTTTTTTTTTTTTTTGGAGACAAGGTCTCACTCTGCTGCCCAGGCTGGAGTGGCATGAACAAGGCTCACTGCAGCCTCAACCTCCTGCGATCAAACGATCCTCCCACTTCAGCCTCCTATGGAGCTGGGACTACAGGCGCACACCACCATGTGTGTCTAACTTTCACATTTACTTTTATTTTTTGTAGAGATGAGGTCTCACTTTGTGGCCCAGGCTGATCTCAAACTCCTGGGCTGAAGCAATTCTCCTGCCTCAGCCTCACAAAGTGCTGGGGTTACAGGCGTGAGACACCACACCCACCTGATGACAAGGATTTTAAAGCAGCCACCATAAAAATGCTTCAGTGAGTAATTGTGAACACTCTTGAAGCCATTAAAAAAAAAAAGTCTCAGCAAATAGAAAGTCTCAGCAAAGAAACAGTAGATATAAAAAAGAAATCAAATGGAAATTTTAACTGAAATATACAATGATAGCCAAAGTTAAAGTACTGCATGGATGGTTCAAGAGCAGAATGGAAAGAGAAAATAACCAGTTATTCTGAAGATAAAACAATAGAAATTATCTAAACTGAGCAACAGAGAGAAAACAGACTAGAAAAAAATAAACAGAGCCTCAGGGACTCACGGACGATAATAAAAGATTGAACATTTGTGTCATCAGTGTCCCAGAAAGAGGATGTGGGTGGGGCAGAAAGAGTATGCAAAGAAATAAAAATAAAACGTTCCACAGAATGGGTAAAAACTTTTGTAAGGCATGCATCTGACAGGGGCTTATATCTAGAAACTATAAGGAACTCAATAATAACAAAAAATAACTTTTTAAATGGGCGAAGGCCCTGAATAGACATTTCTCCAAAAAACATATACAAATGGCCAATCAGCACATGAAAAGACGCTCAACATCATCGGCCCTCAGGGAAATACAACGGTGTACAATTAATCGCCACTTAACATTCCCAATGTAGCCAACAACTTCCATTTCCACTGTGGAAAAGTTTGGCAGTTCCTCAAGGTAGTCAAGTTACTTAACTGCTCTGTCAAATGAAGTTAATCACGTTCACTTTGGATGAATGAGTTCATATATATCAGCTGTAACTGCTATAGCGATTACCACTGTGTACGTTATTACCGATCGGGTCAAATTATTAGCCCCGTCTCCCTAATTCATTTACTTTCGTTACTTTGGAAGAATATTTAAAGTAGTCTTGAACTGAGATATGTATGTAAAGGTTCTATCACATTGGCATATAACATGTGCTCAATAAATGAAAGCTGTTAATTATTTATTTCTGAAGAGTTTACAGATTAAACTTTCCTCAAAACAAACAAAAACCAAGGCCACGCCCCAAGCTGTGAGGGGCTGAGTCTCTCCTGGTCTCTCCGAGGTACGGGAACTGGCTGCACAAGGCCAGAGAGCTTACGTGGCGGCTCTCTTCAAATTAGCCCACACAGAGCGCTTCATCCCCTGCGCGGCCTTCACGTCTTGCCAGTCCAGTTTGATGTCTGGAACTTCCTCTTCTGGCTCCGGATCCTTCCTCAGGGCCCCCCGGGGGGAGGCCACCACAATGGGCAGAGGGCCACACTCCTCCCGCATTTCCACAACATGGAGACCCTTCTTATCAGCCAGCTGCTGATGGGTTTCCTGGGCAAGACCAGATTCACAACAGATTAGGTCTGAAGTACATTTGCAACATACAGAGCAGGAACTTCCACAGGCCAGAAGAGTACAGCCTGGGGGAATTCAAAGGCCATGTCAGTGGATTTGGGTTAATGTGTTTTGTGGCTAAACTCTAATAACCTGTCATGGGTGGAGCCATTTCAGCCTCACCTGCCGCATCTGCCCACCCCAAACTGGGACAGAGGAAGGGCCTTGGCCTCTGGTCTCTCGGTTCTAAACCCTCCTGATTATGCACCATGCTGTGCCAAACACTGCACTTGAATCTCACCAACCCCCTAGATCTAACTACCAATTTACAGTAAATATAGGGGAGATAAGACATGAAGGACCCTACAGGTATTTTAGTCAGCAACAGGCCAGGAAGCACCACAGAACAAACAACCTGGTTTCCTCAACAAAAAATCCTAAGGGGGCAGGGCAGGGGGGGCGGGAGACGAGGGGAACCTATTTAAAAGGCATAGCAAAAACATACATTAACCTGTTCTGCAAGCTGATTCAAACATATTGTGTAAAAAAAATTTTTTTTAATCTAACAAATGGAATTTGTTTGTTTGTATGAACACTGATTGGATGTCTGATGATACAAGTTACTGTTATTTTTTTAGGTATGGTAATAGTATTACAGGATTTTAAAAATCCTTATCTTTTCGAAGATACATACTAAAATATTCAGGGGTGAAATAAAATGTCTGAGATTTGCTTCAAAATAACGGGGGGTGGTACTAACAAGCAAGACTGGTCACGAGCTGGGTGACGGCCATGGAGACTCACTGCAGAGGGCAGACAGAGATCTGGAAGCCGGCAGATCAGTTCAGTAGACGTTATTCATGGTACAGTGACATACCTGCTACGTCAATCCCGTGATCCTGGGCCTTATGGCTGCCTTGCACTATTCTATGTATGTTTGAAATTAGAAAAGAGATGAGCCATTCCACAACAAAATAAAATAACTTATATTGGTGTATCTTTCAATCAAAGCACATCAGCTAAATTGGTGGCATCTTTGCCTTTTTGAGTGACATATTAAATAATGCAACCTTTTATAGCTGATGGCATTTTAGGAGAGATGATATATGGTAACTACATCAGAAGGTTAAAAAGACTAACAGAAAACAAAAATATCACATAAAAGAACAAGCCTAGGCCAGGCACGGTGGCTCATGCCTGTAACCCCAGCACTTTGGGAGGCCAAGGCAGGTGGATCATGAGGTCAGGAGTTCAAGACCAGCCTGACCAACATGGTGAAACCCCGTCTCTATTAAAAATATAAAAATTAGCCGGGCATGGTGGCACGTGCCTGTAGTCCCAGCTACTCAGGAGGCTGAGGCAGGAGAATTGCCTGAACCCAGGAGGCGGACATTGCAGTGAGCTGAGATGGAGCCACTGCACTCCAAACCTTGGTGACAGAGTGAGACTCCGTCTCAAAAAACAAAAACAAACAAACAAACAAAAACAAAAACAGAACAAGTCTACTGGATCATAAATAACATCTATCTAAAACCAACACCTTAATTAAACCTCTAATGTTTCCGTTTGGAAGTGCTCTGAAGGGTGTTTAGACAGTACCCACACACAAAAACTGTTCAGAAAACAGAAGGCTTTTACCCCAAGCCTTCCCTTTTCTTTTAATTTTCCTACTTGAAACAGAGACATGTAAAATTTCTCCATGGATCACTCTAACTAAAACCCACTACTGTACTCCTGAAGTATCAGGAAGTCTGCCCGAGTCCTCAGCTAAACAGGGTCAGCAAATGGAGCCTACTGAACCTGGTTGTCTTTTCTGCTCATCCACCATGCTGAGGTCTACCCATCCTTTCAAGAGACAGGCCAGCCCTGCTAGGCAGGGAGGGCGGCTGCCCAAGAACGGGGAGCCGGTGCAGCCACAGCCCTGCCCTCCATGGTGGGTGACTGGGAGCCGGGTCCAGGGCTCCCACTGATGAGGAAAAGTAACCTGGCATGTTAATGTTCAGAGTTCCACCAACCCAGGCGTCAGTCCGAACCTCAGTCCGAACCCCTACACAGGTAACCTGCCATGTTAACGTTCAGAGCTCCCTACCAACCCAGGCATCAGTCCGAACCACCTACACAGGTTAACAGGGAACGGACTGTGCCTGCCCTGAGTGCTTCACCCTAGCCCCAACTGAAAGGACTAAATTAGGAAACAGACTTTCTCTTTTGATTTTACTTTTCCATACTGTTGGAGTTTTAGAACAAGCATGGGTTATTTTCCTAATAACATGTAGACTGTAATTATTGGCTTTAAAAAATGCTACTTAGAAAAACCCATGAAATACTTTTTATAAGGTAATTTTCACGAACTCGTCAGTGGATTTAACTAAACTGATGTAGTCACAGACAGCAAAGAATGCCCAACTCCTCAGGTGGCCCCAGGAAAGCATTGCCAGGAGGCCCCAGGAAAGCATTGCCAGGAGGCCCCAGGACATCGCAGCCCCAACACACACAACTGAAATACAAACTAGAACTTCTGTTTCAGACCCCGGGGAAGGGTTACCTGTCTGGAGAGCCCATGGAACAGGCCATGGGTGAGGTTGATCATATTAACAGACCCAGAGACCTTGGCGTACATGTCTTTGATGCCAATGAGCCGGCAGATGGTGATGATGGCTCTGTGGCAGCGGAGGCCGTAACCTAGAAAAGGAGAACCGGGTGAAACACAGCCCACTCGCCTGCAGCGGGAGGAGTCGCCCTGCTGACTTTCGCATGGCTTCACTCTGGGCTTCGGGAAACTGGTTCACATTCTGGTATCACCACTTCCTAGTGAGCTGACCCGTGACAACTCACTTGACTTCCAAGATGACACTTCAACAGGATACTACAAGGATTAAAAAGATGACACCTACAAATATCTTGAACACGTATCCAGGGCAAAGAAACAGGATTGTTACTGAGATTAACAAACATGCATGAAGACTCCTGACACTCCAGACTCATGTTAACTAAGGACGGAGGGACACACCTCTTTCACCCTCCTTGATAGTTAGTTACCCTGAGCAGACTGGTCCACTTCCTCCTCCCGGAGAAGCTCTTCTTTTCGTGTTGGTAACACATCCTCTCCTGGCTTTCCTCCTAGCTATTGGCCTGTCCTCTCCTCCTTGCTGGCCTCTCAATCTTGGTGGGGGGTCTCCCCTCCAGCCACTTGCCCTACCCTTTTCTGCCTGTAATCCCTTCTCCAGAGAGCTTTAAAAACACAAACCAAACACGTTGTTCCCCATTTAAAGATCCCTCCTTCCCACTGTTCTCAAGATTAAAATAAAGAATGCCCTGGCCTATTCAGAGCCTTCTGTGCCTGAGAGTCCTGCCCACCTCCCTGACCTCATCTAGAGACATGACGCCTCCTGCTGGCTTCCTCACCTTAAGGACTGCACTTGGGATTCCCTCTGCCTGGAATGTCCTCCCAGCTCTGCCCCCTTGGCTCCTTCTCTTCTTCAAGGTCCCATTCAAATTGCTCCTCCTCAGACAGGCCTTCTGTGACCATGCTATTCAAGGTGGCATCCTTCCTTCTGCCTTCCTCCCTTGTACTCTAACACAGTACCCTGATTAGGGCATTCAACAAAACCTGTTTATCCAACGTTTCCCCTGAATGGAAGATGGCCCTCATAAGGGCCAGGATATTGTTTGCTCACCGTGGTGTCCCCAGAGCCTACAGCAGCATCTGGCAAGTGCAGGTGGAGTGAGGGAGCTGCAGGGCCCAAGTATGGCCTCCAACATTCTTATTTGCCAGACATACAACTCAGCACACACCTCTTATGCTCCAAGGCAGAAAATCTCCTCTGGAAGTTGGACATTACTGGCTTTCTAGTTTGACTTTTTATGGGCAAGAACTATTCCTTCTACTTGAAAGGGCCAATGAACTGTGGGCTCCATCATTACGCCACAGTGTGCAAGACCTTAAGAGGAGAGCTAAAGACCGGTCACAATGGGGTCCTCTGTTCTTCCAGATGGAGTTATTCACACACAGAACAGGTGCCATCCATGTCTGGATGAGCACGGGTGCACACACAGCCAGCGAGAGGTACACGTGGAAAGGGCATCGTGCAGATTCTGGAAGGAATCTCAGCTCTACCCTGCCACTGCTTGCTGGATAACCGTGACAAGAAGGCCCCCCTTAAAATACCTACTTGGCAGGGCTGCTGGTGAGTGCCGCGAAGGTGTGTGATACACAGCACCTGGACCAGCACAGACACTGCAATGAACACTGCCACTGCGTGACACACACACCAACACCCACGTGGTCGTGGTTGTGGTCAGTCCAATGGTAATGATTTCACTACCTTCCAGGCAGAGACTGTGTCAAAAAACACTGAATAAATATGGCCAAGTTTTGCAGTGCTGTGTGTGGAACTGAATACTGTTCTATAGCCGAGGCAGAAGTGTTCCATGGTGAAATAAATTTGGGAACACCACACCCTCCATTTCTCTTGGGAGATTCATATTGCATGGCAGAGCATTAATGACTGCAACATTCACAAAGATGCACAAACACTTTTGGTGCCTTTCCTTAATCCAGTTCTGCCATTTGGCATCCTTTTTGGAGTAGCACCTTTTCTATCTCCTACAGAACTAGTAACACGTAAGCGACGTTGTTTAGGAAATGCCTATTTGAACATGTATGTACAAAATGTCTATAAACGTGTATGTATTTAGGAAACGTGTAATGGTCTAGATAATACAAAAACCTGAAAAACACAGCTTTGATTAGAAGACAGGAAAGATTTTAAAAGGTAGCTTCTTCAATTAAATTAAAATTACAGCAGTCATTTCAATGGGATTCCGTTCCCAGATGGCCGAATAGGAACAGCTCCGGTCTGCCGCTCCCAGCGTGATCGACGCAGAAGACGGCTGATTTCTGCATTTTCAACTGAGGTACCTGGTTCATCTCACTGGGACTGGTTGGATGGTGGGTGCAGCCCATGAAGCAGGGCGAGGTACTGCCTCACCTGGGAAGCGCAAGGGGTCAGGGGATTTCCCTTTCCTAGCCAAGGAAAGCTGTGACAGACTGTACCAGGAAAATCGGGACACTGCCCCCTACACACTGTGCTTTTCCAACAGTCGTAGCAGACGGCACACCCGGAGATTACACCCTGTG
This sequence comes from Mandrillus leucophaeus, assembly GCF_000951045.1. Taxonomy (NCBI): domain Eukaryota; kingdom Metazoa; phylum Chordata; class Mammalia; order Primates; family Cercopithecidae; genus Mandrillus; species Mandrillus leucophaeus. The sequence goes on along the minus strand of NW_012109807.1, from coordinate 10,196,981 downwards.
CCTGGCTCAGCGGGTGCCACGCCCACGGAGCCTTGCTCACTGCTAGTGCAGCAGTTTGAGATCCAGCTATGAGGCAGCCCTGGCTGGGGGAGGGGCGTCCGCCATTGCTGAGGCTTGAGCAGGTAAACAAAGCGGCCAGGAAGCTCGAACTGGGTGGAGCCCACTACAGCTCAATAAGGCCCACCTGCCTCTGTGGACCCCACCTCTGGGGCAGGGCATGGCTGAACAAAAGGCAGCAGAAACTTCTGCAGACTTAAACGTCCCTGTCTGACAGCTCTGAAGAGAGCAGTGCTTCCCCCAGCATGGCGTTTGAGCTCTGAGAATGGACAGACTGCCTCCTCAAGTGGGTCCCTGACCCCCCGTGTAGCCTAAGAGACACCTCCCGGTACGGGCCGACTGACACCTCATACAGCTGGGTGCCCCTCTGAGACGAAGTTTCAAGAGGAAGGATCAGGCAGCATTATTTCCTGTTCTGCAATATTTGCAGCTCTGCAGCCTCCACTGGTGATACACAGGCAAACAGGGACTGAAGTGGACCTCCAGCAAACTCCAACAGACCTGCAGCTGAGGGCCCTGACTGTTAGAAGGAAAACTAACAAACAGAAAGGACATCCACGCCAAAACCCCATCACCACCATCAAAGACCAAAGGTAGATAAAACCACAAAGACTCTCTGGGGAGACATTGAGCAGAAAAGCTGAAAATTCTAAAAACCAGAGTGCCTCTTCTGCTCCAAAGGATCCCAGCTCCTCGCCAGCAACAGAACAAAGCTGGACGGACAACGACTTTGACAAGTTGGCAGAAGTAGACTTCAGAAAGTCGGTACTAACAAACTTCTCCGAGCTAAAGGAGGATGTTCGAACTCCATCACAGAAAGCTAAAAACCTTGAAAAAAGATTAGACGAATGGCTAACTAGAATAAACAGTGTAGAGAAGACTTTAAATGACCTGATGGAGCTGAAAACCATGGCAAGAGAACTACGTGACAAATCCACAAGCTTCAGCAGCCGATTCGATCAAGTGGAAGAAAGGGTATCAGTGATTAAAGATCAAATGAATGAAATGAAGCGAGAAGAGAAGTTTAGAGAAAAAAAGAGTAAAAAGAAACAAACAAGCCTCCAAGAAATATGGGACTACGTAAAAAGACCAAATCTACATTTGAATGGTGTACCTGAAAGTGACAGGCAGAATGGAACCAAGCTGGGAAACACTCTTCAGGATATTATCCCCAACCTAGCAAGGCAGGCCAACATCCAAATTCAGGAAATGCACAGACCACCACAAAGATACTCCTCGAGAAGAGCAACCCCAAGACATAATTGTCAGATTCACCAAGGTGGAAATGAAGGAAAAAATGTTAAGGGCAGCCAGAGAGAAAGGT
>NW_012109807.1:10179204-10194030 GCF_000951045.1 Mandrillus leucophaeus | reverse complement strand
ATTTTATGAGGCCAGCATCATCCTGATACCAAAGCCTGGCAGAGACACAACAAAAAAAGAGAGTTCAACCATTGTGGAAGACAGTGTGGCGATTCCTCAAGGATCTAGAACTAGAAATACCATTTGACCCAGCCTTCCCATTACAGAGTATATACCCAAAGGATTATAAATCATGCTACTCTAAACATGCACACGTATGTTTATTGCGGCACTATTCACAATAGCAAAGACTTGGAACCAACCCAAATGTCCATCAATGACAGACTGGATTCAGAAACCGTGGCACATATACACCATGGAATACTATGCAGCCATAAAAATGGATAAGTTCATGTCCTTTGTAGGGACATGGATGAAGCTGGAAACCATCATTCTGAGCAAACTGTTGCAAGGACAGAAAACCAAACACCACATGTTCTCACTCATAGGTGGGAACTGAACAATGAGATCACTTGGAGACAGGGTGGAGAACATCTCACACTGGGGCCTGTTGTGGGGTGGGGGGAGGGGGAGGGACAGCATTAGGAGATATACCTAATGTAAATGATGAGTTAATGGGTGCAGCACACCAACACGGCACATGGATACACATGTAACAAACCTGCACGTTGTGCACATGTACCCTAGAACTTAAAGTATTAAAAAAAAGAAAAGAAAACATGAATATAATACATAAACATATGGGGACCTTGCCAGAGAAATTATTTTTCAAATAAAAATTGTAGCAGTCATTTAAAAATCATTCAGATATAAATGTCTAAACCATGCTGCCCAACATAAGTATGATCCAAGCCATAGGCAGAAGCCACATACGTAATTTTAAATGTTCTCATAGATACATTTTTTCAAGTTTTTTTTAAAAAGTTTATTTAGTGATGTGTTTTATTAACCCAACATGTCTAAACATTATCATTTAAAATGTAATCAATGCAATAATATTTTTGAGATTTTATATTCTTGTTTTGTACTAGGTCTTTGAATTCTGGTGTGTATTTGACAATTAGAGCACATACCAATAGCCACATGTTAAGTGCTCAATAGCCAGGCCGGCTAGTGACTAGTGGCCGCTGTATGGGACAGCACAGATCTAAACCTTGAAGTCCACTTAACACCTTTTCTAAAGACAAAATACGTGGTTTTTATCCAGCACTTAAATCATTAATTATGGCTTTAAAGCAGAAGGCAAGTTCTGGTGCATTAACACAACTGATTCTGTATTTGAGGGGTTTTTTCCCCTGATTTATTTCCAAGCCACGGCTCTAGCAAAGTTGTATTGGAAGCTTCGATATGAAAATTTAACGTTTTATCTCTTCTGACTCAAACTTTTTGAGATTTAAATACCAAAAATTATATAAAATTATTTTTTACTGATTTTATATAATCAGTAAAATGCAAATCAGAAGGTTCAAGAATTCTACACTCAGAGACCACTAGGCATGACTGCCCTAGCCCATGACCCTGAACTCTGTCTGCCTGCCTGCTTGTCCACAAAACAGGAAAGGCCATCTCTGCAGCATCCCTAGTGCCCAGCATAGCACCCAGCTCACAGAAGGCATCCAATCAGAATGTGATGAGCAGTAAACACCTGGACCTGAGTAAGTCAGAACAGAAACACCTAAAGGCATCAATGAATTCTCTGTGAGGAACTCATGTTCCCACTCCTCCAAACCCTACCACTCGCTCAGGTGCTATTTCCTGTTTCCAATGTGCTCTCCCCATGTAAATTTTTTCTGGAACAGGCCTGTGCTCACAGGAGCCTATGTGCCTTGACTATTCTTATTTCTCCAAAAGCCTCATCGTTCTTAAACCTAACATAAGCCTTTACATTTTGGTGTTTCCAAGATGAGTTCAACTAAAGATGAACAAAAATAGAGGAGAGGATAGACCTGTTATAATTTCTCTGCTTTATCATCGACAAATGGGAAGAGTTTTAAAGTTACCTTTGGGTTGTTTCTTCATCCTGATACGCGTCCTTTTAAATCTTAATGAAATATCATGGAATACTGGAGGGTAAAAACATAAACACAGAAGGATTAAGTGTGTGGCTTTAATAAGCCTTGCAAATATCGCAAAGCAATTTATACTAGCCTCAACAGCCAGCACATACTGACCGAAGATAAATGGTAAACTCTGATTTCATTCACTTTAGTAACCTTCTTAGATTTGTTTTCACACTTCATATATTTGTAAGAGTGTAGTAAGAGAGAAACACAAAGATATTAATAGAGATATATTACCACACATATTTTAACAAATGTAATCCTGCAAATTTTAAAAAAAAATAGATTAACACTCACTTGTATGGTCTTCATATCGTTCTATATAATGCAAACGGTGAACTGCTCTGTTCTTTGCCTGAAAGAAGGAAAATGTTTTTCTTAAATCTATTGTTGAAATTCACATCTTTTCAAGGATTCCAAAAATACCTTTAAAAATGTTTCATTACTAAAAATTCACTTATGCAAAAAGGTTAGTATATACTTCTAAAATATAAGGACTTATTTTTTAAAACTCTTAACCACAATATCGGTATCACCCCTAAAAAAATTAACAATAATTCCTGGCTAGGCATGGTGGCTCACATCTATAATCCCAGCACTTTGGGAGGCCGAGGCAGGCCAATCACTCGAGGTCAGGAATTCGAGACCAGTCTGACCAACATGGAGAAACCCCATCTCTACCAAAAATACAAAAATTAGCCGGGCCTGGTGGTGGGCACCTATAATCCCAGCTACTTGGGAGGTTGAGGCAGGAGAATCGCTTGAACTCAGGAGGCGGAAGTTGCAGTGAGCCGAGATTACATCATTGCACCCCAGCCTGGACAAGAGTGAGGCAACATCTCAAAAAAAAAAAAAAAAAAAAAAAAATTAACAATTCCTTAGTATCTTCAAACATTCTGTCAGTGTTCAAACTTTCACAATTGTCTCATAACTTGGCTAGGCAATTAAAAATCTGATTTAAAAAAATGGTGCAAAGGAATATAAGTACTTCTGAAACTGATTTTTACGAGCTAATTAACCCTTGACAGCAAGCCTCATGGGAAGGTTTTGGGACAAATTATTATTGCTTTGTGGTTCCCACCGTGTCCAGCATATAACTTACTAATCTTTTACTAAGTGTCGACAAAGGAAAAAAACGCACATACTTTCCTGAAAGCGTCCATCCGATCAGTGGCTTTCCCAATAGCAAAACCTTTAAACAAAAAAGCAAAAATAAGAAAAGAGACAGAAATTTGGCCCACGTGGTTTTTGCCACATTTCAAGTTTCTGCTCCTACAATATTTCATAGCACTTCATCTTTCTACCACCCACAAAAGACTTGCTATATAAAACCAGTAACAGGCTGGTGTGATGACTCACATCCGTAATCTCAGCAGTTTAGGAGCCTGAGGTGGGACGATCGCTTGAGCCCAGGAGTTTGAAACCAGTCTGAGCAACACAGCAAGGCTTTGTCTCTATTAAAAACAAAATTTAAAAAATTTGCCACGCATGTTGGTGCGTGACTGTGGTCCCAAATACTCAGGAGGATGAGGTGGGAGGATTACTTGAGTTTAGGAGTTTGAGGGTACAGTGAGCTATGACTGCGCCACTGCACTCCAGATAAAGCAATACCCTGTCTCAAAACAAAACCAGAACAAAAAAGCTAACAATAACAAAGCATGAGGTTACAGAGATCTGTTCTGAAGCATCCTGGAAATAACAAACTTAGATGTATTTATAAAACCCAAGGTTAGACGCCACCTTTTAAAAATAGATAGATAAAATACACTTAATTTTTAAAAAATTAAATATATTCTAAATTAATTAGGCAAATCACTTTGGACATTTAAAGATAGATTAAAATAATCAGAAAGGGGCCAGGTGCGGTGGTTTACGCCTATAACCCCAGCACTTTGGGAGGCCAAGATGGACAGATTGCTGGAGCTCAGGAGTTCACAATGAGCCTGGGCAACATAGTGAGACCCTGTCTCTACCAAAAATACAAAAATTACCCAGGCATAGTGGTAGGTGCCTGTAATCCTTGCTACTCAAGAGGCTGAGGTCGCGGGATCACTTGAGCTCAGAAGGTTGAGACTGCAGTGAGCCGTGATGGTGCGACTGCACTCCATGCTGGGTGACACAGCAAGACCCTGTCTCAGGAAGGAAAAAATATCAGAAAGGGTGGGAAAAAACATCCACTGCTAGAGAGTAAAACCATGATTTCAATGGAACTTCAAATGGAATCCACATTTTAATTAACCAGGAAACCAAATTAATGACTTTAGTTTCTGAACACTTCACTAGGAAATACAATTTACCAGCCGTTACAGAGACACTGCCATTATTTGCTGCCACTGTATTTTGTTTTGAACAACGTGCTTTGTTTTTAAATCATACATGGGAAAATAACATAAAACAACACTGTTCCATAAGACACATGGGACCTCTGAGCTATGGGACAAAAGAGGCTGCGAATGCCAGTTCCTGGTTTAAACAAAACAAACTAAACCACGGAATCCTAGAGGAAAATACGGGGAAACTTACTGACATTTATAATCTTCAAATGAGGCTTTCTAAGCAAGACACAAACCCGAAGTGGTAACTAATATTTATAACCCAGTAGTGATACAAGACTGATAAATTTGCCACAGAGCTTAAAACTTCTGTGTGGAAAAAAATTAAAACCTAAGTCAAAATATTTGACTAACAAAGAGGTAATGTCCTTAACTTATGAAGAGCTTATACCATTCAATAAGGAAAATAATAACCACCCAATAGAAAAATGAGCAAAGCACATAAACGAACAGATCTCAAAAAGGAAATAACAACAGCCAATAAACATGTAAAAGGGTGTTCCAGCTCTCACTTTAAAAAATAAAAGTCAGCCGGGCATGGTGGCTCAAGCCTGTAATGCCAGCACTTTGGGAGGCTGAGACGGGCGGATCATGAGGTCAGGAGATCGAGGCCATCCTGGCTAACACGGTGAAACCCCGTCTCTACTAAAAATACAAAAAATTAGCCGGGCGTGGTGGCGGGCGCCTGTAGTCCCAGCTACTCGGGAGGCTGAGGCGGGAGAATGGCGTGAACCCGGGAGGCGGAGCTTACAGTGAGCCGAGATTGCGCCACTGCACTCCAGCCTAGGCGACAGAGCGAGACTCCGTCTCTCAAAAAAAAAAAATAAAATAAAAGTCAAAACTGAGAGATTTGTTTCACAGATCATACTGACCATCAGTAAGGTTTGATGATACCCGAAGCTGGCAAGGGTGAGATGGTGTAGAGGAACACAGACATTGATGTAACCTTTTGTGGGGAGGCAATCTAGCAATATTTATCAACACTTAAAATATGTATAACCTTGGGGCAGCAATTTCACTGCAAGAAATTTCCCCTATTGATATACTTGCAGCAGTAAAACAAATTACATATACATGAACCATACTGTTTTTTATAATTAGTAAAAATTTGGAAACAACATAAATATTCAGCAACAGGGAAAAGGTTACAAAAATTATTCATGGACAATGGAACACTTTGCAAACAGTACAGAGAATCAAGGAGAATGTTTATGTTAATCTGAGTATTAATATCTCTGAATATAATACTAAGAAAATCAAGGTGCAAAATTATGGCTATAATGTGATTCCTTTGTGTAAATTTTTTTAAAGATATGTGATAATAATATGAACATAAAATTTAGGAAAATTACAAAAGTAGCTGTAAGGCCTGGTTTCCTTTGGCCACATACTATATACATGTATTACTTTTGTTTTGAAAATGTCAGTATGGGCTAACGAGGCCATTTTCCTGTGTTCCTTTCCTTCAAAAGACATGAATACATTTCAAAAACAAGTGTCCACTATGGTAACTATACACAGGAGAAAATTTAAATCATCAGCAAACCTACTAATTGGAGTAAACACTATTAACCTTAACAGTGTATAGTTTTCCAGTCTTTTCTTGGCATATAAATATACTTAAAAAAAAAAAACAAAAACTAGGATTTGATATGGTCTTATATAAAGCTTTTGTGTTCTTTTAACTTAGCATTATAAGTAATTTCCCATAATTCTTTAATGGATACAGAATATTACACTGTATGGCTACACTGTTTTTATAACCCTGACCCTATCAAACATTTAGTGTTTTTCTCCCTAATTTTCCACTATTACACATAATAAAATGTCTTCAGCCTTTTATAATATTCCTTTTTCTCAGAGGAAAAGGCAAGTATAGTAGAGTCTATTCTCTCTTTTCTAGGGGAAGTCATGGGCTTACCACAAGCTTTGTGAACTCAAACCACTAAAAGGTTTAATCAGCAGAAAAAGTCTGGCCAGCAGTATGAGCCCACGGGCTCCACAGCACGGCCCCATGCCACGCTTGTCCCTGCGTGTCACGCCTGTCCCTGCATACCACTGCCACTGTGCAGCCACCACTCCCCATTCACCTGCAGCTCCTTTTCCGTTCCCCACAGCCACCAGGACACGGACCGATTTCTTTCTTCCCTCTTTCGCTGTCATATTGAAAACATTTCTTACCTAAAAGGCAAAATGTCTCATAAATATTGCACATTAAGAAAATGTGAAGGAGGGAAAGGGAGGAAGCCGCCTTCCTTGCAGGCATACACGGTGAACAGGCGCACACAGACACAGGCGCACCATCCTCCAGCTCCTGAGCACGGCAGCCTTTCTCCAGATGGAACCTCCTCCTGGACTGTTACAGGAAGAAAACAGAAACGAGACTTTCTCTTCATTCCACAGGCTTATGAGAAGCTTCAACTGAGAAAACCTTTAAAGGTATTTCACATTATACATCTCGACACACCCTATCTCAATGAATGCATCACAAGAAAGAAAAAAGTTGCTGTCAAACTTTGATGTAATTTATCACTGATTATAAGATGCATTCTAATGTCAGAGATGATAAAATGTGAGGAAAATATGCACCTTAGAAATTATGACGTGCAGTGTATAGACATAACCAGCACAGGACTGGCGTCTATGCTAACGATTAGCATATTTGGAAATACCGGCTTACTCCATGTATTTTTTTCTCATGTATTTAAAAGGCCAGGAACAGCTGGGCGCGGTGGCTCACACCTGTAATCCCAGCACTTTGGGAGGCCGAGGCGGGCGGATCACGAGGTCAGGAGATCGAGACCATCCTGGTTAACACGGTGGAACCGCGTCTCTACTAAAAATACAAAAAATTAGCCAGGCGTGGTGGCGGGAGCCTGTAGTCCCAGCTGCTTGGGAGGCTGAGGCAGGAGAATGGTGTGAACCCGGGAGGTGGAGCTTGCAGTGAGCTGAGATAGCACCACTGCATTCCAGCCTGGGTGACAAGAGCCAGACTCCGTCCCTCCCCAAAAAAAAACCCCAAAAAAGGCCAGGAACTACTGAACTGTTAACTAAACTGCTTACGTGGCAGCTGGCTCCCTGGTGCATAGCTGTCTCTTATCCCATAAAACAGGGTTAAAAGAAAAGGGAGCTTGAATCCACCTCCATGGATCTTACAGAAAATCACCCACATATATACGAATTATTCAAAGAGATTAACTTCCAAAAGCTGTAAGTGGGAATACCAAAGACATAATATGTGTTAACATTTTAAATCCTACAATGCAATTGATATTGAGGAAACAATACAGATAATCAGAGGCTCAATCACACACTCCATAAATGACTATTCCACATAGTATTTAACATTGAGCGTTCAGTGCCAGCTCAAAGGGAAGCTGACTATTTTAGAGACTGCTCCAGAGAGTGACAATAGCTTACCTGACACAGGCTTCAGTTTCAAGGGCCCGTGAGCAACTCAGAGACCATTTTCCCATCAAGAACCAGACATGCACCACAATTCTAGGCTTTCCACCCTGCCCAGGGCTCCCCGCAATCCCAGCTTCCCGCACAGAGTGCTAGATACAGCTGGTTTATATTCGAACATAGACTCCCAAAGCTACTTTAGCCTTAGGAGGGAGAAAATTTAAACCTCATCTCCAAATCCTGTAGTTAACAATATCACCTTATCATGAGACCTCAATGGTAGCCCCCCAGAAAAAAGAGGGTGGTAGTCAGAAGAGCCAGTGTCAAGTAACTGAAATTAAAGTTGCATAATTTCCTTCCCCAGATCAGCTGTGTGTCAGAAATAGTCACGCATCCAACGCCATCCCTTACAATTCCTCTTGCCCTGTCCCTGCCCCAACCACCCCAACCTCTCCAAAGGCTTAACCAGGTATTTAATTCTGCATGCCTACCTCAAGTACCCTGGTATCAAAATCCTCGTATGTTTCTGCAGGGAGAAAAGAAACAGGGATACAGATGAAATGTGTGTACACAACTAACAGGAAAGCATTTTCAACACAGGCACCATCACAGACCTTTCAGGGAGAAAGAATCTCAGATCTTTTGGTCCCACTCTCAAGGCCACGCCCCAGTCGCCCCTCATCACTACAGACCACTCCACCAGTAAGTTCATAACTCAGTCACTGATCTCCCCACCTGCATCCTCCTCCCCGTCCAACTGCCTCTCATCAGTTCCTGGCCCCTCCAGACCCTGGATCCCTGCTCTCCCTCCTGCTTTCCTCCATCTTTGCAGCCTCTCCCCGTCGACCAAGACACCACAGTCCATCATTTCCACCAGACCTTGTGATGCCCCCAACCCCTTCACCCTTTGCTCTCTCCACCACACTAGCAAGGCCTGAATCCATGCAGCTCTCTGGCCACTCCTGACCTGCTAGGTGCAGCTGGAAAGAAGTCAAAGTATGCACACACAGGGCCCGCTAAAAATCCATGGACCCCAGTTCCATCAAGTCCTCCCTGCTGCCAGCTGGCCTTTATGTACTTTCAATTCGGTCTCTCTCCGTTCACCACCGCAGCCATTTCAGAGACTCTCTACATTCTTTTGTTTTTTTAATATTTTTATCACAGACAATTTCAATCAAACAAAAATAGAACAGCAGAAAGCTTTACATATACATTAGTCAGCTTCCACACGCATCAACTCACAGCCAATCTTCTTTCCTCTAAACTCTGCTCAACTCTCACTCCGTTGGATAATTTTGAAGCCAGTTTCAGATATTCTACCTTTTCATAAAGAAACAATCTGGAGGCCAAAATCATCAATGCCCCCACCTCACTCTCCGCAGATGATTCCACCTCTTCCTCACAGACCAACTGCGGCCACATCACGCAACATCCCCACCTACCTTTCCACTACAATCCCACAGGCTCACCTGATCCTGCACCCTGCCCTTCCTTCTGTGAACAAGTGAAGCCATTTCTCCAGACTCCGGATCTGGGCCGTCGTTAGGGACTTGGTTCACGGATTTTGTTCTCTCCCCCCCATACCTTCATCCTCCTGACTGAAGCATTTTGATCAGTTCGAAGCATGGTCCTTGGAATTTCTCAATCTCTCCCCTCCTCTTTAAGCCAAACTTCTTAAGAAAGCAGCGAAACTCTTAACTATTTCTTCTTCTCCACTCATTGACAAGAACACGTCTCTTGGATGATGTTTACTGCTTTACATACTCAAGGAGGACGGAGGGAAACTTTGTTTTCAAATTTGGCCTAAGTATTTTCAATTTTTGCTTCATGTGTGCTTTTCCAGGGTTAACATGACAACTATCTGCTTTCCAGATTTCTAGACAGAAACAGCATTCCCAAGCCACGCTGCTCCACTGGCGCCCCTGTGGCCACCTGTGTTTTGGAAACAGTGTATCCTACAGGCAGCTCCTGCAGGTCCACAGGGCACATCCCCACATTTAAGGATCTGAGAAGGTACATGATAAACACCAGGAACCCAGTGCTTTCTATCCTGTTAGTGGAATACTTCTGCACTCCACAAAATACAGTTGGGATATTAATGTAATATGTTATTTCAAAGATGTTCAAATCTTTTTGGAAAAAGGTAGTACGAACAGACAAATAATAACACCACTTCAAGGAAATTCTAAACTACAAGCACTCTGTCACAAAGGCAAACAAAACCAGGAGTCTGCTACCTCCATTGGGGCCAGGGTCAGGGGGGCCAAGACTGACGCCTCCCCAGGAGCTTCCACTCCATCCTCGCTCGCGTTTAACCTTTATCTTCTTCTTTCGGTCCCACTCTTCTCTCTGCTGGATCATGTCGGCCTCCACCTTCTTCTGCTCTTCCTTGCTTCTTTGGGCGATGGTCTGCACTGCTCCATTTTTCATAAGAGGGACATTCAGACCAGGCCACAGAAAACCGTAATGCCCTGAAGGTTTAAAAATACAAATAATAATTTTTTTAAAGTACTCATTTGTCAAGTGTTAAAACGTCAGGCAATGCATGTACAGATAATGATGACACACTGTTCACTGGAGCTTCAGCTAACATTATTAACTTGGTAGGCCACTTGGCACAATCACAATTTTACATCTACTTCATGGTATTACCTAGAGAAACACTCACATATAGGTACAAGGCATATGGATGCTTGGACGAGGACGTCCACTGAAACATTATTTGCAAAGAGAAGAAATGCAAGTTATCTAAATGTCCAGCAATTATGGACTGGTTAAATGAACCACAGTGTCTCCAGCAGAGGAAACGCCCTGCACTAAATCAAAAGAACAAGGTATCGCTCTAGGTTCTGATGTGGAATGATTTCCAAGACCTATAATGGAGTGAAAAAAGTAAACTGTAAGACAGCATGTACCATGTGATATAATCTAAATTTTTTTTAAAAAAGAAGATACCTGTTTGTTTTTAGGTATTTATGTAAAAATTAATAAAAAATTAACACATAATACCTTTTGCATTAATCTTTTTGGGTATTTATGTATAAATAACTAAAATTTAGTAAATACCTTTTTAGGCATTTATGTATTAAAAAACTGAAGGAAACACACCAATATGAGGCCAGTGGTTTCCTTGAGGGAGACAACAGGATTGAAGAAGGTAGAAGAAGCATCCAGGGGGACTTCATGTTTCTCTATAATCTTTACATTTTTTACTGAGAAAGTATACATACATGATCCTTATAATTTAAAAAAAGTGTTAAAAAAATAAGATACAATAAAGAAAAACATCTATGTAGACACGCGATGCTGGAAGTGTGGTGCCAGGTGTTTTCTTTATCCCTGAAGGCCGTTACTATCAAAGACAGTTTGGCAGCAAGCACAGTACAAGATGGGCTGACTGAAGTACACTACACTATTTTTACTCTTCCAAAAGCATGAGTATAAACATTCATGTGTTCTAGGTGGCAACAAACAAAGGCCCACAGGCCAACTCAGTTCGTGGCTTGTTTTTGTACATGACGTTATACTGGTACATAGCGATACCTATTCGACTGTGTGTTGTCTGTGGCTGTTTCTGTGCTACAACAGCAGAGCTGAGCGGTTGCAAAACAGACTATGTAACTCACAAAGCCAACAACATTTACTGTCTTCCCTTTGCAGGGAATATTCGCCAACTCTCCATTTAGTCTCTGTTTTACCACTGATTACAACCTGCTTGAGGGCAGGCACTGCTACAGGAGTTGACACATAGGGACACTGAATGCTTGCTGAATGAATAAATCCATTTCTATGGGATTTTCCTCTCCCAGAATCCTGGGGCAATGAGTAAGTCAACGGGTTGAATTCTAAAACCATAGATCCTAGTGCCCTTCATGAGAAATGTTTTGATGCTTCTAGTCTGTAAAATATCTATAAAATCTAGGGTAAGAAACTTAAAAAGCACTTCAGCTATTTTTAAAAACAAGTTTACCTTCACCAATGATCTGACCCCTGTTCAGATCCTTTCTTTTCCTCTTTTTAGTTCTTTTGCCTCTTCCTTTTCTTGATCCGGCACCACTCTCCGCTAAAGCGCCTTTCCACAGCTCATCTGCAGTCACTGTAACGAAACAGGGTTTCTTTCTATAATTCTGTAGTTTTCAAGCAATGGTCTATGCTCTCCTATTGAATCATAAGAGAAGTGGAGGCCTGCTTACAGCTTTACCCACGCATCACTGAGGTGATGAAAGCAAAATTAAATCATTCTTTGCACACATCAAGACGGTTACATTTGGAAAGCCCAAGAAAGTCAATCCTATCACTTTCCTCCACAAAACTCTCACTAAATATTTTGTTTTCCCTCTAACGGCTTAAAAGCCAGCGTTCCGATCTCAGTTCTCCACAAAACTCTCACTAAATATTTTGTTTTTCCCTCTAACGGCTTAAAAGCCAGCGTCCGAATCTCAGTTCTCCACAAAACTCTCACTAAATATTTTGTTTTTCCCTCTAACGGCTTAAAAGCCAGCGTCCGGATCTCAGTTCTCCACAAAACTCTAAATATTTTGTTTTTCCCCCTAATGGCTTAAAAGCCAGCGTCCGAATCTCAGTCCTCCACAAAACTCTCACTAAATATTTTGTTTTTCCCCCAATGGCTTAAAAGCCAGCGTCCGAATCTCAGTCCTCCACAAAACTCTCACTAAATATTTTGTTTTTCCCTCTAACGGTTTAAAAGCCAGCGTCCGAATCTCAGTTGCTTACCAATAGGTTCGTTTCCCTGACATTTTACCAACCAGGATACAGGCGTCTTCCTGTCCTCTTGCCTCCACTATAACCACTAAGATAACCAATAACTATCCTTCCTAAGTATAAGTTTTCTAGTCCAAACAAGAATCAACATTTCAATCTGAACCCATAAATCTGGAACACAATCTATGGTTATAAAATCAACTGTTGGCCAAGTACAGTGGCTCATTCCTGTAATCCCAAAACTGTGAGAGACCGACGCAAGGGGGATCACTTGAGCCCAGAGTTTGAGACCAGACTGGACAACATAGTGAGACCCCATTTCTACTAAAACTTCAAATATTAGCCAGGTGTGGTGGCATGTGCCCGTGGTCCCAGCTACTAGGGAGGCTGAGGTGGGAGGGTCACTTGACCCCAGGAGTTTGAGATTACTATAATCATGCCACTGTACTCCAGCCTTGGGGACAGAGTGAGACCTTGCCTTCAAAAAAAGAATGGTTCCATTACCAATTTCTTTAATAAAGAATCAGAACCACAAAATGTTGTAATAGTAAAAAATCTAAGACACATTTATATCTATATACCTGAAATACTAAACAAATTGTAGAAGACAAACGAGTACCTTTATTCTCTTATGAATGCTCAGAGTTTAAAAAGTCTACCTACTTGCTTCCTGCAAGGTCTTACGTTGATCCTCTAGGTAGATAACACGAAAAGAGAAAAATGTTTTAGGTTTATAATACTTTTAAATGCTCTATATCTGTACAGCATCCAATTTTTCAAAAACACACACACGTATCACAACTGGTCTTCGTAAGCGAGGCTCAGAGAAGTGCGATTCCACGTCGCATGTTGCTTTGGACATCCCTGATCAGAACAAAGGATTCAGCTCATCTTTAAGCTGACTCGAATTCACTTTAAAAGACTACAGGCTCAAAATAAAAGTACCAACCTCCAACCAAACTCTCACTAACGATTCGATTTTTCTCCATAAGTGCTAAAAAATGGTGGTACCTATAAATGCCATGGAAAACTTGAAATTCACTTGTAATGGAGGCATACTAAGAGGCCAATCAATCACAGAGTTTTCTTTCACTTAGAATCAGAACTCATAAATCACTCATTACGATTAAAAGAGACTCAATTTTAAAAAGAGCTTGACATTGAGACAAAAATGTAAGCTCTTTCATATATATAGTAAGAGAAAAATAAAATATTTAACTGCATTTGAAAAAGACAGCAAAGTCATTAGTCAATCTTTGAATGCCACTATGCTATTAAAAATGTTTTAATCCTTTTTCAAATTATAAAAGTTATTTTTTTAAATCTGGAAAATACAGAATGCAAAAATAATCATAATCCCATTACCACTGTTAGATAAGAATGTGTATTCTGCCTTTTTCTTTACACATGCATACATAATATATATTTAAGCAAAATTATACTACATGCACATTTGTATCCTGTTTCTTAATTTAACATTACATTATGAGTCTTTTCCCATATTCTTAAATATTATTCACCAACACAATTTTGTAATGGCTACAAGGTGAATTAAGTTCTTTTAATAGAAATTTTACTATTTTCACATCAGGTCTAAGATTCTAAATAACCTAAAAGGCTAGTTAGAATACATCTACTATTATTTCAATTCTTTCTGTCATTTTTCCATAAGGGTGCAGTTAGGTTAATACATACACCTATTACTATTATAGTTATAAAAGATTAAGTTCATGTTCTTTTTTTTTGAAACGGAGTATCACTCTTGTCGCCCAGGCTGGAGTGCAGTGGCACGATCTCAGCTCACTGCAACCTACGCCTCCCGGGTTCAAGAGATTCTCCTGCCTCAGCCTCCCAAGTAGCTGGGATTACAGGTGCCCGCCACCATGCCCAGCTAATTTTTATATTTTTAGTAGAGACGGGGTTTCACCCTGTTGGTCAGACTGCTCTCGAGCTCCTGACCCCGGGTGACCCGTCCACCTCAGCCTCCCAAAGTGCTGGGATTACAGGTGTGAGTCACTGCACCCGGCCTCATGTTTTTTATATATATACACATATACATAAATCCACTGTAGTGTTTAATCTCATACACTGAGTTATTTCCCTCTTAATCATGCTAAGTAACACAGATTGCCAATTTGAATCAAAAGGATTTAAACAGTGGATCCTCTATAGAAAAGAGATAGGTTTACAAGAACAAGATTCGATACTCATAGGAAATCATTTTTGAAAAAGTGTGTCCTTCTATTTCTTGGAGATTCAGAAATCAAAGACTATTTCCTACTGAAACAGTGAAAACTAGCCCCATGCTAGTTTCAACTGAGCTGGCCCCAGTGAAGCAAATCTTACTACGACTTGGAGCCATAAAC
>NW_012109807.1:10169846-10178403 GCF_000951045.1 Mandrillus leucophaeus | reverse complement strand
ATAAATAAAAATTCCCAAGGCTTGTAAATCTGATATACCCACTAAAGTACAAAGTCATCTCTTAGAAAAAACTGGGGCTATGCATACCAAGTGGAGAGACTAAAGGCCCCAACTCTGTCCATCTCTCTTTTCTCTGTACTGGAATCTGCAGGTTCAACTAAGCCTACGTTGCTTAATCCTCCACCAAGTCTTTTCTGTGTTGTCGCTACACAAATGACCTCGTTACCAGGAGACTTCCAAATTAAAGTGAGCTGTATCCATACAATGAAATACTCTATGGTCATATTGTTGCACTGCAGAAATCCATGCAAAAATGCAATGTATTACTACATTGAAAAAAGCAGCAGGCCAGGCGCACTGGCTCACACCTGTAATCCCAGCACTTTGGGAGGCTGAGGCAGGCGGATCACGAGGTCAAGAGATAGAGACCATCCTGGCCAACATGGTAAAACCCTATCTCTACTAAAAATACAATTATTAGCTGGGCATGGTGGCACGTGCCTGTAGTCCCAGCTACTTGGGAGACTGAGGCAGGAGAATCGCTCGAGCCTGGGAGGCAGAGGTTGCGGTGAGCCGAGATTGCACCACCGTACTCTGACCTGGTGACAGAGCAAGACTCCGTCTCCAAAAAGAAAAAAAACCCAACAAACTCAGTATTTCATAGTAGGAATACAGGTGATTATCTTTTTTCTTTTTTTCTGTATTTACCAAATATTCTAAACTAATCATGAATTGCCTTTATAATCCTAATTTCTTTCTTTTTTTTGGAGACGGACTCTCGCTCAGTCGCCCAGATTGGAGTGAGTGCAGTGGCGCAATCTCGGCTCACTGCAAACTCCGCCTCCTGGGTTCACGCCATTCTCCTGCCTCAGCCTCCCGAGTACCGGGGACTCCCTGGGACTACAGGTGCCCGCCACCTCGCCCGGCTAATTTTGTTTTTGTTTTTTTAGTAGGGACGAGGTTTCACTGTGTTAGCCAGGATGGTCTCGATCTCCTGACCTAGTGATCCACCCGCCTCGGCCTCACAAAGTGCTGGGATTACAGGTGTGAGCCACCGCACCCGGCCAATGCTAATTTATTTTAATCTGCTAATGCGGAGTTTAAATTCAATCTCCATTTATTCCCTGAGAAGCCAGTCTCAGTTCAGATTAGACTCTTTTAAATGCTATCACAAATAAGAGTAGCGTTAGTGAACAGTATATCTCCTTAAAATTAACTTTTTCCAATTAGATGTCCTGTCTCCTCAACTAAGGCACAAATGAAAACATGAGTATCTTCTTGGTGTGAATCTAAGTCAGCAAGAGATATGGGCCATGATTCAATATCCTTCAGGCCTCAGGTGCCCCAAACAAGGGGCCTAAGCAAACTAGTACTCCCCAAAATACAACTGGTAGCATTTGAGATAATTCTAGGACGTACATCAAGGAACATTTTCATTTTGACAGTACATTGTAAACTAATCACTAAAATCTTAATTCATGTAAAAAAGAAGAAAAATTCAGATATAAGAAATTCTTTTCCTCTTTCAAGAAACAGGAAGTTTGTGGCCATTCTACATACATTTAGTGAAGAAACTATATGGTCTATACTGCTGGCCCATCAGGTGACTGGGAGAAGAAACACAGCATTGTGTCTGCAGTGCGTGGCTCAAGCTGGCGTAGGGACGGGTGTCTCTGGTTCCCAGTGATGACAAACAGCCTGTAGGCAGAGGGGTTAAACTTTGAGTCAGATGTTTCGCGGCTGTGGAAAAACACTGGTAGCATCAAACAATCATTACTAATAAAAATAAGTCACTAAAATCCTGAACTTTTAAGAATCAGATTTTTAGGGCAGTCTTTCTTTTAAAAATAAAACAAAACTCTTGACCAACAACAACCTAAATGCCCAGCCTAGCTGGGAAAGTTATAGTTCATCTGCACAATGGGTGCAGCTGGGTAAAGAAGAAGATTTGTCCATCCCAGGGTTTCAGCACTGCACTGGCTAGCCTAGGTGAGCAGTCCACGCTGGGCAAACGGCGCCCTCTGCTGTATGCGGCCAACAACACACTCTTCGGAAAGACCTGCAACTGGCCTGGTCAGAACAGCAAGGTGCAGAGAGCATGTCCACCATCCTACTCTTCCTGTTAAAAAACAAGGAGCGGGTGTGAATGCATTTCACAGACTAACCCAGAAGTATGTAAGAAAACCTGGAAACAACGGTTGCCTCTGGGGAAGAAATCTGATACATTTAAAACTGGGTATGAGGGACTTGCTTTTTTTGTTATTTTTTGGAATTGTTATCATCCAGCGCATATATTACTTAAAAAGTGTTTAAACATCCATGTCTTAGAGGCAGCAGCTAATCAATTCATGGAGGGTAAAGTCCTGTGAGGAAGGGGGGAGCTGAGAATTAGTGCATGTGAAGAAATGGGAACATTGCTAACCAAAACAGTGCACACACCCTTAAGCTTTGCATTTCAATAGAGAAACTAGTGACTCCAAGAGAAGTGAAGGGAATTAAAACAACCCTTCAGAAAGAAAAAAAAAAGGTTATTTAAGAATACTTGGCTTAAAAAAAGAAAACCAAACAGTGACAACAACAGCTATTTTCAAGTCTATGTGAAGTTATGAAGAAGACGGTAACAGCTGCTTTATGGCCACAGAGGGCCATACACCAGCAATGATCTTACGTGGCAATAACAAGTAGTATTAAATGGTTACAGCAGGCTATCAAAATATCTCCATTGCATAGACACACTAAGAAATAAAGGAATAATCTCCTTTTAATTAAATTAGATGATCTTTAAAATCATTTAAATATCTAATTAAAAGGAGGTTATTCCTCTTTTAATTAATTTAAATGATCTAATTAAATTAGATTATTTAATCCAATCTTTTCATTTTACAAAATGAACTTAGGCCTATGAGGTTAGGGACTTGCCAAAAGTCACAAGACTAGTTAGTAGCTGGGATTTAAGCACTAGTTCTGATTCCAGATGAGTTACTCAACCGCACAGAGGCAGGGAGATGACACGCTGAGTTCCCTCTCAGCGCACTCAATGAACTAGTCAATAAAAAGTAGACAGGACATACTGGCGTTTCATTTTTAAACTCAGGACTTCATCATTCTAAATTCCGTCATGCAGCACACACTTTAGCTTTAGCTTTTCTTGCATGCTCCTTAATTTTCTTTTTTTTTTTTTTTGAGACGGAGTTCTGCTCTTGTCACCCAGGCTGCAGTGCAATGGCACAGTGTCAGCTCACTGCAACCTCTGCCTCCCAGGTTCAAGCGATTTTCCCGCCTCCGCCTCCCGAGTAGCTGGGATTACAGGTGCCCGCCACCATACCCGGCTAATTTTTGTATTTTTAGTAGGAGATGGGGTTTCACCATGTTGGCCAGTCTGGTCTTGAACTCTTGACCTCACGATCCACCTGCCTCAGCCTCCCAAAGTGCTGGGATTACAACTGTGAGCCATCGCTCCTGGCCAGCTCTTTAATTTTCAACAAAATATCTTACTTAATATTGTTATTTATATTAATATTAAATAAGATATTTAATCTTGTACTGTTTAGTACTGCAATCTCTGACATACTTCAAAAAGTGTAAAATCATTACTAACAAATGTAGAATTCTTTAACTTTTTTTGAAAGCCTGAAATACTTCCCCAGCTAATAATGTACCTTAAAAGGTCCAACTGTCAAAAGCAGAAAGAAATTGACTTTAGAATTGAGAAACAGTCACTTAAAATACACTGTTACTACAACTGACTTTGTTTAAAATGTGTTATAATTTTTAAAACAGGAGGTGGCATCAGCTTATGCTAAATTACTCAGTTATAGATTATCCATCAATGATCAATTATCAGTTTGGGTTTTGTTCTTATTCTCTGAATTATTAATTTCAGACCATGAAGTCCCCATCTTAGGAAACAATTGCCCTGGAATCCAAAATGGGCTGAGCCCAAAAAGCACCCTCCTGTGGGTTATGTAAAAATACAAAAATTAGCTGGGTGTGGTGGCACATGCCTGTAGTCCCAGTCACTTGAGTGGCTGAGGCAGGAGAATCACCTGAACCCAGGAGGCAGAGGTTGCAGTGAGCCAAGATCAAGCTATTGCACTCCAGCCTGGGCAACAGAGCAAGACTCCATCTCAAAAAGAAAAAAAAAAAGACACATAGTCTGACCCCAAGGAGGATTCCGTTTCAGCATTTACAGTTTTCACTATTTACAGTTTTCACTACGATGAACTGCTTCCTCCTAATTGAAATCTCATCTATTTAATCAAACCAGCTGATCAGCGATGTGTTTGAGAGATTTTAGAAAACTATTGCCATTTGTCTGACCAATCTATTGCAGCATTTAGAAAAATACTGTAATAGATACTAAGGATACTAATTTTTTTCTTTTTCCTACAACAATTGTTGTAGGAAAAAGAAAAAAAATGTAATGATAGAATTCTACCTAACTCAGCTATAAATACATACACAAACTTAATAATAAAAACACTGACCAGAGATTCAATCAAAATTGTGCTTATAACTATGTTGGAGAAGGCAGGGACAATGAAGGGTTCAATTTTCAATTAACATAACCATTGGTAAATTGAAAATTCAACTCTTCATTGTCCCTGCTCTAAGCCTAATACACAGAAACTACCCCGTAATCGTTTAGTTACTATTTTGTAAAGCCTTGAACTATAACAATTGCAATCATAAGAAATCTTGAAAATACTCTTCAGAGCCTATGTATTTGTATCATAAAGAATGCAATTATTGAAGTAAGACTAACCAGGCTAAAAAATGAAAAAGAAAGAAAAGAAAAAAGCAGGTGATTACTTATATTTTTAAAAACTATAGAAACTACTCCGACATTACATCTTAAGAGAAAAGGTGGTAGCATTAATGAATCTCACCATTGCTCAGAGCAGTCTTCCACGCCAAAATGGAAGCTGCTGGTAAGGTGCTTAGGGAACGCTGCCTCCCCAATAAATGACCTGCAAATTGGGGGAAAAAAAAATTAAGATACATTTCTACACGAAAAGGAACATTTTAAACAGTAACACCCACAAAATATATCTATAGAATAAAGAACCAAGACAAGGGAATAAGTAATTTCTGGGCTCCAGGGCAACTTGTCAAGTAGCTGACATCATACCTCATCTTCTCCCTTCACCCTCACATCCAGCCAGTTACCAAGCCCTTCAGTCTCCTCAAAAATCAATCCACCTGCCAGCTGTACCTTTTCCTGTGGCCTCAAAGCCCCTTCTTTGCTCACGCCTCATCACCACTCAGCCACAGAGTAACAAGTTTCCTAGCAGGTTTCCTACTTTCAATCTCTCCCCCTCTGCTTCACGGCTTTTCTAAAATAAAAGGTCTGGTCACTTCGCAGCTCTGACAGATTATTCTCTGGCTCCCTACTACCTTCAGAACAAAGTCAAAACTCCTCAGCATGGCCTACAGGCCTGCCACATGGCCCCAAGCTTCCACACCAGCCTGCTGCCCCACCTTTCTCTCCTCCACCTTCCCTCTGGCCATGCCAGGCTTGTAGTCAGTCTTGAACCTACTGTGCTCTCGCATACTTCTGTGTCTCTGCAAGGTTCTCTGTTTGCCTGAAACATCACCTCTTAGTGAAGCCTCCCCGATCCTACAATGTTCCCCCTTCCCTCTGGAACCCCTGCAGCACCAGGCTGACTGTACTGTGTACCCCCTCACACAGTGTGGTACTCCAGAACAGGATCTGACACAACATTTATGGGCAAGTGATTTTTGACAAGTGTGTCAAGATCATTCAATGAAGAAAGAATCATGTTTTCAACAAGTGGTGCTGGGACAACTGGATATCAACATGTAAAAGAATGAAGCTGGCACCCTACCTCACACCATACGTAAAAACAAATTCATAATGGACCAAAGACTTATAGGTAAAGCTAAAATGATGAAACTTAGAAGAAAACATAGAGGTAAATCATCATGACCTTGGATTCTGCAATGGCTTCTTACATGAAAACACAGAAACAAAAAGAAAAAAAAATAGATAAATGAGACTTCATCAAAATGTAAAACTTGTGGCTTCAAAAATACTGTCAAAAAAGTGAAAAGACAACACACAGAATGGGACAAAAATTTTGCAAATCATATATCTGATATAAGGGTCTTGTACCTAGAAAACATAAAGAATACCTACAATTCAACAATAAAAAGACAACCCAATATAAAAGTGGGCAAAATATTTGAATAGCTATTTCTCAAAAAAAAAAAATATATATATATATATATAAATGGCCATTAGCACATGATAATATGCTTCTTATTCATAAGGGAAATGTAAATCAAAACCACAAACTGATACCACTTCACATCCACTGGGCTGGCCAGGTATGGAGGTTCATGCCTGTAATCTCAGCACTTTGGGAGACTGAGGCAGGAGGACTGCTTCAGCCCAGGAGTTCAAAACCAGCCTGGTCAACATTGTGAGACCCTGTCTCTATAAATTTTTTTTTTTTAATTAGTTAGGCATAATGGCACACACCTGTAGTTCCAACTACTCAGGAGGCTGAAGTGGGACGGTCACCTGAGCCCAAAAGGTTGAGGCTGCAGTGAGCTTCAACTGTGCCACTGCACTTCTACCTGGGTAATAGGGCAAGAACCTATCTCAAAAAACAAAAAAACAAAAAAACAAAAAAACCCACAAAAAAACAAAAAAATAAAATAAAAAAAAACCCACATCCACTAAGATGGTTATAGTCAAAAAGACAGACATTAAGTGCTGGCAAGGAAGTAGAGAAATTGGAAGCCTCATATACTGCTAGTGGGAATGTAAAATGGTGCAGCTTTGGAAAACAGTTTGGCAGTTCCTTGACACCTAAACCTATGTTTCAGCATGGTGGCTCACACCTATAATCCCAGCACTTTGGGAGGCCGAGGCGGGAGGATTGCCTGTGCCCATGAGTTAGAGACCAGCCTCGGCAACATAATGAGACCCACTCTACAAAAAATAAAGAAAAACTAGCTGGGCATGGTGGCATGCACCTGTAGTCCCAACTACTCGGCAGGCAGAGGTGGGAGGATGGATTAAGCCCAGGAGATGGAGGCGGCAGTGAGCCATGATCGTGCCACTGCACTCCAGCCAGGGCGACAGAAGGGAGTTAAAGAAACATTAAACATCGTTTCCATATGACCTAGCAATTACAATCCTACGTATACACCCAACAGAAATAAAAATATACTTGCAAAAACATTGCACACAAATGTTTCTAGCAAAATAGGCCTAAGAGCCAAAAGGTGGAAACAACTCAAATGTTCGACTGATGAGCAGATAAACAAAATGTGGTATTCATACAATAAAGTCTTGCTACAGAGAGAGGGAAAGCACATCAGTGGTTGTGCTGGAGGCCAACGGGAAGCTGGGAAGTGACAACTAAAAGGCACAGGTTTTCTTTTTGTAGTGGTTATAATGGCTGCATTGCTCTGGTGATATACTAAAAACCACTGAAATGTACACCTTAAATGGATTCATTGTAGGGTATGTGAATAATGTCTCAACAAGGAAGCTGTTACCAAAAACAAAAAACAGGCTTTGGAGCCAGGTGATATGGATGCAAAAAACCTGATGTCCACCTAGCCTAACCTTAAGCAAGTTTCTCAATCTATGTGCCTTAACTCCCTCATCTGTAAAATGGGAATAGCAGTACCTATCTCATGAAGACACTGCGAAGATAAGGTGAGGAAAATGAAGGAAAGCTACAACAGCTAGGAGCTATTTGAACAGGGCCTTGAAAAAGGAGGAGACGGCCGGGCGCGGGGGCTCACCCCTGTAATCCCAGCACTTTGGGAGGCCGAGGCGGGTGGATCATGAGGTCAGGAGTTCGAGGTCAGCATGACGAACATGGTGAAACCCCGTCTCTAAAAATACAGAAATTAGCCAGGCGTGGTGGCGGCACCTGTAGCCCCAGCTACTCAGGAGGCTGAGGCAAGAGAATCGCTTGAACCCGGGAGATGGAGGTTGCAGTGGGCGGAGATCGCGCCATTGCACTCCAGCTGGGGCGACAGAGTAAGACTGTCTCAAAAACAAAAACAAACAAACAAACAAAACAAAGGAGAAGACGGCCACAACATGGACAAAAGAATGTTCAAGTCAGATTTTCTGCCAAATGACTTCAGGTTAAAGACTGCTGCTAAATGAGTTTTAAAATACACATATTTGGGCTTTAGCGGTCTTCGGATTTCGAAACTACAAACGCTGGATTGTGGACTTCCAGTAAAATTGAGCAAACAGAAAATGCAAAGTCAACCACGGAGCGCTTCCTAGAGATAAACGTTACGCCGGAGGACAAACCCAGGCCGACATCCAACGACCCCGGGGGTCGCACGCGCCCCAAAGGCGATGCGTGCCAGTTCCCGCTCCTCTTCGCCAAGCACGCTCAATGGGTTTTGGGAACTGGGAAGAACCTTGGAGAACGACGTCCAGTTCCCCCTCATTTGACAGACAGGAGCTCCGCGACCCAGAGACGGAGGGGACGCGCGCAAGGTCACACAGCGGCTCCGGGGAAGGTGGAAGCACGGCGTGCGGAGCCGGCGGCCG
>NW_012109807.1:10157674-10169271 GCF_000951045.1 Mandrillus leucophaeus | reverse complement strand
AGCGCCGGAGAGAGGGCGCGCACGGCCGAGTGAATGTAGCTGCTCGTGCAGGGGCGCTCTGGAGGGGTCCGCTGGCGGGGGGCCCTCGGGCTTACCAGAGCTGGCACTGCGGACCTCTGCGAGGTTCACAGAAGCACCGAAGGGGTCCAAGTGCAATGAGGATCCAAGGGATGAATAAGACGAGGAACGTAGAGAAGGTGTTCATCCCCAACTCCAGTAAAGCTCTGAGTTTCATTAGATTAAGCACCTATATGACCTGCATTTCACACACACTTGTGATTTTAACGTTTGGTCACACATGTATATCTCAGCCCTGGGTCACGGTGTTTTTATTGCCTCCATACCATCTACGTCTACTCAAGTGACCCACACACCTGCAACACAGCAGGGCACAATGTCTTGTAAGAGGGTAACCTGCTCAGATAAACGTCTGGTTTTCAAGTCTAGCATAAAATTTATCAAACATACAGAAGAGTAAAATTACTGACAAGCTAGAGTTAAAGATTATCAAGAGGAACACAGTTGTTTCATCTATTTTCCCATTTTCTTTGCTGAAATAGACAACTTATTTCACTCCAGGTTATTTTGATGCACGCCATTTTCAACAGACCTTTTACATCTTGAGTTGGCGAAATTAAGAGAAAAGAGATTGATTACACCTATGTGTAAAGCCAACTGCTTCAGCATATTTGGGAACATGGTAAGACCAGCTAATTCCACGAGCAAGGACCTACTGCCACACTTCATTTGCTGTGGAGTGAGTTCCTAGGTCAGAGGCAACAGTGTGTGAAACAAGTATTAAGTCCAAGGACAGTTGTTTTGGCAGACGCACTTTGGGCAGGAATAGCAAATCCATATCCAGAGTGTCTATTCCAGTCAGAGCAAGTGCTGCCCCTTCCA
Organism: Mandrillus leucophaeus; assembly: GCF_000951045.1. Classification (NCBI taxonomy): domain Eukaryota; kingdom Metazoa; phylum Chordata; class Mammalia; order Primates; family Cercopithecidae; genus Mandrillus; species Mandrillus leucophaeus. The sequence goes on along the minus strand of NW_012109807.1, from coordinate 10,168,371 downwards.
TGGTCCAATGTAATCAACCTACAGCCAGAGGGCTGGCTGAGCCCCCAGAAGTGCTGCTGTATCAGGAGCTATAGCCAGATTGACCCTGGCGAGTGAAAGTCCACGTTGACCCCATGTGTAACCTCCATCCCTAGCCCTTTATTCTTGAGTCCGTTTGGCTAGGTAAAGAGGCTGACTGACATCCACAAAATGGGTTAATCTATCCACCTCATTAAAATCCTCTGTGGAGGTCGCCCTTTGATAAGCACTCATGTGGGAAATAATTATCTTCACATTCTGGGCCGAAGTCCATCCACATACCTGTTCCCTAGACCTCCTTGTCACCAACTTCCTAATTATGTTCCTCTCAAGTACTGACCATCCAGCCAAGCCATTAGCCACTGCTCATGAAAAAGTATAGATCTATACTTCCAACCAGGCAAGATGAACAACCAGGTACACTACTCTTATCTTCTTCCCACTGGGAGGATCTCCCTTCACCGCCATCCTTCAGAAGCATCCCAGAGTGGGATTGCAGTACTGCAGCTGTCCACTTTCAGGTGATACCAGCAGATCATGCAGAACCATGAGTAAACCAAGCCCAAGAGTTTTCTTCTTCAGGCAACTGGTCATAGGTAATTCCTCATGAAGCTGTGGGTAGGGGTTGAGAGAGAGAAGATCATGTAGCTTGCATGTTCAGGTCCTACTCCAGTTCAGTTTCATATGTACCATTTCCATTCGACGATGGAGTGTTGCTGTGCATGCACAACTTTATGGCTTGGTGATCATACAACAGCCAGTTCATGATGAGCAGCTTAAACTGCATGGTAAGTTGCTGGTCGATGGTCACGCCTTCAGACTCTGTTAAGGCCCAAAACCAGTTTGGTTTTGATTACTTAGTCATTTGTTTCTAACTTTTAAATTTGAAATAATTACAGATTCAAAGATACAGATAGGAAGTTGCAAAAATAGTACGGAGAAGTCCCATGTATCCTTAACTCAGTTTCCCCAAATGGTACAACTTACGTAACTATAGTACAACATCAAAACCAGGAAGCTGACATCGGTACAATCCATAGAGTTTATTTAGATTTTATGAGATTTACATACACTCATTTGTGTGTGTGTGTGTAGTTCTATGCAATTATGTCACATGTAGATTTCTGTAACCAGCACCACAATAGAGATACAGAACTGTTTCTATCTCCAAGACCACTTGTGCTTCTCCCTTCGAGTCAAGCCCACCCCCTCTTCTATCCTCTCCTCCACCATCTCTAACCCTTGGCAACCACTAATCTGTTTCTCATCTCTATAATTTTATCATTTGAGAACATTATATAAATGGAATCATATAATACATATAATACATGATCTCGGCTGACTGCAAACTCCCCCTCCCAAGTTCAAGCGATTCTCCTGCCTCAGCCTCCTGAGTAGCTGGGATTACAGGCCTGTGCCACCATGCCCAGCTTTTTTTCAGTCAGCATAATACCCTTGATGTCTATCCAAGTTGTTCCATGTACCAATAGTTTCTTCCTTTACATTGCTGAGTAGTATTCCATGGCACTACCATTTGTTTAACCATTCACCCGTTGTAGGACATTTAGTTTGTCTCAAATTATTATTTTTCTTTTTCTTTTCCTTTTCTTTTTTTTTTTCCTTAAGACAGAGTCTCGCTCTGTTGTCCAGGTTAGAGTGCAGTGGCACAGTCTCAGCTCACTGCAACCTCTATCTCCTGGGTTCAGGTGATTCTTGTGCCTCAGCCTCCCGAGTAGCTGGGATTACAGGCATGTCCCATTACACTCAGCTAATTTTTTGTATTTTTAGTAGAGACAGGGTTTCACCATGTTGGCCAGGCTGGTCTCGAACTCCTGGCCTTAAGTGATCCACCCACCTCGGCCTCCCAAAATGCTGGGATTATAGGCATGAGCCACTGCGCCCAGCCTGTCTCCAGTTATTAACTATTTCAAACAAAGCTGCCATGAACATTCATGTATGTGATTTTTTGATATTTAGAAATTTTATTTTATTTTTATTTTTTTGAGACAGAGTCTCACTTTGTCACCCAGGCTGGAGTGTAGTAGCATGATCTTGGCTCACTGCAAACTCCCCCTCCCAAGTTCAAGCGATTCTCCTGCCTCAGCCTCCTGAGTAGCTGGGATTACAGGCCTGTTCCACCATGCCCAGCTAATTTTTGTATTTTTGTAGAGACAGCATTTCACCATGTTGGCCAGGCTGGTCTCAAACCCCTGACCTCAAGCGATCCGCCTGCCTCAAGCAATACACCCGCCTCAGCCTCCCAAAGTGCTGCGATTGTAGGCATGAGCCACTGTGCCCAGCCAGAAATTTTTAAATTGTGGTAAAATACACATAACATAAAAATTGCCGGCCGGGCACGGTGGCTCACGCCTGTAATCCCAGTACTTTGGGAGGCCGAGGCGGGTGGATCACGAGGTCAGGAGATCGAGACCATCCTGGCTAACATGGTGAAACCCCGTCTCTACTAAAAAAAATACAAAAAATTAGCTGGGTGGGGTGGTGGGCGCCTGTAGTCCCAGCTACTCGGGAGGCTGAGGCAGGAGAATGGCGGGAACCCAGGAGGTGGAGCTTGCAGTGAGCCAATATTGCACCACTGCACTCCAGCCCAGGCAACAGAGCAAGACTCCCTCTCAAAAAAAAAAAAAAAGAAAAAAAAGCCATCTTAATTTTTTAAGCTGTTGCCCAGGCTGGAGTGTAGTGGCATGATCTCAGCTCACTGCAACCTCTGCCTCCTGGGCTCAAGCGATTCTCCTGCCTCAGCCTCCTGAGTAGCTGGGACTATAGGTGCCTGCCCTCATGCCCAGCTAATTTTTGTATTTTTAGTAGAGATGGGGTTTCACCGTGTTAGCCAGGATAGTCTTGATCTCCTGACCTCGTGATCTGTCCACCTCCGGCTCCCAAAGTGCTGGGATTATAGGCGTGAGCCATCGTGCGTGGCCCACCTTAATCATTTTTAAGTGTACAGTTCAGTGGCATTAACTACATTCACTTTGTTGTGCTACCATCACCACCATCTATCCACAGAAGTCTTTTATCTTTCAAAACTGAAACTTCAGCCATTAAACAATAACTCCCCATTCCCTTCTCCCCCAGCCCTGGCAACCAACATTCTAGCTTCTGTGTCGATGAGTTTAACTACTTTAGGTACCTCATGTAAGTGCAGTTATATAGTATTGTCCTTTTGTGACTGGCTTGTTTCACTTAGCATGATGTTCTCAAGGTTCATCCAGGTATAGCATGTGACAGAACGTCCTTACTTTAATATTACGAATAATATTCCATTGTATGAATAGATATTTTTTTATCCATTCATCTGTCAATGGACACTTGGGTTTCTTTCACCTTTTGCCTATTGTGAATAATGCTGCTGTGAACATGAGTGTACAGATAATCTCTTCAAATCTCTGCTTTCAATTATTTTGAAATATATCCATCATGTACATGATTCTGTGTGGCTATACGTTTTCATCTAGGGGGATAAATGTCAAGCCGTGAGATTGTCAGACTGTGTGGTAAGTATATGTTTAGTTTCTAAGAAACTGCCAGCTGGGCGCGGTGGTTCACGCCTGTAATCCCAGCACTTTGGGAGGCCAAGGCGGGTGGATCACCTGAGGTCAGGAGTTAGAAACCAGCCTGGCTAACATGGTGAAACCCCATCTCTACTAAAAATACTAAAATTAGCCAGGTGTAGTGGTGCACACCTGTAATTCCAGCTACTCAGGAGGCTGAGGCAGGAAAATCTCCTGAACCCAGGAGGTGGAGGTTTCAGTGAGCTGAGATTGAGCCATTGCACTCCAGCCTGGGTGACAAGAGTGAAACTCCATCTCAAAAAAAAAAAAAGAAATAAAAAGAAAAGAGGAAGGAAGGAAGGAGGGAGGGAGGGAGGGAAAGAAAGGGAAGGGAGGGAGGGACGGACTACCAAACTACTTTCCAAAGTGGCCATTCCATTTTATATTCCTGCCAGCGATGTGTGAAAGATCTAGTTTCTCTGTATCCTCACTAACACTCAAGTGTTGTCCCCATTGTTTTTAGATGCTCTCATAGGTATGGGGACATATCGTCATGGTTTTAATTTACATTTCCCTAATAGCTAATGAAGCTGAATTTCTTTTCATGTGCTTCTAGAATTGCCATCTGTATACCCTCTTGAGTAAAATGTCTGTTCATATCTTTTGCTCATTTTCTAGTTGGATTGTTTGGTTTCTTTCACTGTTGTGTTTTGAGAATTCTTTGTCTATTCTACATGTGAGTCCATTTTCTTTGTTTTTCTTTCATTTTTCTTGGAAACAGGATCTTGCTGTATCACCCAGGCTGAGTGTGCTGGCACCATCATAACTCAGTGCAGCCTCACACTCCTGGCCTCAAGCAGTCCTCCTGCCTTGGCCTCCCAAAGCACTGGATTATAGGTGTGAGCTGCCACACCCAGTCAAGCTCATTTTCAAATAGGTTGTTTGCCAGTATTTCCTCCCAGTCTGTAGCTTGCCTTTTCATTCTTGCAGAAGGGTTTTTCACCAAGCAAAAGTTTTTAACTTTGATGACGTCCAATTCATCCTTTTTGTTTGTTTTATGGATCATGATTTTGGTGTCATGTCCAAGAATTCTTTCCCTAATCCATGGTCTCAAAGACTTTCTCCTGTGTTTTCTTCTAAAAGTTTTGTTGTCCCAATTTTACATTTAAGTATGTGACCCATTTTGAGTGAATGTTTGGACAAATGTGTGCGGTTTAGGTCAAGGTCTATCTTTTATCTTTACTGTTGCCTGTGTGCATCACTCCTGCACCATTTGCTGAAAAGACTGTTGCTCTTCCATTGAATTGTTTTTGCACCTTTGTAAAAAAATCACCTGCACACACTTGCATGGGTTTTCTACTCTGTTCCAAGGCATTTTTCAAAAGGGAAGTTATTACGCACAGAGGATGGCATGGTTTTGCTCCACTACCCTCAGGGTCTGCACTGTGATTCACCAACAGCAGCCTGCCAGAGGCTCCACACAGCATCCCTACCTGCCACTGACGCTTCAAACACAGTCATATCTGCTGGGTCATGGCAGCGTGGCAGAGAAGCTCACACAGCAGTCCGGATCTTCTGGCCATCTCTTGTCTTGAGCCCGACTCAAAGCTAGCAGCTTTTCTGGTTACGCGGTAAATAGGTCAGAGTAGCACACCCAAGTAAGATGTATGTTACTTCCAAAATCCAAAAAGGCCTGCTAGGCTCTGTCTCTTTCTTAGTGGTCCCCCTTAAGAGGCCAAATGCAACAACTTTTCCTTTACCTTGGAAAGATATCTTGACATGCCTCATACCACTAGGATCCTACAAATTTTACTAAGGTGGAAGGCCCCTGAATTTCTGTGGGATTTATTTCCCACTCTCTGGCATGCAAGTACGTTGCCAATGTATGTATCTAGGTTAGTCACTACTTCCTACTCACCAGATCCAATCAGCATAATATGATCGGTGTCATAGGCCAGCCTGATCTCCTATGGAAGGGAAATGCATTCAAGGTCCTTTGAAACTAGATTATGACTTCGGACTACAGGTTAGATATATGCCTGAAGTAGGTAGGACAGTGAAGGCGAAGTCCTGACTTTGCCGTCTGAAAGCAAACTACTTCTAATACTCTTGATGAACAGGATTAGAGAAAAAAACCATTGACCACATCAATATGCATACAAGGTGCTAGGGGATGTACTGATTAGCTGTAAAACCACATCTGAAACAGCAGCTGCCAGGGCAGTCATCACCTGATTAAGTTCACAATAGTCCACCGTCATTCACCAAGAGCCATCTATCTTTTGAAGAGGCGAAATGGGCAAGTTTAATGCAGATGTAGCAGGAACTGCCTCCTGGCATCTTTCAAGTCCTTGATGGTGCCATCAATCTCTGCAATCCCTCCAGGATATGCTACTGCTTTCGGTTTTCTGTTTTGTGGGTAGAGGCAGTTTCAAAGGCCTCCTCTTGGCTCTTCCTACCCTAAAAGCTCTTGTTAGAAGGTCACAGAAGCCATGAGGAGATTCTGCCAGTTGCTGAGTGTGTTTATGTGAAGTATGGAATCCACAGCTACAGGAATAATCACGGGATGGGTTCTGGGACCTACTGCACCCACCGCGAGACAGACCTGACCTAAACCTCCATCTCGCCTGATCTCTTTATCCCTCTGCCCTGACGCGTCACTGTGACATTTTGGGTCTCCAGGAATTGGTGTCAGCTCAGCCAGTGCTGAGTAATCCTTAAAACTTCTGATAGTCTCTGTCCTTCATGCATAGTCATCCTAGTAAATGGCTACAGGTACCTTTGGGGAAGGTTGAAAGGAAGATGAACAGCGTCCACTTTTGGTAGCGTACCAGTGCCTTTCCTGAGGGGGACCTGGCCTCCCCTTCACTCAGGGGACTCTCCATCTGTGAACTCACTCAAGTCTGGGAATTGATGGAGGAGACATGACTCCGTCTTTTGGTGATTCAAGTCAGACTTCTGTTCACTAGGCCTAGATCTTTTCTGCTTATACAAATCCAGTAAGATTTCAGTAGGTTCCCCGTCTCTTTTATTTCCAGAAGCACCAAGTAGCAACGCCAAAGGTCCTGGTGAGCCTGGCTATTCTGATGACGGTGTTTGTTCTACTGTCTATATGGTAACCATACCCAACTTCTGTTCAGTGATTAAATGCCGCCACACAGTACCTGTCACCTCATTATCTTCATTGTGTTTACTGTTTTTGGGGGGGTTTTTGGTTGGCTTTTTCTTTTTTGAGACAGAGATTTGCTCTTATTGCCCAGGCTGGAGTGCAGTGGCATGATCTCAGCTCACTGCAGTCTCCGCCTCCCGGGTTCAAGTGATTCTCCTGCCTTAGCCTCCCGAGTAGCTGAGATTACAGGTGCCCACAACCACGCCCAGCTAATTTTTATATTTTTAGTAGAAACAGGATTTTACCATGTTGAAGAGCTGGCCTGCCCTTCCACACCTGTGGGTGTTTCTCGTTAGGTGGAACGAGAGACTTGAAAAAAGAAATGAGACACAGAGACAAAGTATAGAGGAAGAAAAAGTCGGCCCAGGGGACCGGCACTCAGCTTGCAGAGGACCCACGCCGGCACCGGTCTCTGAGTTCCCTCAGTATTTATTGATAATTATCTTTACCATCTTAAAGATAAGGGAGTGGCAGGACAATAGAATCATTTTAGGGAGAAAATTAGCAGTAAGACATATGGACAAAGATCTCTGTGACATGAATAAGTTCAAAGGAAAATGCTGTGCCTTGATATGCGTATGTAAACATCTCCACAAACCTCTTAGCAGCATCGTGCCAGCAAGCCCCACCTTATGCCGTAAGGCGGTTTTCTCCTGTCTCAGTAAACAGAGCATACCATCGGGTTTTACACAGAGATGTTCCACTGCCCAGGGACGGGCAGGATTTTTAACCAGCAAGCTGCCTTCAGACACCTGTTTAACAAAGACACACCCTGCACAGCCCAAAATCCTTTAAACCTTGAGTCACCACAGCACATGTCTCTTGCAAGGACAAGGTTGGGGGTAGGGGCACAGATTAACAGCATCTCAAATACAGAACAAAATGGAGTCTCTTATGTCTACTTCTTTCTATATAGACACAGGAAGAGGCTGATCTCTCTTTCTTTTCCCCACACCATGTTGGCCAGGCTGGTCTTAAACTCCTGAACTCAGGTGATCCGCCTGCCTCAGCCTCCCAAAGTGCTGGGATCACAGGCATGAGCCACCACACCCGGCCTAGTGTTTCAGTTTGATGGTAGCTGTTCAAAGAATTAGACTTCCACAAAAAAATTTTAAAAACTTTTATTCAATGAAAGACTCCATTAAGAGAATGAAATGGGCCAGGCGCCGTGGCTCACACCTGTAATCCCAGCACTTTGGGAGGCCGAGGAGGGTGGATCATTTGAGGTCAGGAGTTTGAGACCAGCCTGGCCAACATGGTGAAACCCCGTCTCTACTAAAAATACAAAAATTAGCCAGGTGTGGTGTCCGGCGCCTGTAATCCCCGTTACTCAGGAGGTTGAGGTAGGAGAATTACTTGAACCTGGGAGGCAGAGGTTGCAGTGAGCCGAGATTGCGCCACTGCACTCCAGCCTGGGCGACAGAGCCAGACTCTGTCTCAAAAAAAAAAAGAAAAAAAAAAAAGAGAGAGAGAGAGAATTAAATGACAAGCTACAGACTGGGAGGAAAATATCTGCAAGCCACATACCTGACAAAACACTAGTATCTAGAATTTATGAAGAATTCTCAAAACTCAACAGTAAAATAACAAGCAATTTGATTAGAAAATGAGGAAAAGACATTTCGCCAACAAAGAATTACAGAAGGCAAAGAGGTACCTGAAAAGATGTCCCACCACATTAACCATTAGGGAAATGCAAATCAAACCCACAGTGATATATCCCTACACACCTATCAAAATGGCCAAAGAAAAAAGTAGTGCCAGCACCATGAACTGATGAGGATGTGAGAAGCGGGATCACTCATACGTTGCTGGTGGGGATATAAAACGGTGCCGCCATTCTGGAAAACATTTTGGCAGTTTCTTAAAAAGCTAAACATGCAGGCCAGGCACAGTGGCTCACACCTGCAATCCTCGCCCTCTGAGGGGCTGAGGTGGGAGAATCGCTTGAGCCTAGGAGACTGATGCTGCAGTGACTTGTGACAAGACCACTGCACTCCAGCCTGGGCGACAGAGCAAGACCCTGTCTCAAAAAGAAAAAGAAAAAGGAAAGGTCAATTTCAAAAGGTCACACACTGTATGGTTGAATTTACATAATATTCTTGAAATGAAAAACTTATAGAAATGGAGACCAGATGAGTGGTTGTCAGGAGTTAGGAAGGGGGTGGGGGCAGGAGGGAAGTGGTGTGGCTATACAAGGGCAACCTGAATCCTTGTGGTAAAGGAAGTACAGCTGGCCCTCCATATCCGTGGGTTCCTTATCTGTGGATTCAACCAACCAAGATAAAAAATATTCAGAAAAGAAAGGATGGTTGTGTCTGTACTAAACATGTACAGACTTTTTTCTTGACATTATTTCCCAGGCAATACAGTATAACAACTACTTATATAGCATTTACATTGTATCAGGTGTTATAAGTCATCCAGAGATTAAAGTATACAGGAGGATGTGCATGGGTTATATGCAAATATTATTACATATCATTTTGGATCAGGGACTTGAGTAGTCTCAGATTTTGGTATCTATAGGGGTCCTGGAAGCAATCCCTCAGGGATATTGACAAATGATTATATTCTGTGTCTTAACTGTATCAATGTCAATATGCTGGCTGTCATATTGTTACTGTTTTGCAAAGTGTTACTATTAAGAAAACTAGGTGAAGGGTACATGGGATTTCTCTGTATTATTTCTCACAACTGCATGAGAATCTGTAATTATTTCCAAATAAAGATTTTAATGTAACAAGCATATGAACTCAAAAAAGTTCAGCTGACCGTGAGAATGGATATCTTATACCAAGGACTAAAGGAATCTTTTCCCCTACCAAGAATCTTGGCCAAATTTTTTTTTATTAGGAGTTGATAGCCTCTCAAAAATCATAAACTTTGTGATTTTTACAAAGATTCTTTCCAGTGGTCGCTGGATGTCCAAACCACATCTCATCACCCTTACTCATTTGCTCAAACCAGGCCAGCAAATTAGGCCTCAGTCTTAGGGATCACCCCTATTTCTGCACCCTGGTTATTCAAACCACTTTTCCAGGCCTCCCTCCCAGGTGTTTCCCTGGAAGGACTTGCTACCGATGCTCAGGAGAACTAGATACAGGCAGTTCAGGCCATGGTTGAGGTTCCCCAGTTCCCTAGGGCTGACCTCATCCCCTTTTTTAACAGCTGCATTTTGATATATTTCACATACTACACAATTCACTCATTTAAACTGTAAAACTTGGTGGTTTTTAGTATATTCACAGGGCTGTGCACTCATCATCAGAGTCAGTTTTAGAGTATTTATTACTACACGAAAAGAAACCCCATACCCTGTAGCTGCTTCTCCCCTAAACTCCGTCCGTTCTGCCACTCTAGCTTAAAGCAACCACTAACTTAACTAAGAACCCACTGCCAAATCTGAGGTCACGAAATTTAGCCCTGTTTTCTTCTGAGAGTTTTATCATTTTAGCGTTGATGCATTTTGCGTTTATTTTTGTACACTGGGTTAGGTGAGGGTCCAGTTTCTGCATGTGGCTGTACAGGTATCCCAGCACCATTGGCTGAAAAGACTATTCCTTCCCCACAGAATGGTCTTGCTGAGAATTAGTTGACCACAGACACATAGGTTTATCTCTGAGCTCAAAAATTCTGTTCTGTTGGTCTCCATGTCCATACTTTACCAGTTTCATATTATCTTGACTACTATTGCTTTGTAGTGAGTTTTGAAATTAGTAAGTGTGAGTCCTTCTACTTCATTATTCTTTTTCAAGATTGTTTTGGCTCTTCTAGATCCCCTGCAATTTCATAAAAATATTAGAATCCACTTTTCAATTTCTACAAATAATATAGCTGGGATTCTTATAGGGATTGCCTTGAATCTGTAGATCAATTTGGTGAGTATTGTTATCTTAACAATAGTAAGTCTTCCAATCCATGGACGTGAGATGCTTTTTCATTTATTTATATCTTCTTTAATTTCTTTCAACAGTGTCATGTAGCTTTTAGAATATAAG
>NW_012109807.1:10152699-10156087 GCF_000951045.1 Mandrillus leucophaeus | reverse complement strand
CTGACATTTCTGTTCACCACTGCAGCACTCTGAATCTTGCCATTCTCCTGCTCCTAACACTAAGAAAAGGGGGGGACCTCACAATTGTCTTACCTAACAGACAGTTATAGAACTTCCTGTAGCTCACTCAGATCCCTTAGAGACTCCTGTGAGAACCATGGGCTAATATTTTTGTTGTTGTTTATGATGCATGATACCTTAAAACTGAAACTGGAGGTTATTAAGCAGGATAAACTATTACTAATTTAAGTTATCTTTAGAATATAGTCACCTATCTGAGGTAAAGTCAGCCCAGACGGCAGAACTTATCTCACTTACTATATAAAGCTCATCAACTAGTCAAATATCAGAGAGTAAACATATGTACAGATGGCAGACATCCTTGGGAGGAATATATGACTTTAGGGTACTCTACAAACAAAGAGGGTTTCCTAACCTCAGATAGAACCCTCTTCAAAAATGAACAACAAATTAAAGAACTTATATTAGGCAGATGCACTCCTACTTCTTAGATTGTAGCTGTTACGAAAGCTAAGGCTCATGAAAAGATAGTATGAGAAGTGATAATATGAAAAAGATAATATGGAAATGAAAGAAAATGCTCTAGCTGATTTCTACGCCAAAGAAGCAGCCTTACCCAAAGCTATGTTCCTCACTGAACCCTCAAAGGATCCATCTCTGGAGGAATTCCAAGAGATTAAAAAATATCAATATTAAGGCCCTGATTCTGGAAATGAAAAGTGTTAAAAATTATAACCTTCACTCAAATAATCCCTAGTGCTCCCGAAATGGCCATGTGGTTGTGCCAGATTTTTTCAAGTGGGCATCAGCTAAATTTCTCCATTATATTATCCATTATGGCACATATGAATCAGCTACTATCTTCAATTAACATTGATGAAGACACTTTAAAGCACAGGTTTTAAACAGTATTTTTAGGCTGTACACCATCTGTCAACATAGTCCTGGAAAAACTGTAAAGGTAGGACATGGCCGGGAACCAAAGTCTCAAGAGCCCTCTGGAAACCTTCAGATGGATTTTATCCAGCTTCCTCCCTTCATGATATTCGAATATGTTTTAGTTATTGCATGTTTTAGTATTGTATGTGTTATATTAATGGGTTGAAGCATTTCCTCTCTGAAAATTTGCAGTCCTTACAGCCACTAAGAGGTTTCTCACCTGGAACATCCAAACTTTGATAGCAAGTGATCAAGGCACACACACATTAGGGGAACTGATAAATTAACAGTTTGGATATTTGTCCCCACCCAAATCTTATGTTGAAATGTAATCACCAGTGTTCGGGTTGGGGCCTAGTGGGAGGTGATTGGATCATGGGTGTGGAGTGAGTTCTCATGGGATCTGGTCATTTAGGTGATACCTCCCCCTGCCAACTCTTTCTCACTCCTGTTTTCACCATGTGATGTGGCCACTCACCCTTTACCTTCCACCATGATTGTAGCTTCCTGAGCCCACACCCAGAAGCTGAGCAGGTATCAGCACTATGCTTCCTGTAAAGCCTGCAGAACTATGAGCCAGTTGAACCTCTTTTCTTTATAAATTACTTAGTCTCAAGTATTTCTTTATAGCAATGCAAGAATGGCCTAATACAGAAAATTGGTATCCAGCAGTGGGGCATCACTATAAAGATAACTGAAAATGCAGAAGCAGCTTTGTAACTGGGTAACAGGCAGAGGGTAAAAGAGTTTGGAGAGCTCAGAAGCAGACAAGATGATGAGGGAAAGTTTGGAACTTCTTAAAAGACTAGTAAAGTGCTTGTGACCAAAATGTTGATAGTGACATGGACAATGAAGTCCAGGCTGCCAAGGTCTCAGATGGAAATGAGAAACATATTGAGAACCAAAGCAAAGGTCAGCCATTATGCCTTAGCAAAGAACTTGGCTGTATTGTGTCCATGCCCTAGGGATCTGTGGAAGTTTAAATTTCAGAGTGATGATTTGGGGTGTCTGCCAGCAGAAATATCTAAGCAGCAAAGCATTCAAGATGTGGCCTGGCTGCTTCTAATAACCTAGGCTCAGATGTGGAAGCAAAGAAATGACTTAAAGTTGGAACTTATATTTCAAAGGGAAGCAGAGTGTAAAAGTTTGGAACATTTGCAGCCTGATCTTGTGGCAGAGAAAGAAGAAGCTTTATTGGGAGAGGAATTCAAGCCGGATGTGGAGCAACTACTTGCTAGAGATATTTGCATAACTAAAAAGGATCCAAGTGCTAACAGCCCAGACAATGGGAAAAAAGCCTCTAAGGCATTTCAGAGACCATTGTGGCAGCCCCTCCCATCACAGGCCCTGAGACCTAGGAGGAATGAATGGTTTTATGGGCCAGGCCCACGGCCATACTGCCCTGCACAGCCCAGGAAAATGCTGCCCATATCTGCTGCTTTAGTTCCAGCTGGGGTTCCAAGGGGCTCAGGTACAGCTGAAGCTGCCACTTTGGGGACACAAGCAGTAAGTTTTGGTAGCTTCCACGTGGTATTAAACCTGTTGGTGTGCAGAGTGCAAGAGTGAAGAATGCCTATCAGACTCCATCTAGATTTCAGAGTCTGTATGAGAAAGACTCAGTGTCCAGGCAGAAGCCTGCTGCAGGGGTGGAGCCCTCATAGAGAACGTCAACTAGGGCAGTGTCAAGGGGAAATGTGGGGTTGGAGCCCCCACACAGTGTCCCCAGTGGGGCACTGCCTAGTGGATCTGTGGGAAGGGAGCTGCTGCCCACCAGATTTCAGAATGGCAGAGCCACCAGCAGCTTGCAATCTCAACACGGAAAAGCCACAGAGGTGGAGCTGCCCAAAGCCTGGGAGCCCACCCCTTGCAGCAGTGTGCCCTGGATGCAGGACATGGAGTGAAAGGAGGTTATTTTGGAGCTCTGAGATTTAATGGCTGCCCTGCTGGGTTTCAGAGTTGCATGGGGACTATAGCCCCTTTCTTTTGGCCAATTTCTCCCATTTGGAACAGGAACGTTTACCCAATGCCTATATATCCCTTGTATCTTGAAAGTAAATAATTTGGTTTTTTATTTTTTAGGCTCATAAGTGAAAGCACTTGCCTTGTCTCCAATGAAACTTGAGACTTCAGACCTTTGAGTTAACTCTGGAATGAATTAAGACTTTGGAAGACCATTGGGAAGGCATGATTGTGTTTTGCAATTTGAGAAGGACATGAGATTTGGAGGGGGCCAGGGACAGAATGAAATGGCTTAGCTATTTGTCCCCACTGAAATCTCATGTTGAAATGTAATACCAATGGTGAGGGTGGGGCCTGGTGGTAGGTGATTGGTTAATGGGGGTGGAGTTCTCATGAATGGAAAAAGTGCTTACAAGATCTGGTCATTTAAAAGTATGCTTGGTAGGCAACCATAAAAAAGGATGAGTTC
>NW_012109807.1:10150744-10151479 GCF_000951045.1 Mandrillus leucophaeus | reverse complement strand
TTATTCATGTAACCAAATGCCACCTGTTCCCCAAAAACCCAGTTTCAGGTATTTCTTTATAGCAATACAAGAACAGCCTAACACAGGAACCACTATAACAAAACTCCATAAGGAATTAACCCTTACTCAAAAATTATACTTCCTTTACTATCCACAATCTTCTGGAATGCTTGGAAGAATAAATAGCATCCTTAAGTTAAAATAAACAAAATTTTCAGAAACCCTTGTGCTCTCTAGGCAAAGGTACTTCCAGAATCCCTTATGGCCATTTGGTTCACTCCCCTGGGGACATATCAGTTCTCCCGCTAAGAACTGGTAACTGGAAGGCCCACTTATTTAGGGATTTTACCTCCAGTACTATATGCTACCATGCTGTATGCAGGCACGGCAAAATAGGGTAAAGGACTCAAGTACTGTCACCAACAGCCTTATCACCAACAGGCTGAGGCCACCTTCCCATATTTTCCTAAACAGCCTCTTTATAATGTTAAATCATAAGATTTTGTCTACTGGAAGAGTCATCCAAGAAAAACTGCTTTTGAACCTTATTGTGAAGGATGTTATCAGGTACCATTAGCAAAAAATACAGCAGTGAAACTCCAGGGATCCAATCAATCAAACTCTGGGGAGTCAAGTTGTCCTCATTTCACAACTAAGGAAACAATTAAGAATTAACGTAACAAGATCCCAGCACTTTGGGAGGCTGAGATGGGTGGATCACGAGGTCAGGAGATC
>NW_012109807.1:10147737-10149559 GCF_000951045.1 Mandrillus leucophaeus | reverse complement strand
GGCCTCCCAAAGTGCTGGGATTACAGGCTTGAGCCACCGCGCCCGGCCATTAGGACATCTATTCTTATTTTCCTCAGATTAAGGAATAGTATTTCAAGACTTGCCTGCGTATTGAAATCCTAACTCTAGTCACCAATGCTGGAAATTCCAACTCAGGCAGGAGCTCCAAAATGAGATCCCTCGTGATTATTCAGGTACTCTACTTGAGGAATTGCTTACTTACTGTTTATGTGAACAGAGCAGCATTCCAATGGTAGAAAATAAAAAGACTGAAAAAGACCTATCGCTACCTCTGGCAGAATGTATGAATGACACCACTTCTTCCCTAGATGGAACACAGATCTGTCTCAACTCACTGGCACAAGTTGTGATGGACGATTGCAGTGCTAGGATTGCCTGTTGGCTAATCAAGGTAGCATCTGTGTCATTGCTATTACTTCCTTCTCTACTTGGATTAATGACACACACATGGTAGCATAAGCTATACATCACCTTAAAGAAAGCACTTCCTTTGCTCAGTGCTTCTGTACAACTGCTCTCTTATCAGACGATTGCCATAATGACACAAGAAAAAGATCAAGAAGATATTCTGGTACAGTTTACTACAGAGACAACGAAACAATCTCCAAGTGGTGAAGGTCTGGATGTCGTGCCTTCTCTGAACCGGTCAATCTTTCTCAGTAAAGAGAATGATCAAAAAGGAAGTTCCTGACAGTCTTAGTGTTTGTGACTTGTTTATTTGAATAATAATTGAATCATTTTCATATTGATTTGTTTGAGGTTGTGTGCTTGTGTAATAAAGAACTTGGGCCAGGCGCTGTGGCTCACACCTGTAATCCCAGCACTTTGGGAGGCCGAGGCGGGAGGATCACCTGAGGTCAGGAGTTCAAGACCAGCCTGATCAACATGGAGAAACCCATCTCTATTAAAAACACAAAATTAGCTGGGCATGGTGGCGCATGCCTGTAATCCCAGCTACTCAGAAGGCTGAGGCAGGAGAATTGCTTGAACCCCGGAGGCGGAGGTTGCAGTGAGCTGAGATCGCGCCACTGTACTCCAGCCTGGGCAACAAGAGTGAAACTCTGTCTCAAAATAAATAAAATAAAATAAAATAAAATAAAATAAAATAAAAATGAAGAACTTGGCTGGACTTTGTCCCTAGTTCCTGGGAAATCACCCCTAGATCACTGGAATTTCCTGAGGGATAGAAATACCTTTTACTATTCATGGTGGGCTACATCTTGTGGGGGTTCAGTCAGGATTGGTGCGGAAAATTATATGACGCAAACCTTCTTGGAAAGCCTGGAGGGTTTGCTCAAGTAATAAACTTGGCTGAAGGCAGCCTTGTCCTCTTAAATAAATTAGAGTAGAAACAAAGGAATGTGGGGAGTTTACCTAACTAGTTCGTTTACTCATGTGGTCCTAAGACTAACCTTTGATGTACAGCGGGTGCTTAACTGCTTTCTACTCGGGAAGTCCACAATGTCAATTACCATCTAGTGGTGTTGACTCAAGCCTCTGTCAATTAATCTTTACTGAATAAATGCAAGTCTCACTGGCTGGTCAGGGCAGCTGTCCCAACTGCTGACAGCACTCTGCTTGGAGTCTGTAAGCAGCCCGGACACTCAGCTGGACTGGCAAAGCAGAATGTCTGTGTGTTAGTGTACTTTATCCATCCATTGTTGGGTCAGGGTCTGCAGGACAGACTCCTGCATTTTCTGATAGTTTATGCTAAAGAGGTGACTCACAGTTGGCCTCTACTTTATGCTAATGAGATAACAGGATGGCTGCGATGGCTGCTGGTCATGCCAGAAATACCAAG
>NW_012109807.1:10145760-10147687 GCF_000951045.1 Mandrillus leucophaeus | reverse complement strand
GCTGTGGCTCACACCTGTAATCCCAGCACTTTGGGAGGCCGAGGCGGGAGGATCACCTGAGGTCAGGAGTTCAAGACCAGCCTGATCAACATGGAGAAACCCATCTCTATTAAAAACACAAAATTAGCTGGGCATGGTGGCGCATGCCTGTAATCCCAGCTACTCAGAAGGCTGAGGCAGGAGAATTGCTTGAACCCCGGAGGCGGAGGTTGCAGTGAGCTGAGATCGCGCCACTGCACTCCAGCCTGGGCAACAAGAGTGAAACTCTGTCTCAAAATAAATAAAATAAAATAAAATAAAATAAAATAAAATAAAAATGAAGAACTTGGCTGGACTTTGTCCCTAGTTCCTGGGAAATCACCCCTAGATCACTGGAATTTCCTGAGGGATAGAAATACCTTTTACTATTCATGGTGGGCTACATCTTGTGGGGGTTCAGTCAGGATTGGTGCGGAAAATTATATGACGCAAACCTTCTTGGAAAGCCTGGAGGGTTTGCTCAAGTAATAAACTTGGCTGAAGGCAGCCTTGTCCTCTTAAATAAATTAGAGTAGAAACAAAGGAATGTGGGGAGTTTACCTAACTAGTTCGTTTACTCATGTGGTCCTAAGACTAACCTTTGATGTACAGCGGGTGCTTAACTGCTTTCTACTCGGGAAGTCCACAATGTCAATTACCATCTAGTGGTGTTGACTCAAGCCTCTGTCAATTAATCTTTACTGAATAAATACAAGTCTCACTGGCTGGTCAGGGCAGCTGTCCCAACTGTTGACAGCACTCTGCTTGGAGTCTGTAAGCAGCCCGGACACTCAGTTGGACTGGCAAAGCAGAATGTCTGTGTGTCAGTGTACTTTATCCATCCATTGTTGGGTCAGGGTCTGCAGGACAGACTCCTGCATTTTCTGATAGTTTATGCTAAAGAGGTGACTCACAGTTGGCCTCTACTTTATGCTAATGAGATAACAGGATGGCTGCGATGGCTGCTGGTCATGCCAGAAATACCAAGCATGTAATTAGAGTTGGGGCTTTGAGCCATGTAATATCAGCCACACCTCTAGGGAGAGGAGGGGGAGCTGGTGATTGAGTTCCACTGTGAGGTCAATGATTCAATCATTCATGAATACGTAATGAAACCCCAATAAAAACTCTGGACACCAAAGCTCCGGTGAGCTTCCATGGTAGGCATTTCTCTGTGCATTGTCACACATCAGTGTGCCAGCAGGGTAACATGCTGCAGGGGAGACAGAAGCTTTGCATTTGGGGTACTCCCATACTCTTCCCCATGCATCTCATCCTTGGGCTGGTTCTGATTCGTATCCTTTTTCTATAATTGTCATCATAAACACAGAACTCTCCTGAGTTCAGATATTCATTCTAGAAAGTTATCAACCTGCAGGGGTTAGGGGAATTCCTGACTTTGTAGCCAATTGGTTATAAGTAAAGGTAGCCTGGGAACTCCCAGATTTGTGGCTGGTGTCTGAAGTGAGGGCAGTCTTGTGGGCTACTGTGTCCTTAACACATGAAATTTGGCTTAACTCTGGGTAATTGGTATCAGAAGTCATCATACTGCTACAAAATAACACTGAATTTCTATGTAAGCCCCCCCACACACACACCCCAACCTATCCCTAGAAGATGGAACAGTGCTCATCTATATTTGCATTTGAAAAATAACTACAGTAAGCAATATTACATTTTTCTAAAGAAATATTTAACTGGTAGTTTTCTAGAAAGAAGGCTTTTCATCTAGTACAAAAACATGCAGTCGGAAGCACTGAGAAAACTGGGCAACACAAGAGAAGCGTGAGATGTGACACGAAGCAGCTGACAGTCTGCGTAAGTCAAAAATAAAATTCTAAGCACACAACCAACTGAATGGACCCTTCTGCTTGGCCAAGAGCATTCTAAAGTAAACCTGAAACACTAG
>NW_012109807.1:10133680-10145015 GCF_000951045.1 Mandrillus leucophaeus | reverse complement strand
ATGAAACCAAGCTGTAGCCTGACAGCACAACTGTCTCTTCTTCTCACATATCCTTGCCATGTTAACCATACTCACCAGTTTGAACCCAGTGTCCTGCCCTCCAAAAATCCTTTGCCCTTCCTGCAAGATAAATCCTCACCCCCGGGTGTGGTATATAATGTCCTCTTTAGGCTGCCCCAACCTCCTGCTGCTCCTGACAAGAGCCACTTTGGGCACATGTTCTCAGGATCCCCTGGGGCTCTGTCAGACTGGTTTCTTATCAGACTTAAGAGAAATCTATTTTGGAGTAAAACACTTTGATTTCTCTCAGGACTTACTGTCATGTTGTTATTGCTACAAAGAGTCTGTTTTTGTTTGTCTTAAGGTCTCTGTTTTAAGGCAAATGCTGGTCAACTATGCCTACAGGTCACTCATATTTGTCTCAGAACAAATCTCTTAAAATATTTTACCATTTGACTTTTTCTGTTGTCAGCTGGTTCAGGAAATAAGAAAGTGGTAAAGTGATAAAAATTATTTAAATAGATCAAGACGGCGATAAGCTTTACCACAAGTCTCGATATCATCCGTTTTTAAAAACTTATGCGAACAAATGTTTATGATCACAGATGGTAAGATACGACTTCATATCAGTTTTCAAGAGAACACCTCTCCGAGGAAGGGAAAGTTACACGGGTTTCTGACTGATTACGTAGGCTTCACGTAGGTAGAAAAGGTGCCCCAGGCCGATGGAACAGTAAGGTAAAGGTTTACAGGCTGAGAAGTAGAAAGGCTTGTCTGAGGGATGATAAGCGAGCGTTTGTGTGCAACGGAGGCTTCTGTCAGGAGCAGCAGGAGGTTGGGGCAGCCTAAAGAGGACATTGTATACCACACACAGGGGTGAGGATTTATCTTGGAGGAAGTGCAAAGGATTTTTGGGGGGCAGGACACTGGGTTCAAACTGGTGAGTATGGTTAACATGGCAAGGATACAAGAGAAGAACAGATTTTGGACAAAGACCAGTTACAAAATTGTGACAGATGTCCAGGTATAAAGCGATCTGGGTAGGTACAGAAAAGGGCACTGGGAAAAAAGGGAGAGATGGAGCAAGAAAATATTTGCTATTTCTGCTCCTGTAAACCTTGGCTGTCTGGGAAGAAATTTCTGTGTGATTTTTGGGCTCCAAGACTGGCATCTCAACCTCAGTTGTCCAAGTACTTCCAGATCCAGATGCCCCCTGTGCATCCCGCCTGCCCTGGCCAACCTTGTGGACTCTTAGACCCAGCCTGTCTGCATGGGCCCGCTTTGTGCTGCTTCCCTGAATTCTGGGCTCAAGTTCCTCATCTGGACTTTAAATAGTTGAAGGATTTCCCTCGGTATAGGCTAATCCTATTAGGCAAGTATCCTTCGGTCTACACCAGCTCCTGGTCTAGGCTTCTCCACCGGGGTTACCGAGCCAACATCGTAGGGACTCTAAAGAAGAGTCTGACAAGGTTCTGAGACCCAGTACATGCAGGGGTAACTGTTATAGAAAATAGAAAGTGACACCAAAAATGCACAGATGGCTTGAAGTAACAAACAAAACAGGAACATTTGTTTAGCAATGGTTGGTATATCTGTAAATTTGATTTTGAAAAATGATTTTATTGAGGTATATTTGCCATAAAATCTGCCCATATAAAGTGAACAATTCAATGATTTTTAGTGAAGTTACCAAATTGTTCAACCATCACCACCATATAGTTTTGGAACATTTTCATCACCCCATAAAGATTCCTTGTAACATTTGCAGTTACTTTGTTTCTAAAGATCTGCCATTTCTGGACATTTCCTAAAATGGTACTAGAAAATACGTGGTCTCTGGCATCTGCCTTCTTTCACTTAGAATCATGTGTTGGAGATATGGATTGTGTATAATGTACCCATATTTTAGTAATTTTAATGTTTAAACAAGGTTTCATTTCATTTCAAAAATTCCAAATCTATTAGCATAAAGATGTAATGAAAATTGCTTTTTGTTCAATCCTAGACCACTCCATTGCCTCACAAAGAAAGGTAACATGTGCTACAGAGAAAGCAGTGCATGGAGGTGTTGTGCTGGAAAGGTCCAGTCTACTAATCTCCATGCTACAGCTGTGAACCACAGGAAAGAGGCCCAGCCTGTCGCTTTTTGAACATCAGTTTCATTAGCTCTAAACTACGACTGGGCTAGATCACGGGTAGCCATCTCCCTTTCTCAGCCTCCATCCTCTGCACCATGCATGGCACCCTGCCCCGTCAGTAACAGCATGAGGAGGCAATGCACAAGTGTGGTTATACAAATGGCCCCACCAGGCAAAAAATCACCAGACAAGGTCATTTCTCAGCTTCTTTTCAGCTCTAGTTTTATACATCTCAACCTGGAAAGGAACTTTCCTCACATTTATCATGTTCCCAAGGTTTCTCTCTGAGGTGAATACTGAGGTTTGAACTGTACTAGTGGGTTTTCCCAGTTTCACTAAATTTGAAGAGTTGCTCTGGCACAAATTCTCTAATGTACAAATTCTCTAACGTGTTTTTGTGGAACATCCATGAAAGCCTTTCCCACGCTCATCACATTACCAGAGTTTCCAGCTAGTAGGGAAAGTTCTAAGGGGCTTATACAGCAATGAGGTTTGGCGGAAGGCGCTCCCACATGCCCACATTCACAGGTTTTTCTCAGGTATGAATTTTCTGATGCTTAATACGGGATGAGCTCTGACTGAAGGCCTTCCTCTATTTCCTGCTTTCATAGGCCTCTCTCTAGTACGTGTTCTTGGTGCCTAGTAAAGGAAGAGATACAACTAAAGATTTTTCCATACTTACCACACTTGTAGAATTTCTCTCCAATACAAGTTATCTGATTTTCTTAAACAATCAGTATGTAACTGAAGGCTTGCCACACTCACTGCGTTGATAAGCCTCCTCCTCAGTGTCGGCTGTCTGATGCTGAATAATATGCATCCTCTGATCGAAGCCTTTCCACATTCATTGCATTCACATGGTTTCTCACTAGTATGGATTCTCCTGTGTTTGGTAAAAGAAGGGAGGCCCACCCCCTCCTGACATTGATAGGGATTCTCTTTAGTAATTATTTCCTGATGTGGAACAAGAGGTGGTCTTCCCACACACATTACACCTTCAGGATCTCTCTCTGATATGAATTCTTTAAGTTCTGGTGATATCTGCACTCCAGCTGAAAGCCCTTCTCTATTCACTGAATTCATAGGGGTTTTTTCCCAGCATGACTTCTCTGATGTTTAATAAGCGATGCAGTGTGAGCAAAGGCCCTTCCACACTCATTACATTTGTAGGGTTTCTCTCCAGTGTGAAATCTGTAATGTTGAGTGAGAGACGAACTCTGGCTGAAGGCTCTCCCACATTTATTACATTTGTAAGGTTTCTCTCCAGTATGAAATCTGTAATGCACAATGAGTGATGAGCTCTGGCTGAAGGTTCTCCCACATTCCCTGCATTCATAGGGCTTTTCTCCAGTATGAGTCCTCTGATGCTTAATAAGGGAGGAAGTGTGGCCAAAGGCTCGTCCACACTCATTACATCTGTAGGGTTTCTCTCCCGTGTGAAATCTATAGTGCAGAACAAGAGACGAGCTCTGGCTGAAGGCTCTCCCACATTCACTGCATTCGTAGGGCTTTTCTCCAGTATGAGTTCTTTGATGTTTAATAAGGGATGAAATATGACCAAAGGCTCTTCTACAGTCACTGCATTCATAGGGCCTTTCTCCAGTGTGACATCGCTGATGGCGCCGGAGTTCTGACTGGAAGTGAAAGGACTTCCCACATTCATTGCATTTACAAGATCTCTTCTCTGGATGGGTTCTCTGAGAGTCATTTCCCTCTGGAGTCTGCCTGAATTCGGTGCCACATTTATAAGACCCTTCTCCCATTAGAACACTGTGTTGGTTAACAAGGACTGATCTTAAACCTAAGCTTCTCCCAAATCCATTCCATTCATAATCTCTGCTAAGGGTGGTAGCAGATTTGTGAGTGGTTGACATTTGTTTCAGATGTGTCTCCTGTTTCATCTGCTGCATCTCTAACTGGCCATTGCAACCGCAGGCTGCTTTCAACTTTGAGAACTGCAGCACATCTTGAATATGTTTTTCCACTGATACTACCTGGAATAATTCTTCTTTGGAAATTCCCCAACTTGGCACTGATTCCTTGGATTTAGACCTTCTCTCCCAGTCTGTTTAAAAAAAAATGAAGACATTCTAGTATGTAGAATGTCCTATGTACCAAGAAAAGCAAGCTCCTATAATAAATGTGAAATAATCAAGCTTTAAAATAATACCTAAAAGGGATGTATAGATTTTTTCAATAATGGCTTATGTCTGAAAATGGTTTTGGAGTATCGAGAACAAGGGATGAGCAGATGACTGGAGATTAAGAAAATCTGAGAGATCTGTGTTTAGATTCCAGTACACAAGGTGAGTCCAAAGACCAAAGATGAGAGGAGGGTAGGAAGGGTGACAAGGGAAACAGACTAAGTTTAAGGGATGGGGACAAAAATCAATAAACCAAGTATAGGATTGTAAGTCACCAGGTACAGATTCTATATTCTCACAATTTCTTCAGGCCTACATAATTGTAACAGAGTTCTACCCAGTCTTCCTACCTCCAGGTTTCCTGAAACCCTTCACTTTCTTCTTTTCCAAATGCCCATTTCCTTAAGTTTCTTCCCAGTCTTAATCTTCCAAAGGCTCTCCAGTGCCTACAGGATAAACCCTTAATCTTTCACTATAGGTCTATAATACTTCACCAGGTCCTGTCCTCTTTTTCAGCAAGTGCCTTGAGCACAGAAACTGGCTGCCTTCCTGTTTCCCATATATCCACTGCCCCTCTCACCACTTTCTTTAAGACTTTGTGTACCTTTCAGGTATAAGCTCATGTCCTCCACGAAGTATTCCTTTAACACCTTAGTGCATACTCTATATTATTATATATTATGCACATACACATATCACACGTATCATATCACTCTACATGATTACGACAGGAAGAGAAACTCTCCCCTAAAGATGCCCATGTCCTAAGCACAAGAACCTGTGAGTGGTCACCTTACATGACAAGAGGGACTCTGCAGATGTGACTAAGGGCTCAGAGCTGGAGATGGGGAGATTCTCCTGGACTATTTAAATAGGTCAAATCTAATCACGCGTGCTTAAAATCAGAGAGCATTTCCTGGCTGCACGGAAAGGTGTGTGAGCCGCTGCTGGCTTTGAAGATGGAGAAGGCACACTTTCAGCCAAGTAATCTGGAGTCTCTAGAAGCTGGGAACACCCATCTGTTTATAGCCAGCAAGAGAACAAGGACCTCAGTTTTAGAACTGCAAGGGTTGGTGCTGCCAACAACCCAAATGAAAAGAAAAAGGTGCCCAGACACTCCAGAAAGGTACACAGCCCTGTGGACATCTTGGCTGGAACCATGTGACACACGTGCCAGACTTCTGACCTGTGAACTATGACATGAGTTTGTGTTGTTTAAAGCCACCAGGTTTGTGCCACTCTGTTTCAGCCACAGTGGGAAATTAATACAATAATAACAACAGGCATACTTCTGAAGAAGGAAATGACTGGTAATGCCTAACCAGTGGTCCCAGAGGCCAGTCAGAGAGTTTCTGAGTCAGCAGGTCTTGTGTGGCTCCTGGGAACCTGAATGTGTAACAAGCTCCCTGGGACGTTCTGAAACATAGCCATGCTTATACACCACTGTTAAATAAACAGATGACCAGATCCAGATGTCAAACCCTTGATCTCATTTTGGAAGGAAAAAGGATCAAGTAAGTACCAGCACAGAGGAGATCAGCATCTTCCCCCTCTGCCAAAACCTAGGTTCCTCTCATAAAGCCCAGCCTGTCCTCTCAGAAATTTAGCACCACTTTCCTGAGCTTCAGCTATGGCCACAGGTAAGATTCTGGCTCATGGAAATGAACGGGCATAGACTGTCATGTGCCCCCAGTGTGCTTGGGTCACACACGGCAGTCAGAAAGCTTTGAGTCAAGAATTCTGCTCTAAGGCATACAGCCTACCAGGTACTCTCCAGTCACCTAAGAATCCCAGGTCTCAAAGGGATGCTGTCAACGGCTGTCAGGGAGTGGTCTTTGCTCCTGGAACCACTTTTTTTCAGACTCAGCTTAATCAAGCTTGAAGTGTCCTCACCTGGATCTTTCTGACATCTCCTGTCATTGCCTGTAACCCTTTCATTTCTGGGGTGCTCAACTTTTCTGTCCGATCCCTCACTAACTTCCTTAACTCTGCTGATCTAGGACTGCCTGGCCCTATATGATTGTTGATCCATCTAACATTGACTATGAGACATCTCGTGATGCTGCATGGCACCAATAACCCAGAAGGCATGGGCAGAGATGGGCACCAAACAAAGCACAAAACCTAGAAAAGAAAATGAACATCTCCTCTTCTGACACCAGAAATAATTATAAACTTCAACATACCACAGTTGAGTGCTCCTGCCAAGTGAGTTCATCTTCTGAAAAGACAGCACCCTGACCAAAGGCTCAGGGCTACCTCCCACCCCAGCTGGGCCTTAGCGTATGCAATGCTCTCACTGCCTCACTCACCTGAGTAGGCCCCTGTTGAGATTTCTCTCTCCACGATGAAGGGCTCGCCCCCTTCCTCCAACTGGCAGATCACATATGGTTTGGATACTGGAAGGCCTGACGGTAGAGAAGGAAAAGGATTTTGGTTGCGTGTGCCAGTGGCCAAGTCTTTGGATCTTCATCTTCAAGGTGGAGAAACACTGTAGGTGTGGAAAGCCTCCAGGGAACAGGCATTGTGAAAAATCAGGAACACACCAGGTAACTTCCTATTTCAACTCCATAAGTAGCTGGATGTTTCCTGGAACTAGGAACAGAAATACCGTATCACTGGGCCCCAGAGAGAATGTAAATGTCTGATTCCAGACTTCCCAAGGAAACCCAGGGCAAGACTCAGTCAACTGGCCCAGACATCGCTAACTCTTACACATCAAGGACATCAAGAAGTCCTGTGGACAGGCTTTGGGCTTTGGAGGCCTTGCTCACCCAGAAAGGCCAGGTTCCTGAAGTTCTCCAGCATCACCTCCCTGTAGAGGTCCTTCTGAGCAGGGTTCAGCTGCCCCCACTCCCCCTGGGTGAATTCCACGGCCACATCTTCGAATGTCATCAGGTTCTGAAACACAGAAGACACTCCTGCTGTACCCTGGAGGAGCTCCCTCACGGCCCGGGGGAGAAGAGCGGGCAGGCATCTACGCAGAACCTCAGGGCATGCAACAAGGGATTCTCAGTGCTCGCCAGCTATCCCAGGGCCCACAGAGTTGTGGGTTTTGTTATCTCAAAAATATTTAAGCTGCTCCAGGGATTGTACCATCCTTACTACTTGTATCCCACCCAATGTCCCACCCAATGTCCACTATCAACATGAAACTGCTAGGAAATATAACCAGTGTCTCAGGTGAATCAGGCCTACGAAGACATTCTTCTTAGTCAGAGGTAAATGTAATATATTTCCTCATTTGTCAAAAGGTCTTATTCTCAATCTAGTTACATTTAATTGGAATCAATTAGAAGTAACGATGAATATGCTTTGCATTCTCAAATGCACAAGGATCAACAGTTTTCTAATAAAGTATTTTTGAAACTTGTGACCTATGATTTTAACAACAGTAAGGCCAAATCAAGTAATCTGGAGCTTATGATAATTTATCCTCCACCTGCCTGCCAGCACACAGTTCCGCAAAAGTAAATCGAGTAGGTTTATGATGAAACAGTAGGTTTTGTGAGTCTGACTAGCATGATCCTTTCCCCCAAAGCCTGATCATTATTCAGTCCCTAAGTTTACAAAGCTGAGCATGAGACCCTGGACCCCAGGTCACCCTTGTAAAGTATAACGACTCCACAGGTCCTGGCCAGAACTAGCCTGTCACCTTCAATCTCAGTAATTAGAACACCTCCCATTTGGCTTTCATTGTATGGCAATCCACTAAAAAGCAGAATAGGTGAAAGTACTATAAATTCCTGTTACTTTTACCCTAAAGTGTTTAGAAATCAAATCCCATTTAGATACGGATTCCACAGACAAGCTGAAGTAACAATTTTATAATATAAAAATCATCCAAAATAATCAAACATGAAAAATTCACTACTATACTGACCTCTTTTGATAGATTATATTATTTGTCCAAAATATCCACTGGCCATCCCCGAAGAATTGAGCTTCTGCCTCCCCCTGCCCCAGGTGGGGCGATGTCATCTGCTTTCTCACACTGAACGTGAAAGACACGAGCTACAGGTGAGCAAAAGCCTTCAGAGCCAGTGGGGGATCTGCAGTTGTCCCTTCCTGTCTGCCTTGAGAACAGCAAATGATCTGAGTGAAGATGTGGGCAAAGCCACAGCTGTCACGTAACGTGGCAAGAGGGAACCCTTCATGGCGTAAGTCTCTGAGGGTTTGCTGTTGCTATCACGGCATAACTGGCCTGTACTGACCATTAAAAAACTGGTACTCAAAGTGGAGTTCTGCCATAACGAAAAGCCAAAACTAGATGACACTGGAGTCCAGGCCAGGCAGTAAGGAAACTTATTGGCAAGGTGGCAACCCATGTAATTTGGTGGTGAACTGTTTGGTGAAACGATTGCCTCCGGTAACTTGAAAGATGAAGGATGAAAGCATGAGCTTGTGATGTTACAAGAAGAGACTGGAAACATAACATTAGTAGTGTGAGTTGGTTTTATAGGCTGAGTTTGACAAAGTATTACAAGAAAAAATGAGCTCAAGAGTTGTGGTTTGCAAAACAAAAACGGAAGGCAATAGGAAACGTCCAGAAATGCTAGGACTCGCAGGGTTGGAGACAACCAGTTCTCATTTCCAACTGGCCAAAGACAATATACATCAGCTTCTGCATGACAACGACTAATTAAAACTCAGCCCATTATCAGGGACCAAATCATAGATAGGGTTGTCAAACCTTTGGTTTAAACCTCTGAGTAATTTCAAAAGGCTCCCAGTAAATCTCCCAATAATTTCAAAAGGCTCCCAGTAAAGGCTTTCAGTGGGACCAAACTGTTTAGAGTGAAAAAAAGTATGGATTTTCAAAGGAAATCCAAAAACTCCACAATTAAGGCTAACGAAGGGGGCATATTTCAAAAAGAACTGTGGGTCAAACCACTGACACATGGAGCCAACTGGAAACAAAGTCATAAAAAGCTGTTGAAGTTTTTAGAGTTGCACTTAAAACAATCCTGGGCCACCAACCTACTCTGGCAGGATGAAAAAGCTGCTTTGCCCCCAAGAAAGCTTATTCTCCAGTATCATCTTCATATGACACCAAGCAGGTATCAAAAGGAAGGAACTTCCCAAGGGCAAAGCCAACAGCCAAGGAAAACACTAGGCTGGGGAGCATCACCCAGGGAGCAGAACCAGGGAGTAACCTGAAGACTTTCCCACTCCAAGACCAAGGGTCCTCACAGTGTCTGTCCAGTGGAATTTCACCACTGCTATGGACCTGGGACTGGCTCTTCCCATGCTTCCCCTTTCTGCAAAGGAATGTTTACCGAGGCCATCCTGTCCCATTGCTCACTGTATATTGTATATTGGATATATGGGTTCAGGTAACTGTCCTTTTAGTTTATAGGTATCCAGACCCACAGGATCTCCATCCAGACTATCGCACCATCCAGGACTTTGATCATGATGCTCTGACTGGATGCGGCTCCTGGGTTAATTTTCTTGGAGGGCATTTTGTGTGCAAGAGAGAGGGAAGTGAACATCAATGGTTAAGAAAATATACAGTGATAGATGAATTATTTGCTTAATATAATCCCTGCCCTTCCCTTTGGGATCCTCACTCTAGGAGGCTAATACTTCCCACTTCATTAGCATTAGGCTTGGCCACGGGACCTGCAACAGCCAGTTGGTTGTGAGCAGAAGCCACATGGGCCACTTCTGATTGGAAGCCCAAAGAGCTATCCCCAGGTTCTGACACTGCTCTTTCCCTCTGATACAAGAACAGCATAGGCTGGGGGAGGGGTGCCCGCCATTGCTGAGGCTTCAGTAGGTAAAGAAAGCGGCCAGGAAGCACGAACTGGGTAGAGCCCACTGCAGCTCAAAGAGGCCTGCCTGACTCTGTAGACTCCACCTCTGGGGGCAGGGCACAGCTGAACAAGAGGCACTTAAATGTCCCTGTCTGAACAGCTTTGAAGAGAGTAGTGGTTCTCCCAGCATGGAGTTTGAGAACTGAGAACGGACAGACTGCCTCCTCAAGTGGGTCCCTGACCTCCGAGTAGCCTAACTGGGAGGCACCTCCAGTAGGGGCCAACTGACACTTCACATGGCCAGTTGCCCCCCTGAGACGAAGCTTCCAGAGGAACGATCAAGCTGCAACATTTGCTGTTCTGCAATACTCACTGTTCTGCAGCCTCCGCTGGTGATACACAGGCAAACAAGGCCTGGAGTGGACCTCCAGCAAACTCCAACAGACCTGCAGCTGAGGGTCCTGACTGTTAGAAGGAAAACTAACAAACAGAAAGGACATAAACACCAAAACCCCATCACCATCATCAAAGACCAAAGGTAGATAAAACCACAAAGATGGGGAGAAACCAGAGCAGAAAAGTTGAAAATTCTAAAAATCAGAGCACCTCTTCTCCTCCAAAGGAACGCAGCTCCTCGCCAGCAACAGAACAAAGCTGGATGGAGAATGACTTTGACAAGTTGAGAGAAGGCTTCAGATGATCAAACTTCTCCATGCTAAAGGAGGAAGTTTGAACCCATCGCAAAGAAGCTAAAAACTTTGAAAAAAGATTAGACAAATGGCTAACTAGGATAACCAGTGCAGAGAAGTCCTTAACTGGCCTGATGGAGCTGAAAACCATGGCACAAGAACTACGTGATGCATGCACAAGCTTCGGTAACCGAGTCAATCAACTGGAAGAAAGGATATCAGTGATTGAAGATCAAATGAATGAAATGAAGCGAGAAGTTTAGAGAAAAAAGAGTAAAAAGAAACGAACATTTCTCCAAGAAATATGGGACTATGTGAAAAGGCCATATCTACATCTGATTGGTGTACCTGAAAGTGACGGGGAGAATGGAACCAAGCTGGAAAACACTCTGCACGATATTATCCAGGAGAACTTCCCCAACCTAGCAAGGCAGGCCAACATCCAAATTCAGGAAATACAGAGAACACCACAATGATACTCCTTGGGAAGAGTAACTCCAAGACACATAATAGTCAGATTCACCAAAGTTGAAATGAAGGAAAAAATGTTAAGGGCAGTCAAAGAGAAAGGTCAGGTTACCCACAAAGGGAAGCCCATCAGACTA
>NW_012109807.1:10125974-10129390 GCF_000951045.1 Mandrillus leucophaeus | reverse complement strand
GGGGGGATAGCATTAGGAGATATACCTAATATAAATGAGTTAATGGATGCAGCACACCAACATGGCACATGTATACCTATGCAACAAACCTGCACTTTGTGCACATGTACCCTAGAACTTAAAGTATAATAAAAAAAAAAATAATAATAATGCTAAACAAAAACAAAAACAAAAGCAGAACAGCATATCCCAGAGGGGGCTGACCTGTCAGCCTGAAACTCAGAGAGAAGAGGTGTGGAGCAGAGTCACAGTTAGCCCTCGACCGATAAAGACAGCAGAAAGAAGACACTCTTTCTGACAGCCAGCCACTGAGATGCGGGGCTGTGATTACCACACTGAACCCACCTAAGCACTCGATCAACCTCTGAATGATGTATGTCAGGGCCAAAAAGATCTAAACGCTATTTATGACTTTACTGATTAAATGCCTTACTGGGGGGGTTCCCGTTTTGGCTTGAAAGTTAAATGTCAGTGTCTATCATCAAGCCTGAATCCCACGCCTATCCTGGATGCTGGGAAACCCCGGAGGCTGGCATTTGTACCCCTCCACATCCAGCTCACGACAGCCAAACCTGAATCCCCCTTGAGGGTCAGTCACCATGATCCCTGATGCCAACAAGGATTAGGCAGTTACCATCTGCCAGTGGAACTGCCAGCGGACTCTAACAACCACATGAGGCGGTTCTATGATTGAGCGGTTAAGATCTCAGAGCTAGACAGCCTGGATGTAAAATTGGGGTCCCTTCCTCACTAACTGGATAACCACAAACAGGTTACTTTCTCTCTCTGTGTCTTGATTTCTTCAGTTAACGTCTCCACACTTTGGTTACCATTCTTCAAAATGGTAACCATTTATGGGAACGTTTTAGAGACAAAATGAATTAGTATGTGTAAATTGTAGAGAATAGTTCCTGATACAGGTTTTGTTCTCCATAAATAATAATTATTTTCATTATCATTAACATTATTATAGTCTTCATGTTACAGGAGGCAAACCAATGCACAGAGAGGTTAGGTGACTCATCCAAGGCCACACAGCCTGTCAACAGTAAAGTTAAGTGTGTCTCCTCCCTAATCCAGGGAGATAACATCTGAACAGGGACCTAGCCTCAAATGGCCTGCCCACCTGTCTATACCCTCAGAACCCACTTGTCCCCAATTCTCCACAAGCTTTCCCAACCTCTCCGAACAGGCCAGTTCCCCTTTTCGTGAACCTCGATGGAAAGGCCTGTGTGTGCCACTCCATTTGGCATCAAACCATTCACATCGTGTTACTGGTGGCTGCGTTCTGGGTGTCAGGGTCCTCTCCCACTGTGGCTGTGACATTCTTTCAAGGCCAGGGCTGTCATATTACCTGGTGGTCACCACAGTGCCCTTTCCAGAAATATGCCGGAGTAAGCCCAGATGATCTGAGAAGGTGCACAGCAAGAAGAGAACACCCTGGGCAGGGCAGGGAGCCATCATTCACTTGGACGGGCTCAGCCTCCCGCAGAGACAGCATTGGGTCAGTTCCCTCAGTGAACAAAGAGGCTACTGTTCGGTGAAAAGTAGGCAAAGCTAACCATGGTTCAGGCATTTGAGGAAAAATGGAGAACAGAACTCACCTGGGGCCTAGCTTTCAGGAATGAAGTGGTTGTTCCCTTTTCTCCTGGGAATCTCTCTGGAGGAAGAGCAGGATTCCGAGAAGGGGAAGCTGGGAAGGTAGAAGGAGACATAAGGGAAGCTGACCCTGCTGGCACACACAGCTCTCAGACTTTCCAACCCTGAGACCCAGAACAGCTCTGAATGTCACCTCCGTGGTCCTGAGGACACCAGTGGGTCAAAGGGATCTGAGAGGCAGCTTCTAGCCTTCAAACACTGAGAGAAGTGCCCTTGTACACAGCTGCATGAGGCTCCCATCTGTCCACAGGCCCACATCAGTCTACAGGTGAGTGAAGTGTGACCAGTCTGGCCACACCACTGAAGTTATTTGCTGGGCATACGGTATGCAGGTCATCTCCTAGGACTTTTGGAAATATAAACATGGAAAAGACCTTCAAGGAACTTTCAATCTAGCCTACAGGTTAACAACTACACAAGACCCAAGGCAAGGCCATGCGGGATGATGAGGCTTTAAGGGGAGGAAGTTACACCTCTCCCCTCATCCTTGGGAACTCAGCTCAGAGGCTACCTCTTCCTGAGAAGCTGCCCCTGGTGTTCCCAAGCTCTGTTAGGTCTCTGCAGCACACCTGAGAGCTCCTTCGTTAAAAAGCTTTGTATCATACTGTTTGCAGAGCCTTAAAACAAACAAAAAAACTAGCCCAAATCATGCCAGAGTAGTTAAGGCTAACAATATGGATGTAAGCAGGCAGCATAGCATAGGTCTGCACTCCTCAAGCTTCATGTGTGTGTGGATCCCTGAGGATCTTGTGAAACTCCAGTTCAAGACTTGCTAGGACCCTGTTTGAGGATGTGTGGGGCCCCAGAGTCTGCAATTCTAGAGAGCTTCTGGGCAGTGCCTCTGCTGGTGCCAGAGCCACACTGATTAGCAAGGGTATAAAGGAAAAAAGGGTTGGGAGGCCCAGGGACTGGGCCCAGTTCTTCCACTGGCCAGTTTTGTGTCCTTGAGTATGTGCACTGAAGGATGAACAGTCGGATTAAAACGGCCACCTGGTGAAAGACAGGACGTTCTAAACCTAGGACTGGCTTAAAATCTCCTGGGTCCCCTGGATTGCCCTGCCCCAGTGCTACCGGGGGAAGGGCTCACAGGCGGTGCCAACCGTGTACACTGCTGACCTTACACACTGCTGAGCTAGAAGGGCTGGAAGAACCTTATTAGTGAGGTGATTAAGGAGGTGGATGACAAGGCTCCAAATGGCCCTATTGTTCTCTGATCCCTGGCCAAGGGCCACTCCCTCTTGGGTTTGCTTGTCCTCTCCCTGTAGCAGCAGGACGAGATCAGATCCTCTTCTGCTCTCCTCGCTCTCCTCTCTCTCCTCTGGCCACTGGGACAATTTTCCGTGGCCATCCCCTCCACCTCCGCCACGGTCATCTAGAGACCCCTGCCAGACCCAGCAGGCCGCGGCTTCAGCCTCCTGGGTCTGGAAGGTTAGATGTCACCACAGGGAAGGCAGACGCAGTACAGCCTTCCCCTTCCCCTTCAGTGCGATTCCCCGGCCTCTTCCTGGGGTCCTCCTGACATTCGGGCCCAGTACTAGCTCCCCAAGAGGGCTCCTGGCCCTCTGCACGCTCCAGAGCCAAACCTGATGCTGTGGAGTCCATAGCTGGGGCTAAGGAGCGACGTCCTTTCACTAGGTCCAAATCTCTGTCTTTCGGCCACAGCCCTGCGGTCCTTCCGAGGGTTCAGGGAGCGGGACGCAGGCTGGGGCTGCCTGGGGCACACGGGGCATCCCCAGTAGGCGCGGCGGGGCCAGCGG
>NW_012109807.1:10120668-10125316 GCF_000951045.1 Mandrillus leucophaeus | reverse complement strand
ACCTCAGCTGGGAAGGGCCGTGCGCGCCGGCTTTCACCCCGCTCTCCCCGGAGGGCCGGACCTACAAGCGTTTCCCCTCTCGCGCGTGCCTTTGGTAGCCGAGCCTCATCTCCCTCTCTGTTTTTGGAGACAGGCTCACTCTGTCGCCCAGGTTGGAGTGCAGTGGCGCGCTCTCGGCTCACCGCAACCTCTGCCTTCTGGATACAAGCAATTCTCCTGTCTCAGCCTCCGTAGTATCTGGGATTACAGGTGCCCCCCACCACGCCCAGCTAATTTGTTGTATTTTTAGTGGAGACGGGGGTTTCACTATGTTAGCCAGACTGGTCTCGAACTCCTGACCTCAGATGATCCTCCCACCGCAGCTTCCCAAAGTGCTGCAATTACAGGTGTGAGCCACGGCGCCCAAGCCGCATATCTCGATGTAAGGCTGTTCAACAGAAGCCGCAGTCCTACCCTGGATCTGCCGAGTGAGGATTTCCAGGAGGTTCTCCTGGCTGCCTAGGAGATACTGGGGGCTCAGTGCTAGATACTGCTTCTGCAGGCTGCCCCGTGCCTCTTGCCTTTCTCCCTGTGCCCCTGAATTCAGCGAAGGGTGATGGAGAACAAAAGAGGACTTTGGATGCCCTCCTACTCCAGAAACAAATATCATTTCGGACCCAAAAGAAATGGAAAAACGGCTTGCTATGGTCTAAATGTATGTGTCCCCCTCAAATTCATATGTTGAAACCTAACTCCCAAGGTGACAGTATTAAGAGATGGAGCCTTTGGAAGACTCTGCCCTCATGAATGAGATTAGTGCCCTTTAAAAACAGGCCTTAGACCGGGCGTGGTGGCTCACATCTGTAATCCCAGCACTTTGGGAGGCCAAGATGGGCAGATCACATGAGGTCAGGAGTTTGAGACCAGCCTGGCCAACATGGTGAAACCCTGTCTTTACCAAAAATATATTTTAAAAAATTAGCTGGGCGTGGTAGTGCCCGCCTGTAATCCCAGCTACTCAGAAGGCTGAGACAGGAGAATTGCTTGAACCTGGGAGGTGGAGGCTGTAGTGATCCAAGATCATGCCACTGCACTCCAGCCTGGGCAACAGAGCGAGACTCCATCTCAAAAAATAAATAAATAAATAAAATAAAAATAAAAACGGGCCTTCGCCCCCTTTGCTCCTTCTGCCATGTGAGGACACAGAAGGTGCCATCTATGAGTAACGCACCCTCACCAGCCCCTGAATCAGCTGGCATGTTGATACTGGATTTCCCAGCCTCCAGAACTGTGAACAACAAATTTGTATTGTTTACAAATCACCCACTTTAAGATACTCTGTTAGAGCAGCGCTGATGCCTAAGGGACAGTCTGAGTATTAAAACAGTGGTTTTCTGGAGGCAGCCCTCAGCCAGAGAAGGGCCACTGGTGAGGATAGAGAGATTGGTTTATCAACTCTATTTAGGAGTTCAGGACGAAATAACTTACAAAATCAAGGCAAAGAGCCCAATCTCCTTTCCTGCTTTTGCAGTCTGTTTCACTTCTCTGCCAGCACTTCCAGTGGCACAGATGGCCAGGATGGCGCAGCAAGCAAGCCCTCATCTACGCAGGGGGACATTGTCTGGGAACTATGGCTGGTATAGGAGCTTTTCCATCTTCGGCGCTCTGAACCAAAAAGGTGAGGGGATGGACAAATGAGAAAAGATTTTCATCTCATTGATGGCTCAACAAAACTAGAGATGGAACTACTTCAGATGAACTTGAGGGCCACTGCCTTTTCCTGATGCCCATCCTCTGGGCCTGCTACAGTGTCTAAAATTCCCCAATCTTACATTGTGTCCTTTGGGACAGATCTTGATCCAGAGGCCCTTGTTTGTTACAATGCACGTTAATTATCCCAGGCATATTCTCTCTCCTGCTCAGTGCTCTAGTGCACCATTTCATCTCAAAGCACTGTTGGTGGAGCTCCAGTCCTCACCAGCCTATACACTCTCCACCACCTTCAACATTCCTTTTACTGTTCCTCTGCAAACACCTCTTCCACCCCAACCCATGACTACTGCTGTTACCTGTCCCTATACTTTTGCCTTTTCCTGAATGTCACATAAATGGAATCATACAGTTTGTAAACTTTTTTTTTTTTTGAGACAGAGTCTCGCTGTCTCCCAGGCGGAGGGCAGTGGCACGATCTTGACTCACCACAACCTCCGCCTCCCGGGTTTATGCCATTCTCCTGCCTCAGCCTCCGGAGTAGCTGGGACTACAGGTACCCGCCACCACGCCCGGCTAATTTTTTGTATTTTTAGTAGAGATGGGGTTTCACCATGTTAGCCAGGATGGTCTCAATCTCCTGACCTCGTGATCCGCCCACCTTGGCCTCCCAAAGTGCTGGGATTACAGGTATGAGCCACCGCGCCCAGACTACAGTTTGTAAACTTTTAAGACTGGTAGCTGGGTGCGGTGGCTCACACCTGTCTCTGCTAAACCCTGTCTCTACTAAAAAATACAAAAATTAGCCGGGCGTGATAGCGTGCACCTGTAATCCCAGATACCTAGGAGGCTGAGACAGGAGAATCGCTGGAACCCGGGGGGCCGAGGTTGCACCACTGCACTCCAGCTTGGGTGACAGAGCAAGACTCCGTCTCAAAAAAAAAAAAAAAAAAAACGGCTTCTTGGCCGCAGTGGCTCGCACCTGTAATCCCAGCACTTTGGGAGGCCGAGGTGGGCATATCACCTGAGGTCGGGAGTTGGAGACCAGCCTGACCAACATGGAGAAAACCCATCTCTACTAAAAATACAAAATTAGCCGGACGTGATGGCACATGCCTGTAATCCCAGGTACTCGGGAGGCTGAGGCAGAAGAATCACTTGAACCCGGGAGGCAGAGATTGTGGTGAGCCGAGATCGTGCCATTGCACTCCAGCCTGGGCAACAAGAGCGACACTCTGTCTCAAAAAAAAAAAAAAAAAGCCATGAAGCCTCTGTCTTGTTCACTGGGACCCTCTTAGAGCCCCGAAATGAGGTGCAAGAAACCTGACTGCCCCGAGGTCACCATGCTGTGACAAAGTCCAAGCACAAAGAGAGGTTACCTGCGGGGACTAACAGTCCCAGCTGAGCCTAGCCACAGGTGCCAATCTGGGTGCCAGATACAGTCCTCCCAATTGAGGATCCAGAAATTGGGAAGCAGAAGCGAGCTGTGTTAGGCCATTCTGCACTGCTATAAATACCCGAAACTGGGCAATTTATAAAGAAAAGAGGTTTCATTGGTTCTTGGTTCTTCTGGCTGTACAGGAAGCATGGCACCGGCATGTTTGGCTCCTGGGGAGGCTTCAGGGAGCTTTCACTCACCGTGGAAGGTGAAGTGGGAGCTTGCACTTTGCATGGTGAAGGCAGGAACAAAACAGAGTTGGGGAGGGCAGGAAGGTGCCACACACGTAAAAAACCAGATCTCAGGAGTACTCACTATTACAAGGACAGCACCAAGCCATGAGGGATCTGCCCCCATCACCCAAATACGTCCCACCAGGCCCCATCTCCAACACTGGGGATTACATCTCAACATGAGATTTGGAGGGGATATCCAAATGATATCCTTGTGTGCCCATCCCTGTTGTGCCCATCCAAGTTCCCAACCCACAGAATGTGCTGGCCTAATAAAATTGTTGTTTTAAGTCACTAAGTTTGGACTGGTTTGTTAAACAGCATCAGATGGTCATAACATCCTGCAATTTGGCAGAACCTACAAGCTTGTGGGCCCAAGAGATATCTGTTTTACTCTAAAAAAATTAATGTATGTCACTTCTTGGCTGCTTAGCTGCCATATGCTCCCCCTAACTCTTTTGAGAAAATCAGCTAAAATTCTCTTAATCTTCCCAGTAACATGGCAGATTAGATGGCCTAAACAGCCCTCTTAATCAAAAAAACTAAAAATGCTGAAAAATTACAAACATCTTTATAAACACACTGATAAGCAGGCATGAAAGTGAGGAATGTGTAAACATTCAAAAAAATAAAGTGAAATGGGCCAGACGCAGTGGCTCATGCCTGTAATCCTAGCACTCTGGGAGGCCGAAGAGGGTGGATTGCTTGAGCCCGAGTTTGAAACCAGCCTGGGCAACATGGTAAAACTCTGTCTCTAAAAAAAAAAAAAATACAAAAATTAGCCCGGCCTGGTGGTGCACAGCTGTAGTCCCAGCTACTCTTGAGGCTGAGATGGGAGGACTACATGAGCCCAGGAGGTGGAGGTTGCAGTGAGCTGAGAGCATGCCATTGCATTCCAGCCTGGCTGACAGAGCCAGAGCATGTCTCAAAAAATAAATAAAATGAGAGCTAGAATTCTGAGAATCGAGCAAAAAACCTGACTTTGAGGCCGCTAAATCCTAGAGAATATAAACTTCCATTTTGGCAGCTACCTGGAAGCAGTAAAGACAAAGCCTAAGGCCTGCCAGTGGGTGCAGAATATTCTAGAAAGAAACACTTTCAGGACCCCAGTTTCCACCCTCAGTATAAAGCTAAATAAATAATAAGGCCGGGCATGGTGGCTCAAGCCTGTAATCCCAGCACTTTGGGAGGCCAAGACGGGCGGATCACGAGGTCAGGAGATCAAGACCATCCTGGCTAACACGGTGAAACCCCGTCTCTACTAAAAAAAAATACAAAAAACTAGCCG
>NW_012109807.1:10093464-10120618 GCF_000951045.1 Mandrillus leucophaeus | reverse complement strand
CGCCTGTAGTCCCAGCTACTTGGGAGGCTGAGGCAGGAGAATGGCGTAAACCCGGGAGGCGGAGCTTGCAGTGAGCTGAGATCCGGCCACTGCACTTCAGCCTGGGCGACAGAGGGAGACTCTGTCTCAAAAAAAAAGCTAAATAAATAATAAAAACCACCACACAGAATGGAACAGAAAGAAAATATTTCTCTTGTGGATGTTGTGACTTTAATCAAGCTCTAATCTTCTAGGAAGGTCCAAACCCGTTAGTACAACACAAAGTCAGCCACAACCTGGCCTTACCTCAAGATAGTTATTGGCCCCTAAACCTCATCCACAAGCCATTCATTTTGCTACAAATTCTTTTCACTTTTATCCTCTAGACTGTGCCTTTGCAGGTGCTATTCTCTGTTTAGATCACACTTCTTTTTCTTAATTACTTTAAGTACACCAATTATAGGAATCCTTTCCCACCTTTCCCGACCATAGTTAATAGCTTCCTTCCTCCATTGTACTCTCATAGTATGCCGAGGGGTGACATAATTGTAGAACATACTGCCTCTATTGTGATTTTTTCCATTGAACCAAGAGTTCATTTGGGTCAGTAACTTTTCAACCGTGCCTTGCCTATGGTGAGCAATTAGGATTTTTTTTAATGAAAGTGTAGTCTTATGGAGATGCAGAGTAGAAGGATGATTAACAGAGACTGGGAAGGGTTGGTGGGGTGGGGAAGTGGGGCTAGTTAATACGTACAAAAATAGAATAAGAAATAGTATAACTAGTATTTGATAGCACATCGGAGTAACTACAGCCAATAATATTGAACATTTTAAAGTAATTAAAGGAATATAACTGAATTGTTTGTAATACAAAGGATAAATGCTTGAGGTAATGGACATCCCATTTATCCTGATGAGATTATTACGTATTGCATGCCTGTGTCAAAATATCTCAGGTGGCCCATAAATGTTTACAACTACTGTGTACCCCAAAAAACTTAAAAAAAAAAAAACAAAAAAACACTAACGAAGTATTAACCTGGAAAAATGTAGTTTTGTTCCTGAAGTAGGATTTTATCATATTCTTTGTAATTTTCAGTCTTCCCTGAGCTATAGCTCAATGGTTCTTAGCTTTAGCTGCACGTTAGAGTCACCTGCAGCTCTTTGCAAACTTCCGCTCCACAGCTGGGCCTCAGGCATCAATGTCTAAAGCTCTCCGGGTGATCGTAGCTTGCAGCCAGCGCCCTTCCAG
This sequence comes from Mandrillus leucophaeus, assembly GCF_000951045.1. NCBI lineage: Eukaryota > Metazoa > Chordata > Mammalia > Primates > Cercopithecidae > Mandrillus > Mandrillus leucophaeus. Next base: position 10,119,385 of record NW_012109807.1, on the reverse strand, counting down.
CAACTCCAAGGCCGGCTGGTGTGAGCTCAAGCAGTCGGGAGTCGGACCAGCTGCACAGTTAATACATATATGTCCTAGGCTCTTCTCTCCTTCCAACGCAAATATGTGCACAGACCCTGCCTGGAACCGCAGCCCTGTTCTCACAACCAAACTGCCTCTCGGGCCAAAATTCCAGAATCAAATTTCTGCAAGTGGACAAACGGAAGCGGAAATAAGCCCTTTCCCAACGCTAGATGACTCGATTTCGTCTCGGTCTTCCCCTGCCGGCTGGGCAGAGGCACCAGGATCAGACAGACACATTCCCTGTGGACGGCGCTCCCATCGGATGACTGGAGGGACTGGACACCAGGCGCAGGCAGTACTTCAGGGTGACCATAAATCTCCCAAACATCCACAACGGCTCGCTCTCTCAGCTAAGGCGACAGCGCTGCCATTTTGGATCCTGTTCAGCCGCGCGAAGCCGGCGTTTGCACAGATTTTCTGACGTCATATTAAGGCGCACCGGGCGCGCAGACTTCTGGGAGATGAAGTCCTTGCGAAGGCAGCGCATTGATTGGGAGCGCGGGAGCCAGGACCCTTTGCGCAGGCGCGTTGCTTACCCGACCTGAAGAGGCGCCGTCTTCCCGGGTCCCGAGCACTCTGTGCCGGAGGTGAGGGTTGTGGGTGTGTGTCTTCGAGGAGCGGACTGAGAGCAGCAGCTTAGAGACGGGACTTGAGAACTTTGGGGAGGTGCTGTAGGAGCAAAACGGGGTGACAAGGGCGAGGCCAGCAGAGCGTGTGTCGCGACGACTCGGTGCGGAGGGAAAGTTGTGCACCCACCCCCGTGTGTGCGTGTGTCCCGTGGGGTCTGGGCACCCATTGTCTGTCGGTCCCGGACTTTCAGGTTGGAGGTTTGGAGCCTTCCTCCGCCCCTCCCGTTTCTTCTTCCCATAATGGATGCTTAATGAACGTGGGTGGAATTGACACCAAATTTAGGGTGCTGCCCGCTCCCTCTTTCCTAGCAAGCGCCTCAGATTGCCTCATTTAGCTCCCTGCCCTGGGCCTCCGCATGAGTGCTGGAGGGCTTCATGGAGGAGGTGGGATTTGACGTGAAAAAAAAAGAAAAAACCAGGAAAGCAGCAGCTAAGCGTTAGGCAGATTTGAGCTGGAGAGAATTTTTACAGAAATTTAGCAACAGTGGTAGACAAGGTTGAAGAAAAGGTACGCTGGGAGAGAATCAGGACAAGACCCAGTAGGCAAGGTGGCTTGTATAGGTGTGATCCAGGGACTGACACGAATCAAACTATTTGGGGACAGTTGTTCTAGAGGTCACATTCAGGACTAGAGAGGGGAAAGGACCAGAAGCAGAGAGCCAGTTAGGGACGTATGGCACTTTTGAAGTAAGCTGTTGTGGACCTGAATTCAGGTGGTGGTAGTGAAAGGGAAGGATACGGATGACATTGCAAAAGAAGAGTCAAAAGGGCCTGGTGACTAGATTTGGGAGGAAAGACAGTGAGGTAAGAGTTTGAGTTTGGGACACCTGGGAGAAGAATAAAACATCTGATACAAATGTAAAGCCAGGAAGAGGCGTGGATGTGGGGACTTGCCTAAAGGAAGATAGTTTTGAGGTGACGGCGGAACGCCTAATTCAAGGTTTGCAGTCATTTGGAAGTGCAGGATGAGTTTGGAAGAATGCAGTACCGTTGTGCAATTACAAGACAGTTACAGGACATGGACATCTGTAGAGTTGGAAAGTGGAGCCCTGAGTGTGGATGGACTTTCTGAGGGATGGCAAAAATGAAGAAAGTACAAAGACTGAGCTATGGGCAGCATCCATGTTTCCAGGGCAAAAGTGGGGAAAAAGAGTCACACAGAGACAGCAATTTTAGTGGTTGGAAGAAAGGCTAGTGCAGTATCATAGCAGTTACAGTAACCACTGGAACAAGCAGAAGCTTGTCAGAACAGTGAAAAGTTACACAAAAAGAGAGATAAGATCAGAAGTGCATTGGTAGGCCGGGTACAGTGGCTCATGCCTGTAATCCCAGCACTTTGGGAAGCCGAGGTGGGCAGATCACTTGAGGTCAGGAGTTCAAGACCAGCCTAGCCAACATGGTGAAACTCCATCTCTATAAAAATACAAAAATTAGCTGGGCATGATGGCGGGTGCCTGTAATTCCAGCTACTCGGGAGGCTTTGGTGGGAGAATCACTTGAACCTGAGAGGTAGAGGTTGCAGTGAGCTGAGATCATGCCATTGCACTTCAGCCTGGGTGACAAGAGTGAAACTCTGCCTCAAAATAAAAAAAGGTAGCTTTCAAGCATGCCCTTTCAGGTGTGTGAGGGGCAAAACTGAAAAACCGGGACTGGAGAAGAGTAAGTGGTGACAGTATGGAGTCAGTAGGTTTGTATTACTCTCCAAAAAGTTTGATCATGAAAGGAAAGCTTAAATGAGAACTCTTTTGCTAGAAGGAGGTCATGGGATTCAGTGAAAATAGTTTCAGGTAGAGGAGGCTTGTATGTCTTTGAAGATGTCGAAAGAAAGTACTACTGGGGTGGAAAATGCTGGGCGGAGGGGGGGAAAAGACTAGGGGCCAGGTGTGGCAGCTCACGCCTGTAATCCCAGCACTTTGGGAGGCTGAGGCGGGTGGATCATGAGGTCAAGAGATTGAAACCATCCTGGCCAAAATGGTGAAACCCTGTCACTACTAAAAATACAAAAAATCTGTAATCCCAGCACTTTGGGAGGCCGAGACAGGCGAATCACGAGGTCAGGAGATCCAGACCATCCTGGCTAACCCGGTGAAACCCCGTCTCTACTAAAAAAATACAAAAATTACCGGGCGAGGTGGCGGGCGCCTGTAGTCCCAGCTACTCGGGAGGCTGAGGCAGGAGAATGGCGTGAACCCGGGAGGCGGAGCTTGCAGTGAGCTGAGATCTGGCCACTGCACTCCAGCCTGGGCGACAGAGCCAGACTCTGTCTCAAAAAAAAAATGAAAAATAAAAAAAAATACAAAAATTAGCTGGGCGTGGTGGTGCATGCCTGTAGTCCCAGCTACTCCGGAGGCTGAGGCAGGAGACTGCCATGAACTCAGGAGGCGGAGGTTGCAGTGAGCAGAGATCACGCCACTGCACTCCAGCCTGGGCCACAGAGCAAGACTCCATCTCCAAAAAAAAAAAAAAGAAAAAAGTTAGAACACAGGTAAAGTCCTGGAGATAGACATTTCTGTCTTGTTGACCTCACACATCTCGCTGCCTAGCACCTAACGGCTACTTGGTACATAGTCGTTGAATAGTGCGATGAGTGGATGGATTGCACTGAGCAGTAGAAAGGAAGAGAACTTGTATTTGTTGAATGAACTGGATGATAAATGCTTTATATTAATGGTCTTACCATTTGTAACTACTCTGTGAGTTAGGCAACAAACAACTATTGGCTTAAGTAACTCATCCAAGGCTTCATGGTTAATAATTCCCTGCCTGTGTAGTGCTTTCTACCATATAACCCTGCTTCCCTTGAAACTCATTCCTGGGACTCTTTGGTGTGGTAGAAGACAAAAGTTATGCAGAAATTTCTTGCTTATACTTAGCTAAATTTGTTTTTCCAATAAGTTTTTGCTTGTTTTTCACATAGTTTTTGCAAACTGGTATTCACCCTCAAGGTAATATTCCTTTAAAAGTTTGCTAGGCCAGTGTGAACCCATTATTAAATAACCCTGAGCTGTCTGGCAACCTGTAACTCTTAAGCTATAATGATTTATTTTCATGAAAAGATAGCAAAGGTAACAGACCAATAGACTAGAACAGAAAATCCCCAAATATCCAAGAATATGATAGCCCCATTATAGAATAGAGTTAAATGCTGCCAGACAGACCAGTAAATATCTATTGATCTGGTCTTTTGACATTTTTGAAAACTTAGTTGTTCCTTATTTGTATCTTTGATTCATAAGTCTAGCTGTAGGACTCATCTCCTAAGGGAGAAAGGATGAAATCTGCACAGTTACAATGCCTCTTTGGAACCAGAGGTAGGTTCATTGTCAGTAGAGCCCATTTCTCTTTCTACCTGATAGTTACCTGTAGCCCCAGTACTGATTAGTCCTCCCTGTTTGGGGTATGTAGTTCCGTGTCTGGAATTACCTGGTTTATTCCTATTCCAAATTTCTTTTTACATACTTATGTGAATAGATACAAGTATATATCCCAAGGGTACATCTATACTTTATGAATAGTCATACAATTAATAGAAAAAGTACCTTTTTATATAACTAAAGTTTTAAACATTGCCTTCCTTGTATTGCAACTTTTATGGCATACTTTATATTAACTTTTCTATTTTCAGTATGAAACTCATAGTCCTTCAAAGTTCAAATTATTTTATTTAGCACTAATGATTTTTATTACCTATCTGGCCAGTAGGAGCCAGAGTCATCTGAGTTTTCTTATTCAAGGATGTGGGGTCAGCTCAAATTCTGAATGTCCAAAACTGTACTCATTGGTTTTCCCTTCCGTCCTCCTTCTCTGTTGCTTATCTCCATGAACAGCATTGTTATCCACGCCGCAATGGTAACCTGGACATCATTTTTGCCCTCATCACCTTCAGCCTCTTCTTCCAGCCAGTGTATTGTCTGTTCTTCTTCTTCTTTTTTCCCCCTGAGACGGAGTCTTGCTCTGTTGCCCAGGCTAGAGTGCAGTGGTGTGATCTTGGCTCATTGCAACCTTTGCCTCCCAGGTTCAAGCGATTCTCTTGCCTCAGCCTCCCAAGTAGCTGGGATTATAGGTGCCCACCACTGTGCCTGGCTCATTTTTGTATTTTTAGTAGAAACGGGGTTTCACCATCTTGGCCAGGCTGGTGTTAAACTCCTGACCTCGTGGTCCACCCACCTCGGCCTCCCAAAGTGCTGAGATTACAGGTGTGAGCCACTGCGCCCGGCCTGTCTGCTCTTAATAGCTTGACAGCAGTGTCTTCCATTTCTGCTTCCACAGCTTTCATTCAGTTTGTCATCTTTCTTATTGAAGTACAACACTCTCCTCAGTGGTCTGCTCACCTCCATTCTTTCCTTCCTGTAAATCTCATCACACCACAGCCGCTCAGTGTGGCGTGGCCATCTGTTTTGGGGTCCCAAGGATCACCCCAGGTTCAGGGATTCACTAGAAGGACTCAAGACTCGACCCGTAGTTGTACTTCTGGCTAAGAGTATAGTGATGACCCTGCAAGGACAGGCAGCCAGATCATAAGGGGAAAAGACAAGCCAGGTAGAGGAGTCCACGTACAGGCTTGCTTCTATTCGCCTTCTCCCATGAGGGTGTCACATGGAGCACACTCCTTCCCCCAGCAACGAAAATGCAGCAACAATCTCTGCTCAAGGCAGCTCACTGGAGACTCAGCCCACGTTTTTACTGAGAGCTGGTCACCTAGGCACCGTCTGTCTAACACATACCAAAATTCCAGACCCTCCAATAGGAAAGCAGATGTTCACCATAAACCACATTGTTTGCATGAATAGTTTAGGCGTAGTAGACCACCGTTATCTCTTAGGGAACTGGGGAACCCTCTCAAAATCGAGGTTTCCAGCTGCCAGCGAAGGGCCAGCACGCAAGCAGAACTTTCTAGGAATAGCAGTCTCAGGTCTGCTGTAACTTTTCTGCACACTACTCTTCTTTCCTTTCTGTTATTTTTTCTGTACACCAAAATAAGGACATACTCTTGTTGAAAAAAATGTATAAAGAATGGTAAGAAAATAAAAATCTCTTATAACTCACCACTCAAATTTCACTTACATTTTAATATGTGTTCGTCCTTTTTCTATACATAATGTGCACGTACAAGTATGTAATTTTAAGAGTGTACATTCTTCACGTAGTATTTTTGAATTTCTTAGTGTTTTTTTTGTTGTTGTTGTTGTTTTTTGAGATGGAGTCTCACTCTTTCACCCAGGCTGGAGTGCAGTGGCATGATCTCAGCTCACTGCAACCTCTGCCTTCCAGGTTCAAGCGATTTTCCTGCCTCAGCCTCCGGAGTAGCTGGGACTACAGCCATGTGCCATCATGCCTGGCTAATTTTTGTATTTTTAGTACAGATGGGATTTCACCATGTTGGCCAAACTGGTCTCAAACTCCTAACCTCAAGTGATCCGCATGCCTCGGCCTTCCAAAGTGCTGGGATTACAGGTGTGAGCCCCCGCACCTGGTCATTCTCTGTGAGTTTTTCTCAATTGTTGATTTTTTTTTTTTTGTAAGAAAGCATTATAAAGCTGAAGTATCCTGGCTATCCCTCCCCAGTCTTATTTCCCTGTCTTCTCAGATATGTACACATTGGTGCTTATTGTCCCATGTGTTAATAGATTTTTGCAGGTATTATCTACCTGTTTTTAAATTTTATGTAAATATTATACAGTAAGTCATTCTATAACTTATTTTTTTCCCAGTAATTATGTTTTTTGCAGTTTATCTCTGTTAATAATGTATAATATTCATATATGTGTATATATTCACAAATCCATTATCTGATTAATGGACATTGAAGTTGTTTGCAGTTTATCACTAGTGATCTTCTCCCCACTGACTTGTAATGCCACGTCAGTCGCACATCAGGCTTCCCTAATGCTTGGATATGTTTTGGGATTTTCTCTTCTAGTCTATTCATCTGTAATTGATGTGGCTATCTTTTCATGAAAATAAATCATGATAGCATAAAAGTTAAAAGCTCCCAGGCTGACTTGGATTCAAGTTCTACCTCAGCTTCTTACAAAGCCTTAATTTCCTAATATGTAAAATAGTGTCTTCCTTATTCATTTATGAGGATGGAGTTAAATTATCCTTATAAAAAACACTTAGCACAATACCTGGCAAATAGCAAATGCTCAATAATGCTAGTTGTTATTAAGATGATGGGGTTTTTTTGTTTTGGTTTGTTTGAGATGGAGTTTCTCTCTGTCGCCAGGCTGCAGTGCAGTGGCACGATCTTGGCTCACTGCAACCTCCACCTCCTGGGTTCAACCAATTCTCCCGCCTCGGCCTCCCGAGTAACTGGGACCACAGGCGCGTGCCACCACGCCCAGCTAATTTTTTTGTATTTTTAGTAGAGACAGGGTTTCACCATGTTGACCAGGATGGTCTCCATCTCTTGACCTCGTGATCCACCTGCCTCGGCCTCCCAAAGTGCTGGGATTACAGGCGTGAGCCAATGCGCCAGGCCAAGATGATGTTTAATAGTGTTCCACTTATGTATGGACTGGACCAGAAATTACTTAACCAAGTCTCCAGATGTTTAAGGTATTTCAAATTTTTGCTGCCTTATTGAAAAGATTAAATGAGATAATACATATAGAGTGCTTAGGAAGTGCCCTGGAACATAGCTGTCAGTAAGGGTTAGTGTTAATGATGAGTCATAAAAAGCTGTGTACATATTATTACTTATTTCCTTAGTATAAATTCCTAGGAGATAATTGCTGGGTCAAACAGCATGTTTCAAGGCCCTTGCTATAAGTCACAGTGGTTTTTCTAAAGCACAGATGTGATGACATGTCCACACCCAAATCCTTCGGTAACCTCCATGTCTGTGGAGAAAGGGCTGTGCAAAACTCTCCTTGAGGAAACTGGCCTCTGCCTCCCTCTTTAGCTGCATCTTCCCCACAGCACGACTCACAGCCTAGACTTCTACCATTCTAAGCTGATTTTTGTTGTTAATCCTTGCCATGTAAAGACCTGCCTCCTTCTTTTTGAGAAACTTGAGGTTTTTTCCTCAAGATTTAGAAGGTTCTGGCTCCTCCCACATATGAAAACTTAGCTTAGATCCCACTCCTGTCAAGAAAGCTGCAGTGCTCCTCCCTCCACCCCTCCCTGCTGGGCTAGGTGAGCCTCTGAGGTGCTCTCATGGATTGCTGTGCGTATCGCTTTGCTGCACTTACACATCCTGGAGTGAAATATTATTTCATTTACTTGTTTGTTCTCTGTGCTAAGCTATAGCTTCTGGAGGACAAAGACAGTGTCTGACAGTTTTTTTGTGCTTGGTATAAGTAGTTGGTGCTGAATAAATGCTGGTTGAATGAGTCACAAGAAGCAGTGACCATATCCCCTTGACTGTTGGAGAATGGTCAGTGCACCACAAATACGCCTTTTCCTCCTCCTCACGAGGACCACACCATCTCCCAGCCACCACAAATCCCAGAAATGTGGGATTTAATGCTCTTGTTTTATTTTTATATTTTTTATTTTTGTAGAGACAGGGGTCTTGCTATGTTGCCCAGGCTGGTCTCGAGAACTCCTGGTCTCAAGTGATCCTTTTACCTCAGCCTCCCAAAGTGCTGGGATTACAGACGTGCGCCACTGTGCCTTGTCTGTTGTTTTCATTAGACTCTCGATTGCGAAAAACTGAGACTTCGCTAATCCCAGTAAAGGGAATTAGTGATAAGATCTTACGCAGAGCCCAAGAGGGTTAGAGTATTATGGCAATCTATGAATAAATAAGGCTGGTTTGCATGGAAATTGGACCCGTGGGTGGTGCTAGGCGAGGTGAGGGCCTCCCCAGGAATTCTTAGGTCTCTGCGTCAGTATTCCACCGCTGGTGGGACTGCACTGGGCTCCCCCTGCCTGCCCCTGGTCCCGTGGTCTATTATGACCTTTTCTCTACCTTGTACCTCCCACGTGCCCACGGGTTCTGCTGCTGGTAACTTTGGTTCCCCGATCCTCGTGGCTGCTTCGGGACCTCATGATATCCTTTCAGCTAGTCACTTACTTGTCCTGACATTTCTTAGTTCACATTCCCAAGGAAGGATGTCACCCCTTTTCAAGCCAGACCACGTCTCAGTCTACTACTCACCTATGCATCGCCCACCTGTGGCCTAATCAGTGTGGCTCCGGGAATGAGACCCAGGGTCACATGGTACAAAACCTGCCCAAGGGACGGTCCTTTAGCAGGGGCTACGAGTGGGGTCTTTTTCCTTTGAAGAGACTGGATTGTCTTTGATATGTCTTGTCCGTGTAGTCATTTACAAAATTGCTTATGACTTTTGCCCAGTAATTGTTCAGGGCAATACTGAATGTGAGTTTATACATATACGCACTGTGTGAATCTTACACAGTTCTTGACTCTCAGGAATAGAACTCTGCCTCTAGCATCATGGTAAAACCACCACCACATTGTGGTCTAATTTGCAATTCCATGGTTGTTGGCTCTCATTCTGGGGTGGTCTGGGGTTGTGCCTGGCCTTGCTTGACTTTGACCCCCTTTTGTAAGGTATTGAGAATGATATATCCCCCTGGTATGGGCTTCATGGGTCAAAACACTATGTGACGGTACTGGTCTTTCTCGTACCTTCTTTCTCACCCCACACTTCTGCTTCATTAGGACTCTGCCCTTGTCTACAGGGAGAGCACACAGGAAAGAATGGCTGCTGTGTCTCCGACCACCAGATGCCAGGTGAGGTGGCCTTTTGTGTTTCCGAAGTACTCCATTCGTCTCCAGAATAGAACCACTTTTCTTTATCCTGGAGCCTCTTTGAGCAGACCCAGCCAGGCAGATGAAGGACTCCACAGGGAGTATTTCTTTCCCATTTCACTTGAGGTGTCCTTTAGTGACCTTTTCTTGCCGTGAGCATGTGCCCACTAGCTCGTCACCAGACTCACAACTCCTGGAGCCTTCGCTGTGAGTGATTGTGCCTAGAAGCCAATGGTAGGGTCTGACTGGAAGGTTTGGGGAATAGTGGGCTGGTTCTGGTCCTGACTGTCCCTTTGATACATTCACGTGTGGACTGAGAGGAGGCCCCAGTGTTCAGGGAGCGTGGGGCTAGGCGGGGATGTGTGGTACACACTGTAGAGCACCTGTCTGCAGGTGCTGAGAGCCCTGAAGAGTCTCCTGTGCTACAGACATGTGGCTTGCTCCATTCCTGCCCAAGGGCAGAGTCTTGAATTCTGCACCCTGGCCTAGAACTTTTGCCGACACACTGGAGACTCATCTGAGGTTTTAGAACTGGAGGTAAAGAGATGCAATCTTACAGAATCACAGAGCATTGGAATGAAATGAGGCGGATCCTACAGATGATCTAATCAACACCATTATTCTAAGGATTTGTAAAAAACAAAGACAATTGGTGAAATCTGAGTAAGACTGTAGATTAGGTAATAGGATAAGATCAATGCTATTTTCTCCTTTTTATTTTATTTTATTTTTTTTGAGACACAGTCTCACTCTGTCGCTCAGGCTGGAGTGCAGTGGCACGATCTCACCTCACTGCAAGCTCCGCCTCCCGGGTTCAAGCGATTCTCCTGCCTCAGCCTCTGGAGTAGCTGGGACTACAGGCGCCGCCACCACGCCTGGCTAATTTTTTTGTATTTTTAGTAGAGATGGGGTTTCACCATGCTTCTGTCCTCATGATCTGCCCGCCTTGGCCTCCCAAAGTGCTGGGATTACAGGCATGAGCCACCACGCCCAGCCTATTTTCTCCATTTTTTATAGTTATACTGTGATCATAACAACAGTACGCCCTTGTTTTTACAAAATACATATTGAAATATTTAGGATTAAAGACATCTGATGTCGGCAAGTTAGTCAAGAGGCTTAGCAAAAAGATAGGAGAATGTGTATCTAGAGAGAGACAGAAAGATAAAGCAAACGTGGAAAATGCTGCCATTTGAGGAAGCCAGGTGAAAGGCACACACGGCTTTTTCTGTGCTGGTTTGAGAGGTCTGAAGAAAGAGGCTGATACTCAGAAGCTCAGCTGCAGGTGTAGTGCTGTGAGATTCTGACCAAGAGCTCCATGTCCTGGGTGATGAGGCCACTTTTCCCAAGGGCTTTAAAGTTCTACTCAGTCCATTGTTTTTCTTCCCTCCCACCATGCATCCTCCAGGGCTGTCATCTTTGACATTTTTGGTCTGGTCCAAATAAAGAGAAGGGTTAAGAGTAAAGGAGAATGTGATTGTATTTTCAGGAATCAGTGACATTCGAAGACGTGGCTGTGGTTTTCACAGATGAAGAGTGGAGTCATCTGGTCCCCATACAGAGGGACCTCTACAAGGAGGTGATGCTGGAGAACTATAACAGCATCGTGTCATTGGGTAAGGGGAGCCTCCATGAGGAGGTACAGTCTGTCCTATGCTAATGTGGGGCTGAGAGGGCTGAGGAATTATTACCTTTCTCCTCTCCACTGAGTCCTGAGCCACTTGAGAGACAAGGTAAGAGTTGAAAGATGTGGCATCAGAGTACAGCAACGGTGGGCTCAATACTGAACCCCAGCATTGGGCAGACATGCCTCCCCAGCCATGGGCGGTGCTGGACGACCATAGGCTCTCTCGCTCAGCAGCCTGCCCTGGCAAAATGGAGGGAGGGCCAGTGAGGGCTGAGGGACCGAGCAGAATGTGTGTTAGAGGCAGGGAGCTGGGTCTCCAGAGGGACAGGCGGAAGACGCTGAGTTCCATACGCCCAGCTATTCTCCCAACCCGCCAGTCAGGTAACTCAGCTCACCCAGAGGAGTGTGCGCTGGGGCAGGGGGCCATCTTGTCGGAATAGAGGGTTGTGCCTCTGAGGTCACCAGAGATATGTTTGATTTTGAGTATTTGTCTTAGGTACAGTCTTAGATGCTCACAGAACACACTTTGTAATTATAGAGACTTGTGTGACAAAGAGAAAGTTGAGTCACTACTGATCCCGGTATTAGTGAAAAGTAAAGTTGGGCTCCTGGAGGTTATGGGAACCTCTCAGGGGCTTCACGAGTGAGAGGCTGAGGGAATGCCCAGAATGAGAAGCCGGTTTAAAATCAGCAGCAGTAACAGGACTCGCAGTGCAGATTTCCTACCAGGCAGGTCTAAAAGTAAGTGCTAACACCCCCCAGAGTAATGTAATCAGGCCAGTAGTCTCCCAAACAGAATGGAATATTCAGGAAGGAGCCTTTGTTACAGGTGTTAGCAGATGGCTGTTGAGGAAAATAGAGCCCCTGAGGTCAGAGACCCAGAGCCACAGGGAGATGCTGGGTGTGGCCATTTTGTCAACAGAGAATCCACATAAAATCCAGTAGACAGTCCTTGGGCCCAATAAGAAAGTGCCTCTTTCCCAAGTTGGGGCCTCAACAAAAGGGAAGTTTAGAGCCCAAGCCTATTTCCAGGATCTGTTTTTTAATATAACCAAAAATGGATAGATCTGCTTCAGGGAATTTATCCTAAGGAAATAATAGGACTAACAATCCGTGGTATATGGAGATGTTCATTACACTATTGTTTGTTAATAGCAAAACATTAAAAATGATCTAAATGTCTGTCATAAGGGAATTCACTAAATAAATTATGTTATCCATACAATGTCATATCCCGTTGCTATTACAATGGTGAGGTAGATCAGTGCTGATTGAAATAAAATAGTATTTTAAATTTATTATGTGAAAAAAAAAATCAAGTTTACAAGTCAGCATCATTTCATTATCCAGTTTTTTATTTTTTAATTTAATTTTATTTTTTCATTTGAGAGAGTCTCACTCTGTTGCCTAGACTGGAGTGCAGTGATGCAATCTCGGCTCACTACAACCTCCGTCTCCAGGGTTCGAGCAGTTCTCGTGCCTCAGTCTCCCAAGTAGCTGGGATTACAGCCATGAGCTACCATACCCTCCTAATTTGTGTATTTTTAGTAGAGACGGGGTTTCACCATGTTGACCAGGCTGGTCTCGAACTCCTGACCTCAGGTGATCTACTCGTCTTGGCCTCCCAAAGTGCTGGGATTACAGGGGGGGGCCACTGTGCCCAGCCTCATTATCCAGTTTTTAACAGAATGTATCTAGAGGCATCTTTGGATATCTGAATATAAAGAAAGAAAATACACTGTATGCAAGGTGATTTTTTTTTCTTTTTGCTTGTATAGACTTCTAATTTTCCTAGAATGAACCGGACAGATTTGTTTCAATGAAAGCATAGTGCTCAAGGCAAACAAATGAACAAAAATGGGCAGTTTTGATACACTTGTTTATTCAAGGTGACTTAATTTCATTCTCATCTCCCCTAAGCCTTCATCCTACCAGTACTAACACCGGGAACTTCCCATTCACTTCACGGGGAAGAATAAACATGTGAATCCACATGGGTTCTCTCAACCTTCTGACCTTGTGCCACTTGCTCCTTTTATAGCCTCAGTCTTGGCCTCTGTCCAGAGTTTCCTCTGCTCTGGACTCTGCATTCTTGGCCTGTGCATTCTGCCTTTTGCATTTTCTCTCTAAAAGACTTAGATGCTGTGTCCAGGCACAGTGGCTCATGCCTGTAATCCCAGCTGTTTTGGAGGCCGAGGCAGGTGGATCACCTGAGGTCAGGAGTTCGAGACCAGCGTGGCCATCATGGCAAAGCTCCTTCTCTACTAAAAATACAAAAATTAGCCAGGTGTGGTGGCACCCGCCTGTAATTCCAGCTAGTGGGGAGGCTGAGGCAGGAGAATCACTTGAACCTGGGAGGTGGAGGTTGCAGTGAGCCAAGATCGGGCCACTGCACTCCAGCTGGGGCGACAGAATGAGATGCTGTCTCAACAGCAACAAAAAAGTCTTAGAAGCTGGGATTGAGCTTTGGGAGAGTGATATTTCATCACACACAGCCACTTGCTTTGTTTCTTTCTCTTTGAGCAGGCCTTCCAGTTCCTCAACCTGATGTGATTTTCCAATTGAAGAGAGGGGACAAACCATGTGTAGTAGATCTGCATGGGTCTGAGGAGAGAGAACGGCCAGAGAGTGTCTCTCTAGGTAACTGAGTGTGAACAGGACAGGATGGAATTTTGTTATTTGGGTGATGGGGGAACATCAGCTCTCGCCTTTCTCTCACATTCCAGTCTTTTGCTTGTTATTTATTGTGTGTCACCCACTAGCTTTCATTTTTTCCCTTTACACCTTAACGTGTTATTCGTCTATATTCACCAAGTGTTACTTTCTCACATCTGTCACACGGCACACTCATGCCTTGCTCTTTCGTTTTTTTTTTCCCAAGACAGAGTCTCGCTCTGTTGCCCAGGCTGGAGTGCAGTGGGGTTGTCTCGGCTCACTGTAACCTCCGCCTCCCGGGTTCAAGTGCTTCTCCTGCCTCAGCTTCCCAAATAGCTGGGATTACAGGCGCCCGCCACCACACCCGGATAATTTTTGTATTTTAGTGAGACGGGGTTTTGCCATGATGGCCACGCTGGTCTCAAACTCCTGACCTCAGGTGATCCACCCACCTTGGCCTCCCAAAGTGCTGGGATTATAGGAGTGAGCCACTGTGTGCAGCCACACTTTGCTATTTCTATTGAGCGCCATCCGGTCCATTCGGCATGCTCTCGTAATTGTGCTGGCCATGCTCCCGCTGGACATTCTCCTGTTTTCTGAGGTGTCCACCATCCGTTCTGTTCCCTGCCACCTTCTTCACTCCCAGGTCTCAGTCCCTCTCTGCAGTGTAGTACTATTTGTGGGAGCAAGCAATGCAGTGACCATACATTACTTTCAGACTCATGGAAGCATCTCTTCTTTCTGCTGTAATATTTTCTAGTCCAGGAAAAAAAACTGCGTCTGTTTTCTGTTTGTTCCAGAAACTAAGCCTGAGATTCATGATGCTTCAGACGAAAAATCAGAAGGATCATTGAGGGAATGCCTTGGAAGGCAAAGTCCTCTGTGTCCTAAATTTGAAGTTTATGCACCCGATGGCAGGATGGGAACAGAAAAGCAAAGCCCTTCAGGGGAGACTCGTAAGAAATCTCTCTCCCGGGAGAAAGGCGTGCGGCGAGGGTCAGCCCTGCCCAGGGAAGTTCTCACTAAAGAGAGACACCAGGAATGCAGTGACTGTGGGAAGACCTTCTTTGACCACTCATCCCTCACCCGCCATCAGAGGACTCACACTGGGGAGAAGCCCTACAGCTGCCGTGAGTGTGGGAAAGCCTTCAGCCACAGGAGCAGCCTCAGCAGACATCTGATGTCGCACACCGGGGAGAGCCCCTACGAGTGCAGCGTGTGCGCAAAAGCCTTCTTCGACCGCTCGTCCCTCACTGTCCACCAGCGAATCCACACCGGAGAGAAGCCCTTTCAGTGCAGCGAGTGTGGGAAAGCCTTTTTTGACCGTTCGTCCCTTACTCGACACCAGAGAATTCACACTGGAGAAAGTCCTTATGAATGTCATGAGTGTGGGAAAGCCTTCAGCCAGAAAAGCATTCTTACTCGCCACCAGCTAATCCACACTGGCAGGAAGCCGTACGAGTGTAACGAGTGCGGGAAAGCTTTCTATGGGGTCTCGTCACTGAACAGACATCAGAAGGCTCATGCCGGGGACCCTCGCTATCAGTGTAACGAGTGTGGCAAAGCTTTCTTTGACCGCTCATCCCTTACGCAGCATCAGAAGATCCACACTGGAGACAAGCCATATGAATGCAGCGAGTGCGGGAAAGCCTTCAGCCAGCGGTGCCGGCTCACGCGGCATCAGCGCGTCCACACGGGAGAGAAGCCCTTTGAATGCAGCGTGTGTGGGAAAGTTTTCAGTTCAAAATCTTCCGTTATTCAGCATCAGCGGCGTTACGCCAAGCAGGGAATAGACTGAGTTGGGTGAAAGCTTGGGTGGGACAAGAACTTCCATACAAATTCGAGATAGGTCTCCCCTGTCTTAAACAAAGCTGCCATTTGCTCATTCTACCCACCCTGGCTGCTGCTGTCCTGGCCTGCTTGTGTGCCAGAGTGTTCAATAGGCACTCCCTTCCTGCTGTGTTACAGAACCGCAGGCAGGCCACGGAGATGACTCCCTTCCTGCCGTGTTACAGAACCGCAGGCAGGCCACGGAGATGACTCCCTTCCTGCCGTGTTACAGAACCGCAGGCAGGCCACGGAGATGACTCCCTGCCGTGTTACAGAACCGCAGGCAGGCCATGGAAATGACTCGAACGATACAAAAGTTTGACGAGGTTTGTCAGACAATAGGATAGATGTTAGGAGGAGACACACCTCTTGTCTGAGAACCTAGGCCCCAGGTATCACTGCACTTTAAGTAACTGGCGGCTGCAGCAGGAAGGAAAGGCAGAATGATACCAGAGCAGTACTATTTTTTTTCAGAACAGTTGTTTTGATGGCTGTTTTAGTCCCCCTGTCTTGGAGCTTTTTGGGGCCCTAATCTTGTTCTCTTGTGTCCCAGCTTTTAGACCTCTTCCTTCTACTGCTAGTAGCCAGCACTTCCTGAGCGCTTACGATGAGGTAGACTCAGCTAAGGGTTTTACAGGAAGTAGATTAACTGATCCTGTCGCCAACCCTATGGAGTAGGCACTGTTACCATCTGCATCTCTAGATGAGCACCCTGAGGTTTATAGAGATTAAATCACTTGCCCAAGGTGACCCAGCTGGTAAAAGGTGATGCCAGGTCTTGAAGACAGGTCCACCTTCAAAGTCTATTTTCTTTACCATTATGCTTGACGGTTTGTTTTATAATTTATGTATATGTATTATCCTTTCAACTAGATTGTAAGCACTTGGAGGTGTGACTTACAGGTCTTTGTATCTCACACAGTGCCTTGCTAATGGGTGCTCAATAAATATTTATATGAATGAATGACTTTTCTACTTACCAGATTCTCTCCATTCAAAACACCTCTTGGATTTGCATTCTTTGTCTGAATTCACAGCCCAGCCTACACCTTTATCATCCCCAGCTCCCACTCCTGGCAGCAGTAGCTTCCTCATTCCAATTCTTCCCACTTGATTGTTGAAGAGGGATGTGCTAAGATGTGGTACAGTAATAGCCCACAGAGAGCTATGTCTCCCTTAAAACCTGATGAGAACCACTCTGTCTTATTCTGTCCTCATTATTTGGAACATCTGGCTTCCAAAGTCACCACAAGGGAGGAAGAGAAAGCTAGAGGAATTTGTCGGATTTCTTTTTAGACCCAGGCTTACATCACTTCTGTCCACATCTAAGAAGACAGAACCCAGCACTTGGAGGCCAGGAAGGTAAACAAGCACCTCGAAAGCTGGTTAACACTGAGAGCCTCTGTCACAAAGTAAACAAGCACCTCGAAAGCTGCTTAACACTGAGAGCCTCTGTCACAAAGTAAACAAGCACCTCGAAAGCTGGTTAACACTGAGAGCCTCTGTCACCGTTACAGTTTGCATATTACTGTTAACCCAGTCTTTGCAAGTGACCGCTTCCTGCCCATCGTTGCCTTCCTCAAGACCTAAAATAGCTCCCTATTCAGTGAAAAATTATCTCAATATTTAAGATCTGCCTTAACATGATCCCCATTGCTGAACTTTACCTCCTGACTCCAAAAACCCTTCTATTCCCTGGGCCCAGTCCTGTATTTTCATTTTTGTTAAAGGATACGCACTAGATGACCTTGACTCTAGGCATCTGCATTCTCTTGCTCTTCGCTTAGGGTGAAGCTCAGAAAAGGACCTGGTTCTGAAAGGCTGTCTGGAATTAGACTGCCCTACGTGATTCCCCGTGGATTGAGATGAATTTCCTCTGGAAGTTCAAGTCAGATTCGGGAAGCTGAATTACCAAACAGACCCTCCTCAACCTACTAACAACCCTATTCCTCTGTTCACCCTAGAGCAGACAAACGGCAGGGAAGACTTGATCTGTGGACTTTTGAAAGCAACTTGAGGAAAAACACGTAACATAATCTGTGGGTGTGGACAATATGCGATATTGCTAAATAATGTCAAGTAGGAAATAAAAAAAACTATGGACAAACTTTTGGCTGATGACTGTCTGGGAGTTCTGAATTTTTACTGCCTCATTGAAAGTAAATTGAGGGTCAGGTATTTCCCTAATACATTCTACCATTTTCAGCAAGATGAGACTGGAACGAATTCAGGATTCGATGGACATCTTTTTTACTCTATTATCCTTGGAAAAGATACCAATGGACTTTTGAGCACAGTAGTAATGTAAACAGAGTGGTGGAGATATGGATTTGATGGTTTTCCCTTTGTTCCCCTTTTAAATTTGGTTATCAGAGCTTTTTTTTTTTTTTTTTTTTTCAATGTGGATACTGTTCCACTTCCTTCTGAAAACAGGAAATGGCCATTTTATCTTTTAATTAATATCTCCCAATATGGCATGTAGTAGTGGAGACCTTAAATTCTGAAGTTTTGGCTTCACCTAATGGCCATTAGTAGGGTCAAATCTTGGAATCAGAAATTGATCAAATTGGAAGAATATCAGCATTCTTAAGGTATAAAGCAAAAATGACAGGATAGTGTTTGCAGGGGTTTGAGCCTCAAAGAAATGAAATAATATCACTGATGTCAAGCTTTAAAAGGAGTTTCAAAGACATGAAATAATATTACTGATGACAAATTAAAGTTTTTGTTTTTTGTTTGTTTCTTTCTTTTGAGACAGTGTCCCGCTCTGTCGCCCAGGCTGGAGTGCAGTGGCGTGGTTTCGGTTACTGCAACCTCTGCCTCCCAGGTTCAAGCAATTCTCCCACCTCAGCCTCCCAAGTAGCTGGGAATACAGGCGCCTGCCACCACGCCCGGCTAATTTTTTGTATTTTTAGTAGAGACGGGGTTTCACTATGTTGGCCAGGCTGGTTTCAAACACCTGACCTCATGAGCCACCCGCCACCACCTCCCAAAGTGCTAGGGTTACAGGTGTGAGCCAGTGCGCCTGGCCAAACTCTTAAGTTTTAAGAGAGAATTGAGTGCTTGCCACACAAAGGCACAGAAGCATTCCACGAATCAAAAGAAAGGTTGGCAATGCTAGAGAACCTTGCAATGGAAAGAATATGGCAGATGGCAAAAAGCTGGGCACCGCAACCTGGCACAGACAGTTGGCAGGCCCACCAATCCCAGGAATGCATCTGGGGTGTCAGGATGCTAGGGCGGCCAGCGGGAGGGTTGGCCAGCTTCTGGGCTCAGGCACACCCACCCCCTCCTCCCCAGGCCTGCATTTCTAAGAATAACCCCCTCTGCAAGTCTGACATAATAAATCACACAGAGCTGAAGATAGCAAAGATACCAGGTGCCAGCCATTAGACAAGATGAATATGTTCATTTTCAATAACCAGCTAGAACTGATTCCTCAGGAAGTCTAAGAGATTGACTGCAATGGATATCAAGTTCCTAAGTGGTCTATGTTATTGAGGCAAGACTCCTGTGGTAAAAAGCAAGTTGAAGTAGACATGTTGAGTTGGGTGATGGGGATCCTAGTGAGGGGGCTTCTCTGAAATGCTTTTACAAGGGTTTGAGTGGATTGGGAAATGTATATACAGATCGACCATTATAATTTGAAATCCAAAATGCTCCAAAATATGAAGCTTTTTGAGTGCTGAGCTAAAGCCACAAGTGGAAAATTCCACATCTGATCTCATGTGATGGGTCGCAGGAAGACCAAGATTTAAGGGGCGTGAAGACAGGACGAGGCTTCAAAGGAGAATGAGTAGATGGAGATAGGTCAGAGAAATACCAGGGGACAGCAGTGTCACAGAAGTCACAAGATTTTCAAGAAAGAGGGAATGATGAAAACACTCCATGTTGCCAGGTAATCAAGGAAGACAAAGCCTGAGAAGGCTCCACTGGAGTTTATCAGTGACATTTAGCAGTGATATTTACAGAGTTGGAAAGATGATGATATATTGCTAAATGATAAACCCAGGTTACAAAATGTTTGGAACTTGAATACATTTACAATATATTTCCACATATATGCACAGAAAAAGAAGGACCAACACCAAGATATTATCCCTAATTATCTTTGACTAGAAAGCTTATATACTATTTTCTTTTTTTTTGTTTTGAGACGGAGTCTCAGTCTGTCGCCCAGGCTGGAGTGCAGTAGCATGATCTCGGCTCACTGCAACCTTTGCCACCCGGGTTCAAGCAATTCTCCTGCCTCAGCCTTCCCAGTAGCTGGGATTACAGGCATGCACCACTACACCCAGCTAATTTTTTGTATTTTTTTAGTAGAGACGGGGTTTCACCATGTTGACCAGGATAGTCATGAACTCCTGAAGTCAGGTGATCCACCCGCCTTGACCTCCCAAAATGCTGGGATTGTAGGTATGAGGCACCATGTCCAGCCACTTTATACACTTTTCTTTCTCTCTCTCTCTCTTTTTTTTTTTTTTTTTTTTGAGACGTAGTCGCACTCTGTCACCAGGCTGAGGGCAGTGGCGCCATCTCAGCTCACTGCAACCTCCGTCTCCCAGGTTCAAGTGAATCTCCTGCCTCAGCCTCCTGAGTAGCTGGGACTACAGGCGTGCGGCACCACGCCCAGCTAATTTTTGGTGTTTTTAGTAGAGACAGGGTTTCACCATGTTGGCCAGGACGGTCTCGATCTTTTGACCTCATGATCCGCCTGCCTCGGCCTCCCAAAGTGCTGGGATTACAGGTGTGAGTCACCGTGCCCAGCCTATCTCCTTTTTATACTTCCCAGTTGTCTCCAGTGAACATGGAATGTTTTAAAATATTTTTAAAACTGCAAATAAAACGAGGAAGCACATTTTAAAATACGTGGAGTGATGAACACCAAATTTAGTACAATGGTTACCTCGTGGAGGGGAAGAGAGGAGATGAGGGAGGGGCCTCAACCTTAGTGTTAATGTTTATTTCTTAAATTAGGTGGTGGGTCCATAGGTGTTTGCTTTAGTCTTTATGCTTCTTGTATGTCTTAAGCGTTTCATAATGCATTTAGAAACTAAATACAGAAAATGAGGGCTTTATAAATTTCACTATTTAACTTTTTTTTTTTTTTGAGACGAAGTCTCGCTCTTCTCCCTAGGTTGGAGTGCAGTGGTGCAATCTCGGCTCACTGCAACCTCTGCCTCCCGGGTTCAAATGATTCTCTTGTCTCAGCCTCCCAGGTAGCTGGGATTACAGGCGCTCGCCACCACGCCCAGCTAATTTTTGTATTTTTAATAGAGACAGGGTTTCACCATGTTGGCCAGGCTGGTCTTGAACTCCTGACCTCAGGTGATCCGCCCGCCTCAGCCTCTCAAAGTGCTGGGATTACAAGTGTGAGCCACCACGCCCGGCCTATTTTACATTTTTAAAAGCCAAAGCCATCATAATTTATCTTTTTAAGGATTTCTAAAAAACTGTTTATTGATGTTTATAGTTGTGTTTTATATTATCTAAAACTCTTCCAGTTGAATTTGTATTTTCATCAAATTCAACAAAATTGCACAGATACATAATTAAGGGATACAAATTCATTATTTTTAAAGCTATAAAAGAAAATGGCTTCATGGGGTTGTTCCTGAGGTGTGGAACCTTCTCCATATTCCACTGCTCTAAGCCAAGAACTTTCCCTCAACCCACAAGAACACCAGGTCCATATGGGGGACATTCCCAGATACTCATCAGGTAAAGAACACATGAACCACTTCAAAGAGACCTAACTCCGATTTTCTAGAAAGTCGCCCTGACTTCCCTTCAGAGAGCTGTGTATGTGATTCTGGAAAGTAGCATATGCTTGCTGGACAGTTTTATGTTCCCCCCTAGAAAGTAAGGCACTGCTACTAAACCCTGAGGTGGCTATGGGTTTCTATCCTAAACAGTCATTTCTCATTCTGTTCTTTGTGAATAGGACTTTTATTTCCTAAACCTGATGTGATTTTCCAGTTGAATGGAGGTGGAGAGCCATGGAAACTTGATATTCAGGAAGGTGAAGTGAGACAGGGCGCAGGAAGTACTTCTGTAGGCATGAGTGGATGGGCAGGTGGGATTTAGTGGAAGGTTCACATAGAGACCCCTCCTTGGGGTCTCATAGGCCTATGGAGATGGTCATGGCCATACTGGGCCTTTGCCCCAAAAATCTGTGCTCCAGATAAGCACATGGCTTTCTTGTCACCTTTTCCAAGTCTTTGCTCAGATGTGCCCCCTTCTCAGCCAGGCTTTCTCTGGCCATCCTGTCTAAAAAGAGAACTCTGAGCCAGGCACGGTGGCTCACACCTGTAATCCCAGCATTTTGGGAGGCCAAGGCAGGTGGATCACTTGAGATCAGGAGTTCAAGACCAGCCTGGCCAACATGGTGAAACCCTGTCTCTACTAAAAAAATACAAAATTAGCCAGGCATGGTGGCTCATGCCTGTAATCACAGCTACTTGGGAGGCTGAAGCAGGATAATCACTTGAAGCTGGGAGCTGAGATCATGCCATTGCACTCTAGCCTGGGCAACAGAGTGAGACTTCATCTCAAAAATTAAAAAATTAAATAAAACAGAACTCTCACCATCCCTTCCACACTTCCCAGCCCCTGCACTCTCAGCTGTCTTCCCAGCTCTGTCTTCCTGACATTTTTACTTTTTACTTTTGTTTACTGTCTGTACACACCTACCCCTAATTAAAATGTCAACACCACCAGAGATGTTTTATGTTCTCGCCTACTGTCAAAACACTACCTGGTACACAGCACACACACAGATAATGAGTGAGAAAGTGGAGCTGTCCACAGCAAGGCCCTTCCTGTTTGTTTTTCTTGGGGGTGGTAGTGGTGAGGGGTGAGGCTGGGAGAGGAGAGGGCTGAGACACACCTTTATTTCAACTCTGATAACACTTTTTCATCTTTCCTGCTTATTTTATTATTTTTTGAGATGAAGTCTCACTCTGTCACCCAGGCTAGAGTACAGTGACACAATCTCGGCTCACTGCAACCTCCACCTCCTAGGTTCAAGCAATTCTCCTGCCTCAGCCTCCCAAGTAACTGGGACTACAGGCACCCGCCACCATGCCTGGCTAATTTTTGTATTTTTAGTAGAGATGCAGTTTCACCATGTTGACCAGGCTGGTCTTGAACTCCTGACCTCAGGTGATCCGCCCACCTCAGCCTCCCAAAGTGCTGGGATTACAGGTGTGAGCCACCGCGCCCGGCCTCTCCTGCTTATCTTTTACCACCTTCCTTTTCCCGTTAGATCCACTCAGTAGTCACAGGCAGCTACTTTCCCAGGAGCTAGCCTGTCTCCCTACTTTTTCCCGGATGTTTACACTCCTCTACCCGTAGCAAGCTGCCCTGTTCACTCCCTCTTCTATAGCTCTATGTACATCTGTAGGGAAAAGAAAAAAAGATCAGACTGTTACTGTGTCTACGTAGAAAGGGAAGACATAAGAAATTCCATTTTGACCTGTACCTGAACAATTGCTTTGCTTAAATGCTGTTAATTTGTAACTTTGCCCCAGCCCCTTCGCCCCAACCTTGTGCTCACAGGAACATGTGTTGTATGGAATCAAGGTTTAAGGGATCTAGGGCTGTGCGGGACATGCTTTGTTAACAAAATGTTTACAGGCAGTATGCTTGGTCAAAGTCATCGCCATTCTCTAGTCTCCATAAACCAGGGGCACGATGCACTACGAAAAGCCAGAGGGACCTCTGCCTTGGAAAGCTGGGTATTGTCCAAGCTTTCTCCCCATGTCATAGTCTGAAATATGGCCTCGTGGGATGAGAAAGACCTGACCGTCCCCGAGTCCGACACCCGTAAAGGGTCTGTGCTAAGGTGGATTAGTAAAAGAGGAAAGCCTCTTGCAGTTAAGATAGAGGAAGGCCACTGTCTCCTGCCTGCCCCTGGGAACTGAATGTCTCGGTATAAAACCCGGTTGTACATTTGTTCAATTCTGAGATAGGAGAAAAACCGCCCTGTGGCGGGAGGCGAGACATGTTGGCAGCAATGCTGCTCTGTTATCCTTGCTCCACTGAGATGTTTGGGAAGAGAGAAACATAAATCTGGCCTATGTGCACATCCAGGCATAGCACCTCCCCTTGAATTGAATTATGACATAGATTCTTTTGCTCACATGTTTTCTTGCTGACCTTCTCCCTATTATCACCCTGCTCTCCTACCGCATTCCTCTTGCTGAGATAATGAAAATAATAATAAATAAAAACTGAGGGAACTCAGAGACCGGTGCCGGTGCAGGTCCTTGGAATGCTGACTGCCAGTCTCCTGGGCCCATTGCTGTTTCTCTATACTTTGTCTCTGTATCTTATTACTTTTCTCAGTCTCTCGTGCCACCTGACGAGATATACCCACAGGTGTGGAGAGGCAGGCTACCCCTTCACACATCTGCTATTTTTCTTCATATACCTCTTTTCAAAATGCTCTTCTTTTAGCTGTTCACATGATTAACTTCCTTCTTTCAGATCTTAGTTTAAACATCAATTCTAGATGACCACTCTTAAGGATCTCTCTGAAGCCCCTACTCCAACTCCCACTCATTATTTCCTTCATTGCACTCATCACCATCTGTCATATTTTGTTTGTTTCTTTGCCATCTGTGTAGTAGAATATAAGCATCATGAGGGCAGGGACTATGACTGTCTTAGGCATTCATGTTTCAGTGACTTACCATGCCCAGCACTTAACAGGCACACTAGATGATAAATAGCTAAAGCATGAATAACTGAACCGTGTTTAGTGGACTAAATGCCCACTTTCCACTTCTAATCTCTATTTCTCTTTTCCTTTGCTATTTTTCACTCTGTCCCTGTTGTTTTTCTTTTAAGGAGTTACCAATCAATCAGCCAGTATTTTGTACTTGTTCTTAACACATACAATACTTTCTTCTTAACTAGCACTCAAAGCTGTGATCTCTATTTGCTATTTATTTTAGACCAGAAGACCAGACCTAAAAGCCAGAACTCCACTCAAAGGCAGGATGTTTCTAAAAAAGTAAAATCACTAAATACGTTAATGAAAAACTCTGAAAAGATTGTCCTCTGGGTCCTGCACTTATCCCTGAAAAGCCTGAGGGGAGAAAGAAGAAAACCCATTCAGGGAAATATTGAAGAAATCTGCCCCCAAGGAGAACAACTGAGGCAAAGATCTACTCCTGCCAAGAAAACCAACAGTAAGGGGAGGAACTTTGAATGCAGCGTGTGTGGGAAAACTTGATATAACCACGTATTCATCACCCATCATCAGAGGACTCACAGTGGAGGAAAGCCCCATGACTGTCAAGAATGCAGAAAGGATCCGCGCCAAGATGGCCGAATAGGAAGAACTCCAGCCTCCAGCTCCCAGCATGAGCAACACAGAAGACGGGTGATTTCTGCATTTCCAACTGAGGCACAGGGTTCATCTCACTGGGGCAGGACAGTGGGTGCAGCCTACCGAGTGAGAGCTGAAGCAGGGCAAGGTATCGCCTCACCTGGGAAGTGCAAGGGGGAAGGGAATTCCCTTTCCTAGCCAAGGGAAACCATGACACACAACACCTGGAAAATCAGGTCGCTCCCACCCTAATACTGCGCTTTACCAAGGGTCTTAGCAAAAGGCACACCAAGAGATTATATCCCGTGTCTGGCTCGGAGGGTTCCACACCCACGGAGCCTCCCTCATTGCTAGCACAGCAGTCTGAGATCTAACTGCAAGGCCATGGTGAGGCTGGGGGAGGGGCGCCCACCATTGCTGAGGCTTAAGTAGGTAAACAAAGCGGCCGGGAAGCTCAAACTGGGTGGAGCCCACCGCAGCTCAAGGAGGCCTGCCTGCCTCTGTAGACACCACATCTGGGGACAGGGCATAGCCAAACAAAAGGCAGCAGAAACCTCTGCAGATGTAAATGTCCCTGTCTGACAGCTTTGATGAGAGTAGTGGTTTTCCCAGCACGGAATTTGAGATCTGAGAATGGACAGACTGTCTGCTCAAGTGGGTCCCTGACCTCCAAGTAGCCTAACTTGGAGACATCCCCCACTAGGGGCAGACTGACACCTCACACCTCACACGGCCGGGTACACCTCTGAGACGAAGTTTCCAAGGAACGATCAGACAGCAACATTTGCTGTTCCGCAATATTCACTCTTCTGCAGCCTCTGCTGCTGATACCCAGGCAAAGAGGGTCTGGAGTGGACCTCCAGAAAACAACAGACCTGCAGCTGAGGGTCCTGACTGTTAGAAGGAAAAATAACAAACAGAAAGGACATCCACACCAAAACCCCATCTGTACGTCACCATCATCAAAGACCAAAGGTAGATAAAACCACAAAGATGGGGAAAAAGCAGTACAGAAAAGCTGGAAATTCTAAAAAACAGAGCGGCTCTCCCTCTCCAAA
>NW_012109807.1:10087585-10090089 GCF_000951045.1 Mandrillus leucophaeus | reverse complement strand
TAAATCATGCTGCTATAAAGACACATGTACACATATGTTATTGCGGCACTATTTACAATAGCAAAGACTTGGAACCAACCCAAATGTCCATCAATGACAGACTGGATTAAGAAAATGTGGCACATATACACCATGGAATACTATGTAGCCATTAAAAAAAAGATGAGTTCATGTCCTTTGTAGGGACATGGATGCAGCTGGAAATCATCATTCTGAGCAAACTATCACAAGAACAGAAAACCAAGCACCTCATGTTCTCACTCATAGGTGGGAATTGAACAATGAGAACACTTGGACACAGGAAGGGGAACATCACACACCAGGGCCTGTCACAGGGTTGGGGGAGGGGAGGGATAGCATTAGGAGATATACCTAATGTAAATGACGAGTTAATGGGTGCAGCACACCAACATGGCACATGGATACCTATGTAACAAACCTGCACTTTGTGCACATGTACCCTAGAACTTAAAGTATAATAAAAAAGAAAAAAAAAAGAATGCAGAAGAGGCTTCAGCTGTAGGAGCCCTAAGAAAAACCTGATGTCAGCCGGCGTGGTGGTTCATGCCTGTAATCCCAGCACTTTGGGAGGATCACTTGTGCCTAGGAGTTTGAGACCAGCTTGAGCAACATAGTGAGACCTTGTCTCTATAACATTAATTAAAATTGAAAAGAGAAACAACTGACGTCACACCCTGGGAAGAGCCCCTTTGAATGTAATGAAAACTTTCTACAACTGATTAACCCTTACTGGACATCGGTGAACTCATCCTGGAGAAAGTCCTTATGAATGCACAGCGTGTGGAGAACCCTTCAGCGGGAAAGGTATTCCGGCCACAGCTAACCCGCCCTGGAGAGTGGCCCTAGGAATGCAGGGGTAGGGCAGAGCTCTGTTGGACCTTTCATCCCTCATTCGACACAGGACAGTGCACACTGTAGAGACGCATTCCGAAGATAATGACTGTGGGAAGGTTTTCTTTGACGGCTCATCCCATTATCAGCATCAGAAAATTCATAGTGGAGACAAGCCCCATGAGTGCATTGCATGTAGGAAAACCTTCCTGCAGAAAAGGTGGCTCATTCACCATCAGAGAGTGCACCCTGGAGAGAAGTTCCACGAGCGCAGCACTTGTGGGAAAGTTTTCAGTCGCAAATCCTCTATCATCCAACATCAGTGATGCTTATGAAAATCAGGCTTCCAGGTACCGTGGAGGTGCTTCAGCCAGACAAGCAGTCCCCAGAGAGACTCAGCACGTGTTTGTTCAAGGTAATGGCGATTTCTGTTTGAGCACCTTCTATCAACTGCTTATCCTCATACCTCCATTTGGGACCACAGTCTTCATAAACAGTCTCAATCAACCATGCCATACGCTTCGTTGGGATACCTCAAATTTGAGAGGATGCCTGGAGGATCCCCAAATTGGTCAGAAGCTCTCCAATCAAAATGCTTTGCAGGTGTTTGAAGGACACCCTAAGACAGGCAACAGATGTATTATTTATTTATTTATCGCAAGGCTGAATGCTGCAGGAGAACAAGAGCTCCTTCACATCTGTGTATTGCTGTGCTCCCAGTGTGGTGCCTGGCACTCATCATATATTTTCTTTCTTTCTTTCTTTTTTTGAGATGGAGTCTCGCTCTCTCACCCAGGCTGGAGTGCAGCGGTGCAATCTCAACTCACTGCAACCTCCGCCTCCCGGGTTCAAGTGATTCTCCTGCCTCAGCCTCCTGAGTAGCTGGGACTACAGGCGCCCGCCACCATACCCGGTTAACTTTTGTATTTTTAGTAGAGACGGGGTTTCACCATATTGGCCAGGCTGGTCTCGAACTCCTGATCTCGTAATCCACCCGGCTCAGCCTCCCAAAGTGCTGGGATGATAGGCATGAACCACTGTGCCTGGCCTCATCATGTATTCTCGAAACGAATGAATACCTGAGTACTTGAGCCAAAAATCAAATGCACTTATACAACTAGAAACTTTAGTAAGAAAATAAACATCAAAGAAAATTTGGTGCTTATACACAATGGAGTACTATTCAGCCATAAAAAATAATGAGATCCTGTCATTTTCAACAACATGGATAGAGCTGGAGGTTATTATGCTAAGTGAAATATGTCAGCCACAGAAAGACAAACATCACCTGCTCTCAATTATTTGTAGGATCTAAAAAACAATTGAACTTATGGACATAGAGAGTAGAAGGATGGTTACCAGAGGCTGCAAAGAGTAGTGGGGGGTAGGAGGGAGGTGGGGATGGTTAATGGGTACAAAAAAAGATAGAAAGAATGGGCGGGGCACAGTGGCTCACGCCCGTAATCCTAGCACTTTGGAAGGCCAAAGCGGGCAGATCATGAGGTCAGGAGATCGAGACTATCCTGGCTAACACGGTGAAACCCCGTCTCTACAGGCACAGTGGTGGGCACCTGTAGTCCCAGCTACTCGGAGGCTGAGGCAGGAGAATGGCGTGAACCCGGGAGGTGGAGCTTGCAGTGAGCCGAGATCGC
>NW_012109807.1:10084176-10084765 GCF_000951045.1 Mandrillus leucophaeus | reverse complement strand
TATTCCAATCAACAGAAAAAGAGGGAATCCTCCCTAACTCATTTTATGAGGCCAGCATCAACCTGATACCAAAGAATAGCAGAGACACAACAAAAAAAGAGAATTTTAGACCAATATCCCTGATGAACATCGATGCAAAAATCCTCAATGAAATACTGGCAAACCGAATCCAGAAGCACATCAAAAAGCTTATCCACCATGATCAAGTGGGCTTCTTCCCTGGGATGTAAGGCTGGTTCAACATATGCAAATCAATAAACGTAATCCAGCATAGAAACAGAACCAACGACAAAAACCACATGATGATCTCAACAGATGCAGAAAAGGTGTTTGACAAAATTCAACACCACTTCATGATAAAAAACTCTCAATAAATTTGGTATTGATGGAATGTATCTCAAAATAATAAGAGCTATTTATGACAAACCCACAGCCAATATTATACTGAATGGGCAAAAATTGTAAGCATTCCCCTTGAAAACTGGCACAAGACAGGGATGCCCTCTCTCACCACTCCTATTCAACATAGTGTTGGAAGTTCTGGCCACAGAAATCAGGCAAGAGAAAGAAATAAAGGGTATTCAATTAG
>NW_012109807.1:10081348-10081773 GCF_000951045.1 Mandrillus leucophaeus | reverse complement strand
TGTATTCAGGAGACCCATCTCACATGCAGAGACACACATAGGCTCAAAATAAAGGGATGGAGGAAGATCTACCAAGCGAATGGAAAACAAAAAAAGGCAGGGGTTGCAATCCTAGTCTCTGATAAAACAGACTTTAAACCAGCAAAGATCAAAAGCAACAAAGAACGCCATTACATAATGATAAAGGGATCAATTCCACAAGAAGAGCTAACTATCCTAAATATATATGCACCCAACACTGGAGCACCTAGATTCATAAAGCAAGTCCTTAGAGACTTACAAAGAGACTTAAACTCCCACAAAATAATAATAGGAGTCTTTAACACCCCACTGTCAACATTAGACAGATCAATGAGACAGAAAGTTAACAAGGATATTCAGGACTTGAACTCAACTCTGCACCAAGCAGACCTAATAGACATCTA
>NW_012109807.1:10080827-10081192 GCF_000951045.1 Mandrillus leucophaeus | reverse complement strand
ACCCCATCTGTACGTCACCATCATCAAAGACCAAAGGTAGATAAAACCACAAAGATGGGGAAAAAGCAGTACAGAAAAGCTGGAAATTCTAAAAAACAGAGCGGCTCTCCCTCTCCAAAGGAACACAAATCCTTGCCAGCAATGGAACAAAGCTGGATGGAGAATGACTTTGACGAGTTGAGAGAAGAAGACTTCAGACAATCAAACTTCTCTGAGCTAAAGGAAGAATTATGAACCCAGCACAAAGAAACAAAAAACTTGAAAAAAGATTTGACAAATGGCTAAGTAGAATAACCAATGCAGAGAAGTCCTTAAACAACCTGATAGGGATGAAAACCATGACACGAGAACTACGTGACAAATGC